>NC_136461.1:77903460-78325960 GCF_902686455.1 Sciurus vulgaris | reverse complement strand
TATGAATGACCACAGTGCATCACATCCTTATGCATATCTGTAAGTCACCAATTAAAAATAAGTGAGCAATGAGTGAAAGGAAGACCATTAGAGGAAGGGGAAGAGAGGGAGGGAGGAGAAGAGGGAAAGAGGGCACAGACAACATGAATGCACCAATAAAAGCCAAAAAAATTCTTTTTATTTAGAATAGGATTAGTTGCAAAGATGGTACAGAGTTCTCATGTATACCACACCCCATTTCCCCTCTTATAAACATCTTACGTTAGTCAATGCATTTATCATAATTAATAAACCAAAATTGACATGATTGTTAACTTGGTTCATAATCGATCAGATTTTCTTGGTTTTTAGTTAATGTCCTTTTTCTGTTCTGGGATCTCGTCCCTGGTACACATTACATTTATTTGTCTTCACGGTTGTGACAGGTTCTCTGTTTTTGGCAATCTTGATGGTTTTAGGGGATGTTGTTTTGCTGTTTATTTAGAATATCCTTCAATTTGATGTTTTTCTCATGATTAGGCTGAATTATAGGTTTGCAGGAGGAAGACAATAGAGGTCAAGATGCCCTTCTCACCACATCATATCAAGGTGTCTTATCACTGTTGAAGCCGACCTTGGCCACCTGGATGACACAATCTGTGTCATGTTTCTCTACTATGAAGTCGCTCATTCCCCGCCCCCTTCCATATTGTACTTTCTGGGAGGAGATTATGTCATCCACCCCACATGTGAGGAGTCGTGCTCTGCCTCCTTAAGGACAGAGTGTCTATACAAATTATGTAGAATTTTTCTGCATGGGAGATTTATCCATTTTCTCCAGTTTCTTTATTCAGTCATTTATAACAGTATAGACCTTATGAATCTTTTATTTATTTATTTATTTATTTTTCAGTTGTTTTAAAAATTCCTTTTCGTTGTCTACAGTACCAGGATACAACCAGACATAATCACAAAAGCATGGAACACAACCTGCTGCAGTTCAGTGCTTTCGCGCTTATACCTCCCAAAACCTGCTTCCCTCCCTCCACTCCACTAATCCCTCTTCAGTCTGTTTACAGGTTACTATTTTTTTTTAAATCAATGGATTCTTTGGATATATCACATTCTTTAAAAAAATTTTTTATTTGTTCTTTTAAGATATACATGAGATCAGAGTGTAACTTGACACATTATACATACATGGAGTATAACTTATTCTAATTAAGATTCCATTCTTGTGGCTGCACGTAATGTGGAGTTTCACTGGGTGTGTATTCATTTATGAACATGGAAAGTTATGTCCAATTCATTCTACTGTGTTTCCTATTTCCACTCCATTTCACTTCCCTTCATTCCCCTTTGTCTAATCCAATACTTCTATTCTTCCCCTCCCTACCTTCCCTTGTTGTGGGTTAGTATCCACATATCAGAGAGAACATTTGGACTTTGAGTTTTGGCTTATTTCATTTAGCATGATTGTCTCCAGTTCCATCCATATGAATGCCACGATTTCATTCTTCTTTATGGCTGAGCAATATTCCATTGTTTATATGTACCACATTTTCTTTATCCATTCATCTGTTGAAGGGCATCTAGGCTGGTTCCACAGCTTAACTATTGTGGATTGAGCTGCTATAAACGTTGATGTGGCTGTATCACTGTAGTACACTGATTTTAAGTCCTTTGGGATAACTGGGTCACATGGTGTTTCCATTCCAAGTTTTCTGAGGAATCTCCATCCTGTTTTTCATAGTGATTGCACCAATTTGCAGTCCCACCAACAATTTATGAGTGAAACTTTTCCCCCACATCCTTGCCAACCTTTATTATTATTTGTATTCTTGATAATTGCCATTCTGACTGGAGTGAAAAGGAATCTCAGTGTAGTATATTTTACATTTCTCTAATTGCTAGATGTTGAGGTTTCAGCCACATCCACTGTGGATGAGAAAAGGGTTAACTGCCAGAGAACCATGCTGGCTATAAATCAATCAATTATAAACTAATCTAATCAATAAACACACACATGAGCCAATACTCTTTTCAAATGAGAGGGGGCGTGATGGATAGGGACATACCAGATCTGGCCTCTAACAAGATGGAGTAGCCCACCACCCTTTATTTTATAGTCACATAGGTAAAGGGACCTGGAACGGGAGGGACTTCCTCTGTGATGAACAGGATGGGGTGGAGTTAGCAAATGGAGCCATTTGCTCAGGGAAACTAGTCTATAACCAGAGGGTGAGCCACTCCCACACAGGCCACCTACTTGCCAATATGCATTATTATTAGCATTCTTGATAACTGCCATTCTGACTGGAGTGAGATGGAATCTCAAAGTAGTTTTGGTTTGCATTTCCCTAATTGTTATAGATATTGAACATTTTTTCATTTACTTATTAACCATTTGTATTTCTTCTTTTAAGAAGTTTCTCTTTAGTTCTTTTGCTGATTTATTGTTTGTGTTGTTTGTTTTTCTGGTGTTAAGTTTTTTGAGTTATTTGTATCTTCTGGGTATTTATGCCCTATCTGAGGATCAGGTGGTAAAGAGCTTTTCCCATTTGGTAGACTTTCTCTTCATGCTCTTAATTGTTGTTGTTGTTGTTTTTGTTTTGTTTTTGCTATGCAGAAGCTTTTTAATTTGATGACATCCCACTTATTGATTTTTATTTTATTTCTTGTGCTTTACGAGTCTTGTTAAGGAAATCAGTTCCTGTGATGGCATGCTGGGATGTTGGGACTACACTTTCTTCCAACAGTTGCAACATTTCTGGTTTAATTCCTAGGTCTTTGATCCACTCTGAGTTGACTCTTATGTAGGCTGAAAGATAGGAGTTCAATTTCATTCTTCTACCTATAGATTTCCAGTTTTCCCAGCACCATTTGTTAAAAGGTCAATCTTTTCTCCAATGTTTTTGACACCTTTGAGATAACTGTATTTATGTGGATTTGTCTCTGTGTCTTCTTTTCTGTTTCATTGGTCTTCATGTCTGTTTTGGTGCCAGTGCCATGCTGTTTTTGTTACTATAGCTCTGTAGTATAATTTGAGGTCTCTTGCTTGGCTTTTCTTGCTAAGGATTGCTTTGGCTATTCTGGGTCTCTTATTTTTCCAAATTATTTTCATTGCTTTTTCTAGTTCTGTGAAGAATGTCATTGGAATGTTGATGGGGTTTGTGTCGAATCTGTACAGTGCTTTTGGTAGTATGGCCATTTTGACAATATTAATTCTGCCTATCCAAGAACATGGAGGTCTTTCCATCTTCTAAGTTCTTTAGTTTCTTTCTTTAGTGACCTATAATTTTCATTGTAGAAATCCATCACCTCTTTTGTTAGATTTTAAATTTTGAGACTTTGTGACTTATGAATATTTATTTTATAATTTGTGTTATAGTCTGACACTGCTTTATTAGTTGTGTGAGTTAAACTGGTCTAACTTTGGCTATTGGGAGCTTTTACAGTTGGTCACTGCTATGTTCTTTTGACAAATCTCTTTTTCCTTTTTTGTTTTCTTTTTAGTAATTCTTATTTTCTAGCACTGTAAGATGCTCTAGATTCATCTTGTAATTTCTTCCCAGCCCTAGAATTATCATAGAATCATTTACCTAAATCTCTCTTGCTCCTTTTGTTGGAGAATGGTATTAGAAACCAAGATCTTGGTGCTAATGGTGTTATATCTTTAAAAAAATATTACAAATTGTTAAGGAGAAAAATTGTTGTAGGAACTCCTAAATCGATCTATCCATCCATCCAAACATACATTGGAAATTTTTTGAAAATTTGCAATGTACCAGGTTCACATAGGCTAGACACAGGAATACAAACTAAAGAGTAACGTTTTTTATATAAAAGTATAAGACTGACTAATGACAGGAACTTGACAACTACACAAATGGTATCATAAAATTTTAATTTTATTTGACAAATATTTGTGATACTGTAGTGTGCATTTGATATTATGCTAGGTATTTGAGGTGCAGAGAGAGGTATGGTACATTACTGCTTTTGAGGAACTTAGACCTTAGTGAGGTAGTGTGGGGTGATAAAAGTACACAGGTGGAGAAGCAATCAAAATGCAGTGTGGTCTTACTCCACTGAGTGCCCTATTTCTAATATACAATTTGAGACTTGAGTACTGCACCCTCCCCCAAGTGGCTTGCCAAAGAACAACATCAAAGAACAGTGTCCAAGTCCATAAAGGCCTGCTATAAATCCAGCTTAGCCTCTCTTAGTGTCTGCCTCCCCTAATGTGTTAAGGAATTCTTCAGGGTTTTACTTGCATACAGAATGTTCACCCGCATCTCACCAATAGAACTGGGTTTGTATAGAACTTTCCATTACTCTCCAGAAACCGCTCTAGAATGAGTGCTTATGTTCAAGTTTGAAGGGGTTGCGCTTTTGCTCACTGCTGCCGCCCCCTGGAGCTGGAGGGCATCACTGCCCCCTTCTGTGTCTAAAGCCTAGTGTTTCCTGGCCCCAGCCTCTTTACTCTGATACGGAACTCTCTTGTGGCTTAGAGATTTCCTCAGGCTGAATCAACAGCTGAGATAGAAATCAGAAGCAAATACTTATATTGTAACAGCAGAAGAAGATGTATGAAACTCCCATTACCTTAACCTGGCTTTATGTAGGCTTGATAGATAGTGAAACCATTTCATTTGGGTGAACAAATAGATGACTTGACCATAGCTGTTGAGAGTAGGAGTAAGCTTTTGCAGGTCTCTCAGTTTTCATTTCTAGGTTTGTGACCTTGGACAAGGCATTTAATCTCTAAGACTTGGTTTTCTCATTTGGAAGGGAGGTCATGACATATTAGCTTACTTTCTCACGTGGCTGACTGAGGATCCAAGAAGTTCATGGATAGGAAACCATTGTTTTTCAAATGAAATGTGTGATGACAACAGTAGTACTACTAATGATTTTTTGTTGTTGTTGAGACTATATTCATTGAGTTTATAAGCATACAAGTTTAGAACCAGATGGATCTAAGTCTAAATACTAATCCTGTAACCTTGCACAAATTACTCACCTTCTTGTGCCTCAGTTTTCTCATCTTCAAGGTGTTCTTGTCTGTCAACAGCTGCAAGTTGATCTTTCTCTAGGGAAGTGAAGTTGGCACCTCCTATTCTTGCATCTTGCTGACATTGCTCCCCTTCTCACCTGTAAATGCAATGGCACTGATCTAGAAAGGGAGTCAAGAAGTGTGACTGAATACTTGGACTGAGTTTATTTATCTTATTATTGATGCGGCATGGATAGCAGAATTCATATCTAAGAGAAGCATTAATCTTTGTGAGGACTAAGTGACATAAGTGATTCCCTCCATAAGTATTTACTGATACTGTCTGGATGCTAGAGAATATCAGTAGGGAACCAAGTAGACAGAAAGTCCTACTCCAATGGAGCCCACATTCTAGTGGTAGAAAATAGAAAAATAAAATAGGCAAACAAGTAAAAGATGTAGTTTGTTAGATGGTAAGTGTTAAGGATAGGATTAAGCAGAGGAGAAGGATTTATAATTTAGGTGGGATAGTCATGGTAGACCTCATTGACAAAATGGTCTTTGTGTAGTGACTGAAGGAGATGAAGGAGAGTCCAAGACTACCTGGGGAAGAGTAAGTTAACCTGAGATGAGAGCTGATAATAGTCATTGGCTGGACTGTGAACTTCTTAAGTTAGGCAAGGCTGTTAAAGGGGAAGTCTTTGTGAAGACCTGCTTCTGATTTCTTCTAACAATGCTCAACCCAAGCAGCCAGCTCCAGTTGAGGTAGTTTCATCTGCAATCAAGTTGGCATCCTTAACTGGCCACCAAACAGCCACATGGCTTTTACACTTCAAGTCTGGTTTTGATGGTACCCTCCATTGGGTGAGCCTGGTTTTATAGTGGAAATGTGACAAGAGGGCAACCTATTAATTTCCAGTTTCTAAGAAATATTCCCAGTCAACCAAAACTGCTTACCAGGCTCTAGGATGGGGTTCTCAACCTCTTCTTCTCAAAGGGTCCTGCATGGAGAAACTGTACCAATATCCACACAGGGAGGGACACAGCCTGCAGACAGGTGAGCTTGGTGCTTCCTGAGCACCTTCTTCATCTTAACAGCCAATGTAACATTTAGAATGTACCTGTTCCAATTTGTAAAAATTTAAGTTCTTCCTTAGACAACCCTTACTATACTGGTAGTTATTCCAAGGACACCCAACTTTGAGAAGTATGGAAAATTAGGTTGTACTAAGTAGAATTATTTTGCTTTTCAGGTTAAAGACTGCCAAACTGTATTATGACTACAAATTTTGCCAGTGCAAACTTGCATACAAATTGTAGCCTTTGCCTGATTTCCCTCTAGTTACATTGTCTTTAAAATACAATTTCCCAATGTGGTAAGCGCTGCCTTGTTTTGACACCCTTCTCTTGCCTCATGCATTCTTTTATTTTTAATTTTTTTTGTTGTACATGGACATAATACCTTTATTTTATTTATTTATGTGGTGCTGAGGATCAAACCCTGTGCCCCATGTATGCAAAGCAAGTGCTCTACCACTGAGCCACAACTTTTGTCTTTACACAACTGCAATGCTTATTCTTTTTGTAGTCAACTTTCTTTGTTTTATTACCTATGCTGTTTAAAAATATATTTGCTACATCCAGGCTGTCTTTTTCTTTTTAAGTAGCTTTATTGAGCTACACTGCCAGGGTTTTGAATCTTAGCTCCATGCACTGGGCAAATTACCTAACCTCTCTATGCCTTGCTTTCTTTATTTTATAATGAGACTAATCACAGAATCTATCTCATAGGACTGTTAGGAGATTTAAATGAGTTAATGTCTGTAAAATGCTTAGAATAGTGAATGACACATGGAAAGTGCTCTGTAAATGTTATCATTATTTATTATTAAATATTGTCTGCTTTTTTAAATTTATATACTTGCTCATCGGAGTATACATGACACCTTCTGACTCCTCTACCCCAAAATATCTAGTTGTGCTCTTTCAGGTGCTCCCATAGTACTTCACACAAACTACCCCTTCTCATTGCAGTGCAATTATTTGCATGTGAAATCTCATCTCTCCCTTTACAATAGTGGTTCTCTATTGGTTGGGAGATTTTTGCCATCCCTACCACATGGACATATGGCAATGTCTGGGGACATTTTTGGTTGCACAATATTTGATAGCAAAACTGGGGTGAGTTGCTACTGACCTGTAGTGGGTATAGGCCAGGGATGCTGCTAAATATACTGCAACGCATAGGACAGCCCTGCAATAATTATTCAGCCCCAAATGTCAACAGTATATATAGTGGTTGAGGAATCCTGCCCCCAGAGTGAATTCCAAAGGGCAAAATCTCACCCATCTTTGTATATTTAGCATCTATTATAAAGACTGGTCCATAGTAGACACTCAAAATGTTGAATCATTTCTTACGTGAATACCACTGATGCAGAGATGACGACATTGGACGTTCTGACTGCATAAATACTTATGAAAGGCTCTTAACTATGGATGCTGACATTTGTATGTTTACTAAATGTTTATTCATGATACTTGAAAGATAGTACCAAAGGATTCATAGGATAGGATATGTCTATTTCTCTATATTTAAACACATCTAGCTTTTTTGTAACATCTGGACACCTGTGAGGGAATAATCCTCATAGCTTCTCTGATGCAGAAGCATTTCGAATGGTTCAGACTTGCTTTAGATCTCTACCTAAGAAGAGTCTTAAGAAGTTTTCTAATCTTTTCTGTTTTCCTCTTCTCCCTTTTAGCTGCACTCCTTGCAAGCATCTGAAAATGTCTGGGAGGGACAAGATTTCCCTCCTTTTCTGGTCCTTCCTTGAATTCCTGGGTGGGTCAGCATGGAGGTGCAGCCTGGGCTTTTTCTTCCGTCTTGCCAGTTGTTACCATCTGGGGACAGAGAGGAAATGACTAAAAATTGAACGGAGGCTTCCAACAGGGCTGTGAGGAGATCTAGCCCATTTTTAGCACCTTTTAATGTGAAAATGTCTCTCAGCAGGACTTTCCCCCTCATTGTTTGTTTAGTTATGTGATCAGGAAGTAGACACAATTTTCTTGAATTATTCCTGCCAGACACTAAATTATATCTCAAAGAGCAAACCTTTTGATTTTTTTTCTTCACCATTCATTTTCATTTTTGTTATCACACTAAAGCTGATCTAGTTGAAGCCATTTTCTCACTAAATTTCAGTGAAAGTGAGAAAAAAGAAAAGAAAGAAAGAAAGAAATCCAGTCAGCTCAGTTCAGAGAACAAACAAGAGGATGGAGCAGCTTAGTACCATGAAGATGAGTTTCTTTAACCTTCCCAAATATACACTTGGAAGAGAAGCTACCCCAGGATAAGGTCATTGTGGAGGTGTTGTCTTAGAATTGCCAAGGATGGGGTTGGAGTGTTGTGACTGGTTTGTGTCTACTTGAAGTTGTCACTGACTGAAAAAGAGAGAATGGCTTGGGATCAGAAGCAAAAAAGAGAAATTATACCCTGTCAAAGTAAAGTTGACATTGGTTGCAAACTGAAGCACTACTAGGGGAGGAAAACCATAAAATACCATGAACTATGAAAAAGTGGCATAATTGCTAGCATTTTAAGTGATTTCTCATTAACTTCTATTGTTTATAAGAATTACCTGTTTGTGTCTAATTTGAGCCCAATTTGTACACAAATGTTAGTTACTTCATTCAACAAATATGCACTAACGCCTCTGGTGTTCCAGGTGCTGGTCAGGTACTGAGACAGAAATGAAAGTGATTAAAAGACATCTTACTTATGGAGTGATCACCTTGCCTAACCTTTCTGTGAATGAGACTCTTCATCTGTAACTATGTTTCTGATGATAATAGCTCTAGTTCTTTTTTGTGAAAGTCAAAAGATATTATTGATATAAGAAAGCCTGTTCATGGGTAATTCCAAAGCAACGTATATGCTATTATTGTCATTATTTTAGCACTTCCAAGTATGGAAGCGACTTATATCATTTCTGTTCACATCTTACTGGCTAGAACATATCTGAGTTAACTACCAGTGCATCTGGAATAGGAAATCATCTATGAGTATTTGGCAAGCACTCGTAAACTATTTTAAAAGGAAGGATCATGGGGCAAAGTCTTCATGCGTAGATTGATGCTGTATTGTGGGAGTGAGTTCTCCCTTTCACAGGCCTGGAGTAGTTACTGCATGAGAGTTGGTTTTACAGAGCAAGATTACCTGTTGTGTTTTGTCTGTTCTGCATTCATGTGCTTGCCTTTAGCTTTCTGCCATAACTTTAGGCAGAGAATGAGGCTCTCACCAGATGCAGCCAGCCAATCCCGAACTTTTTAGCTTCCAGAACTGAGCTTAGTGAACCTCTTGCCTTTGTAAATTACCCAACTTCAAGCATTGTGTTATAGATTCAGAAAATGAACTAAGACAACTGATTTTCTTGTTATAATGAATATATAACATTAAAACTATTTTTTTCTGACTTTGCTTGCATAACATTAGAACTTAGAAAGTCCTTTCTAATTATTTAGACAGTCTTATAATTATTCCTGCTATCTGACTCCTTTCAAGTCTAAACCTTACCAACTATAGTAGACAATTATATAAAATAAATGCAATTCACTATTCTCTAATTATTTTATGTATTGTTTTTATCTTCCCCAAATTAAGCACTCTTCTGTGTTCTCTAATTCTGTCTAATTCAGAAAGTGACTTTGGAAAATAATGATCAGAGTGAAAGCAAATGGTGCCCAGTGAAACTTAGCATAACTAACTTGTATAGGATATCATTCCTGTGTTTTTATTTTGGATACAAAAATCCTCTTGCAGTTTTCTATGGATTCATCTGAAGAATCATATGCTTGGGAGTTAATGCCTCCAAATATCCTAGTCTCACCATCAACTTTTCAGCTGGGGTAGTATGGCTGGAGCTGGAAGGGACTTGTATGATGTGAATGCTTCGGTAGGCAGTGTGACTTTGGCGGCAGCAGCAGATGACTTTCCCAATGATTTTTACTTATTTCTTTCAAAAAGTTGTTACCATATTGATAAATGCCAGTCATTTAAGAATTTAGGGAGATGAGTGAGCTTCAAAAAGGAAGCTCTGTTCAGGTATTGATTTGCCTGTTGCTGTTCCTTCAGTATGATATTATGATGAAACATAGTCATCAGATAAAACATGAAGGCTCACAGAAAATAGTTTTTTTTATTAATTAATAAATGTTATTCTTAGCATGGTTTTATGTTCTCAGCAAAATTGAGTGGAAAATGCGTTTTCTGTACACTCCCTGACCTCAGAGATGACAAACTCCTGCACTGTCAACATCCTGCACCAGTGTTACATTTGTTACAGTAGGCATGAACAGTTTTTCATTTATAAATATTTTAGGCACATAAAAGGTATACAGATAAAAAGATCTAAAGGATAACATAATCAATCATTCCGCCTATCCACCACTCATTTGCAGCTCTCTCTGTGCTTTTTTTTCAATCCCCCTTTCCTGAATTTGGAGTTGTTCATTCCTGCACAGTTTCTCCAAGTTTTATTCCGTATGTTTGAAGACCTGAACAATATAGTACAATTTTCCATTTTTATCTTCACATAAGTGTTTTCATCTATATGTATTATATAGTAACTTTTTTTCTCTCAGTGTTGTGTTTGTGAAATAGTTCCATATGGGCTCAATAGCTCCCATCCATTAATTTTCACTGCTATTAAGCATTTCCTTATTTGATTATACACATAACTTATTTTCTATTCTACTGTTAATGAACACTTAATTTCCCTTTTTGCAATCAAAAACGAAGCTCTATCAATATTTCAAACTTTTCTCTATGTACATGTACGAGAGTTTCTTTATAAGAAATGGAATTTGTGGCCCATGAGATGGCTGCATGCTGGTGACCTTGCTAGATGGCTTCTCCAGTGATTGTGTGTCCATCAACAGTTTATGACTTTTCTCTTGGCTCTCCATCCTTGTTTGCATTCAGAATGGTAAGGCATGGCCAGCCAATAGGACAGGTGTGAAATAGTATTTTAATCTATATTTCATGGTTATCTAGTGATGTTGGATACACTTTTATGAGTTTTGGCCCTTTAGATTTCTTATTCTTTGAAATGTCTCTTTATCTCTTTTGTTCTGAAAACTAAGCTTTTAAAATATCTTTTGGAAACAAAACAAATGCCCCCCGCCACCCTGCAACCAAACCGAACCAAACCAAATAAAAAACCAAGCACACACACACACACACACACACACACACACACACACACAATACCACCTCTCAAACCACTGAAATAACCTTAGGTCCATCCTAGAATCTGACAGGGTTATTTTATGGTCTACTAGGAGAAAATTCATCCCATATTATACATATCAAGATTAAGGCTAGAGGAGAATGTGGTCTTGACCTGTAGCCCTATGTGATTTTTTGAATAGCCTGTCACCCCTCAGAAGGTGACCTGGGCAACACCTCACCATGATCTAAGGTCCTGAACAAGGCATAGGGGACTGGATGTTCCCTGTGTGCTAGGAATCAAGACCAGGTGAGATGCTTCATCTCCGGGATAAAGCTGGAGATTTAATACGGCTCTCTACACTTCTACCTAGCACTTTTCATCTGAAAACTGCAAGGCATTCAGGAAACATTAATTAATTAAGCTTTCCAACAGCCCTGTGAAATAGGTAAGGATGTACAGGAACATATCTCTAGGGAAACAACACGGCAGCTGTTTAGCAACATGCAAATACCAAGTGGCTGGCAGTAAGGAACTACAGACAGAGGCAATGAACAAACAATGAAAGCACTTGGAGCTGGGTTCTGTCTGAGAATTTGGCCCGGATGCTGGCACTGACAGCTCGAGTGTGAGGAGGAAGGCGGGTCCAGGCATGACACTGCTGAAAGCCCAGGTGGGACGCGGCCACTTGTAATAAGTGCAGAACGGCAGTGTTTCCTGAGATACGATCATTTTTGTTTATTGTTTTAAAAAATGCTTTAAGAAATTAGCTATGATATTAATCCCATTTCTCTTTGAAGGAGTGAACAAAACTAATGTAGAAAAATCAGTAAAATATGAACTCTTTTGAGTGAAAAATCTCAATTTTTGATAATCAAAAGATTTCCACTGAGCTTTCTTTTTTACTACAAGACAATCTGGGAATGAAGGGAAGCCAGTTAGAAACAGTAAACACACTAATGCTGCCAGTGCTGAGGATTTAGGAGAAACATTTTAAATGTTTAAGAGTATAAAATTTAAATGTTATAACTTTAGTTTTTTGGGGTTTTTTTTGGTGCTTGGGATCGAACCCAGGGCCTTGTGCTTACAAGGCAAGCACTCTACTGACTGAGCTAAAGAAAAAATTTAGGAGGATGATTTAATTGTTTTTACTTCTATCTAGGAAATTCTCATCTTGAGTCCCTGAGTTATTCATTTTTTCTTCTTTCTTTTTTTTCTGGGGGGCGTGGGGTGGGCAGGTACCAGGGATTGAACTTAGGGACACTCGACCACTAAGCCACATTCATAGCCCTATTTTGTATTTTATTGAGAGACAGGGTCTCACTGAGTTGTTTAATACCTCAATTTTACTGAGGCTAGCTTTGAACTCTTCTTCCTCCTGCCTCAGCCTCCCAAGCCGCTGAGGTTACAGTGTGTGCCACAGCACCTGGCCTCAGTTACTCTTTCTCATCTGAAAACTTCATGCATTGAGGAATTTTCCACGTTAAGATCTTGAGTTATTCTTTATATCAGTAAAGAACCAAAGTTATGAGCTTAAATGAAAAAAGGGGGTAGTAGGTCCAGAGAAGAATTATTAACTCTCAATGTTAAGGGGCAATAGCATTCATATTTGTGGGTATTTCTACTTTGTGTCAAGTATCTTACATATTATAATCTACTTCAAGCTTCACATATCTATTCATATATATATACATATATGCACATATATAATATAACCATATATATATACACACAGTACATTTATAAAATAAAAATTATAATGGCTCTACCCTACCATATCTCCATTTTCGTATATATTTCCAAAAAAAGGGCTTATGAATACACCTGTATATTTAGAAATAAAATGACATAAATATGTACATATGTATATATGTATATATGTACAGTTTTAATTTATACAAATAGGATCATAATTTTAAAAATATAAGTATATATTAAGCACATACAGTTATGTAAATACAGACCAAGTTCATTATTTTTGTTGACTGTATGGCATGCCACTGTATTAATGTACTAGAGTATATTAACTGGTTCTTGTTAGTGGACATTTAGATTATTTCCTGCCTTATTATACTCAAAATCAAATTTTTATCCAAAAATTATGTAAATTTATGTTTTTCCACCAAGAATGGAAGTTCCAACAAGAATTTTGAGTTCTTTTTTTTCATATGCCAATGCCAATATTGGTTATTGTCTTTTTACTTTTTACAAGATAGTACAGAAGGATAGATTATTATTTTGATTTATATTTATTTAAATTTAAGAAGTTGAATGCATTTTTATATGTTAATAGCACCTTTGAATTAGTTTTCCTATGAACTGCCTATAATCTTTGACTATGTTTTATTGAATTATCTTTAAAAAATTGTTTTATATAAGGTCTTTTTAAGTTAGATAATTAACTTTTTTTTTTTTTTTTTTTTTGGTACCAGAGATGGAATCCAGGGTTGCTCAACCACTGAGCCACATCACCAGCCCTTTTTATTTTTTATTTTGCTTAGGGCCTTACTGCAATTCTCCTGCCTCAGGCTCCTGTGCTGCTGGGATTATAGGTGTGTGCTCCCATACCCAGTAAGAATTAACTTTTTAAAAACTTTTTTATTTTTTTAAAAATTTTTACAGACTACATTTTGATTCGTTGTACATAAATGGGGTACAACTTTTCCTTTCTATGGTTGTGCATGATGTAGATTCATACCATTCATGTAATCATACATGTACATAGGGTAAAAATGTCTATCTCATTTTTACAACTATGTTGCACATATTTTTCCAGGTATTTTGTCTTTTGGCCTCATTAATGAATTTCTATTTAGATAATTGATCATTAAAAAAAATTTTCAGGTTCTATGTCCTGTTTACAAATATCTTTCTAATTTCAAGACTAGAAATAAATTTGCCCATGTTTATTCTAATACATTCATAGGTGTTATTTTTACTACTTTTTGATTCATTTGGAGTTCTAAAATTTTTATTGGGCTAAGAAGCAATATAATGATCCACACTCTATCCCTCCCTTTACCCTCTTGTCTTCTCTCTCTCTCCCTCCCTTGGCCATCAGCTAGGTAGGTGTCCTAATTCTGATTATTTCCCAATCCATCCTTGCCCCATTAATTTGAAATGCCTTCCTTATCATATCATCTCCATCTTACATATGAGAAGTTGCACTAACAAAGGCAGTGACAGAGACAAGACTTGATTCCTTGTTAGTTGAGGTCTGAGCTTTTTTTCCATTTCAGTAGGTTTTAGATTGATCCCCAGGAAAGCATGTCTATCTTGATTTAGATTTGAATTTTATTTATTATTTTGAATCCCAGATCCTCATGTCATGCCATGTTCTCATCATTAGTCTGGCCATGACTTTTTAAGTGAATTATTAAAATGAGCAACCATATGCCTACCATTCAACATGGAAACTAAAGTTTTAGTGAACACAGTCCTCCTTTTCCTGGTCCCCAGTCTTCTTTACTTGAATTTACCTGTGCCAAATCTTGTGTTTTAAAAATATATGTTTGTCTGTCTACCCATCTGCCACCCACCTACCTACCTTCCTAAAATAATGTTATTTAGTGTTATTTTAAACTTTATGAAAGAAGCAAAATATAAAATATTTTGGCACTTTAAAAAAATTAATGCTATATTTCTAAGATTCATCCATATTTTTGTTATAGTTAATTGGAAAACCATCAATATCATTTTACAAAGTTGAACATTCACATACCTTATAACTCATTAATCCCACTTTTCAGTTTATACCCCAGAAGAAACTCTTGCAAATGCATACCAGGAGGTAAATACAAGAATGTTCACAGTAGTATGGTAGTAATAGCAAAACTCTAGAAATAATCGAAACCCCATCATTAGGAGAAAGGATATTTATCCTATTGGAGAATAAAAGGGAATTTTTTTCTATTTGAGAAAAGCTATAATGCAATTATGCTCATTTAAATATGTCATATCAAATTCAGAATATTAGAGACTATCAATGCATTAAACTATAATGCCAAATTTGCCCATATTTGTGTAGACTTAGAAGAAATCTACCATTATGTTGGTTCATATATTTGAAATTTGTCTAAATGTTTAATTGATTAATAAAGTTGTAGTTCTACATTGGTCTCTTAAAAGTTCAAGCATGAAATTATCAAGAGTACAAACAATAATAAATGTTGGCAAGGATGTGGAGGAAAAGGTATACTCATACATTGTTGATGAGACTGCAGACTAATACAACCACTCTGGAAAGCAGTATGGAGATTTCTCAAAAAAACTAGGAATGCTATATTATTATAGCATTTGTAAGAGTTTCTTCTGGGATATAAACTGAAAAGTGGGAATAATGAGTTATAAGGTATGTGAATGTTCAACTTTGTAAAATAATACTGAAAACCATATTACCCAGCTGTCCCACTCCTTGGCATATATCCAAAATATTTAAAATTGGCATACTACTGTGATGCATCCACCTCCATGTTTACAGAAGCACAACTAACAATAGCAAGCTATGGAACCAGTCTAGGTACCTGTCAACAGATGAAGAGATAAAGAAAAAGCATATGTATACACAATGCAGTATTACTCAGCCATAAAGAATGTGGGGAAAGGGGAATGAGGGGAAGGGAGGAGGAACAGGAATAAGAAAGACAGTAGAATGAACCAGACATAGATTCCTTATGTTCACATATAAATACATGACCAGTGAAACTCCACATCATGTACAACCACAAGAAGGGATCCTAATTAGAATAGGTTAGAATAGGTTATATATGTATAATATGTCAAAATACACTCTACTGTCATGTATACTTAAAAAGAACAATGACAAATAAAAGAATGTAATTATGACATTTGCCAGTAAAGGAATGGAACTGTAGAACATAATGCTAAGTGAAATAAGTCAGACACAGAAAGTGAAGGGTTGAATATTTTCTCTCATATGTGGAAGCTAGAGCAAAATAAGGAAAAAATGAAAAAGGTTGGGGGGTCAGGGGAATACCATGAAAATAGAGAGATCAGTGGAGTAAAAGAAGAGGCTTGATGGGGGAGGTAGGAGGGATGGGAAAAGGAGACAATGGTAGAAGAAATGTGATCAAACTTTCTTATGTAAATATGTGAATATACCACAGTGAATTTCACCTTTACATATATCCATACTGCACTAAATTTAAAAAAAATAAAACTTTAAATAAATAGAAGAAAGATCAGTGGAGGAAAGGAAACAGGGGCAAGCAGGAGAGGTGGGAAAGGAGAAGTATTGGGTACTAAATTGGAGAAAATTATATTTCCTGCTTGTATAATTATGTCACAATGAACCTGAATATTATGTAAGCTATAATTAGCTAAAAAAAGTTTGATCATGTATGTGTACTTGAACTACATTCTAAAAGTATTTCATAATAAAAATTCATGCTCCTATGGTGGCCTAATAGTAATTTATACAAGTGAATGTAAATGACAAGTGAAGGTACAGCAAGTGATCAGTGAATGTGTCATGTTATTACATACTGATTATAGAAGGATTGAGTGCTTTTATATTTGAATTGGAAATAATTTCAATATTGTTCAGTGTTATTCAAATTTGAATAAAAATTTCTGACATTATAAGAGAAACCAATAGAAACACTTTACTGTCCACAGGTTCTTATCATAGTAGATCAAGACTTTGTGTACACCAACAAAAGCAAACCACTCGCTGAACTTGGACATAAATTCAAAGTGAGCCTAATTTGATTACACTAGCAATCTGTACCAACGTCCTGATCATCTCCTGTTTGTCAGTGAGGTAAGGGTCCCCCCACTCTAAACAACATGTGCTGGACAAACAGGATATCTAATACTGACAGATACCTTGACAGCAGCTTATTAGATATACTCACAGCCCTGGGAAAGGGGTCCTTGCATGGCACTGGGGGACACAGTGGGTTATACTCGGGAGCTTGTTGAACAAGTAGGGGCTGTTCAGTCTTCATAATAGAAAGAAGATGAGGTGACTCCCTGGTTTCTGTGAAAGAACATGATTGACTTGTTTGAATAATTTTGCAGTTGGCAGGGAAATGTATCCCATTAAGTTGAGAACATGGAATGCAAGTGGTTCCACCAGTCAGGTGGGGAATCATTTTTGCTGGGCAAGGACATATATGAGTAAAGCAGAGAAACTTAATACTTTGGGGGTCCCGTGAGGCTCAAAGTTATTAAGGTAAACATGGAATTTTAGGTCTTACACAATAATCTGCTAACTTCAACTTTTTAGTTCATTAAAACATCTTCATTCTCTCTATTGATGACCTTTATGATGAGAAAGTGTTGTAAGTGTAGGATATCGTAGTACTCTTTTTGGAAAAAAATAATGGTTTTGCTAACCGTAGATTTCAAAATAAGATATTGGTTTGATAAAAGGCTTTATAAAAGTTTTCTCCAGGCTGGGGCTGTGGTTCAGAGGTAGAGCACTTGCCTAGCATGCATGAGGCACTGGGTTCAATCCTCAGCACCACATAAAAAATAAATAAAGGTACTGTGTCCTTCTACAACTAAAAATATTAAAAAAAAATTTTTTTTCCATCATCTTGGCTTATGTTGTTTCTGGTAATCCTATTGTCATGTTTATGATTGCTTATGTAATTTGACTTTTTTTTTCTGATTGCTTTTAAGATTTTCTTTTCATTACCAATTTTAAAGAGTTTGATTTTGTTGTATTTGGTATAATTTTATTCATGATTCTCATGAATTCATCAAGAGTTCATCAAGTTTCTTTGATCTTTGGATTTATAGTTTCATCAATTTAGAAAATGTTCAGCCATTATGTTTTCAAGTATTTTTTTCCTGATCCTATCTCCCACTTCCTTTAGTTACTTCAAGATTACATATAAATTCAGCCAGTTGGATTTCTTTTTTCCTTTTGATGTTTTATGTTGTAAACTTCTAGTGTGTATTTTCAAGTTCACTTTTTTCTGTAAAGTCTAATATGCTTTTATCCCATCCAATATATTTTTAATCTCAGATTGTAGTTTTCATTTTTAGAAGTTTGATATTTTTTAATCTTCTAAATGCTCTACTTCATCTACCTTGTCTTTAAGCCCTGATATTTTTCCTTCTGTTTGATCTAGCCTATTGGTGAGACACTCCACTGAATTTTTTATTTGACTTATTAAGTCTTTCATATCCAAGATTTCTGTTTGGTTCTCTTGCAGAATCTCCATCTCTTTATAGAGGTGTTCTTTTGTATCCTTTATTGTCTTCCTTAGTTTGTTCCTTAGTTGTTCTTTAAATTCATGGATAATTTTAATAATCAACATTTTAAATTTTTTTATCCAGCATTTCCTCCACTTTGATATCTATGAATTCAGTTATTGCAGAGGTATGAATTTTGGGAGGTGTCTTATTACCTTGTTTTCTGTGTTCTATATTGATATCTGGGAGGGATATCTTTTTCATTGTTATGTTATGGCCTTTTGAATGAGTTTCTTTCTCTCTATATGTCCCAAACTGCAAATATATTTCAATATCAAAGGACCAACTTAATACACTTAAAGTGTTGTGTTCAGTCCTCAACACCTCTTTGAGAGGAGAGACTAAACACCAGTAACAATGACAGATCCATGGCCAACTGTATGCTAAGATATAATAATAACTTATTGAAAATGTTCTCTATACCTTCACTAACCAAAGAGAGGAAAGGGGGAGTAACACTACAGAATAGACTGAAAATTTAGGCAACAAAGAATGGAAAGTTAATTTAAAGCTATACAGAACATATGAAGAAAAGTGAAAGAGGGAAAATGCAAAAGAAGAGAAAAAAGGGGGGAGACAAATATAAAATGAGAAGGGGAAGAAAAAATAGAAGGAGGAAATATAAAAATGACAAAAGTAAAAAAGAAAATAAATCCAATTAATTTTTAAAACTCATAAAGTTGTATAAAATTATTCAATAAGAAATAATGAGGGGAATTGAAACAACCCAGCATGACAGACAACACCAGCAAAACAAAAACAAGCAAACAAAAATACTAGCATTAAAAATACTAAAATTCCTCCTTGCCAAGTCTTTGTCACAGAGGGACTTCTTTGAGGGACTTCCTGATTTGGAATTCACCAAGAGTTGGGAGCAACGTACCCTTACTTTTTCCCCATGTCTAGCTCAGTATCCTGCTTCAAAACAAAAACCAACAGCACAAAACAAAAGGAAACAAAAATCCTGCCTATAACTCAGGCTGCAGAGTTCACCTTCACAGTTTTCTCCCTACCTAACTCTGGTGCACACTCTTGCAGCTGTTCAACCCAGGCATCATTGTGTTCTCTGGGAGCACAGAGTGAACGTCTCCTTGCTGTACAGTTGCCTGCTCTGTGTGCTTGTGAGCCACATGACCCAGGTCATTACCACAGTCCTCACACTGCTGTCTCTTTGTGAGTTCCTCCATGGGCCCAGGTGCTAGAAAGTCTCTGCTTGCACGGAGGTGACGATATCAGAGAGCTCTTGGCAAGTGGGCAGGACCCTCCCAGCTGTGGATGTTGGGAGTGCACGCTCAGGAAGGTCTTGGTGGGCAGGGAAAGCACTGTGCTCTGGTGTTCTGGAACATTCCTGCCCTGCTGGCTCCCCCTCCAATCAGGGGTAGATCTCCGTAGCGATCTCACAGTGTATATATTATTTAGATGGCTTGCTTCAAAGGTGTTCCCCTGTGAAGATATCTGCTGCAGCTCCAGAGGAGATAAAGGTACAGAACCTTGTCTTTCCCAAATCTGAGGCTTAAATGTGACCTTCACAAAATGGCTTCCTGCCACAGCTCTCCACTCTAGCTAAGAGAATTGGAGTGCTGTTTGCTCATCTACCTGCTATGCAGCTTCTCTGCCTGCTAAAATCAGTCTGATTTTTCTCTTCTACCACTGCCTCCAAGGCAAATTTTCCATCTTTGCCCTCTGTCTTTATCTTCTTTTGGGTCACCTCTTTGCTGGCAGTGTGAGGTGTAGCGGGGTTCAGAATCAATGAACTCCCTCTTACTCTGTTTCAGTGATAGGAATCTCTGAGTCTCTCCATGTCTGCCTACTATTGAACCTCAGCGTTTCCCTCGTTCATCTACCTCTCTCTCTCCATGTAGCTGTTCTCCAGCATCCTGGTGCTCTTTTTGACTGTTGGTTTATTTTCTGCCGCTGGGGCTCCCCTAGATCCCCACCAGTGCTATCTGAAGGGGAAGAAGAGCTTCTGCAGGACATCTCTGGGTGTCTCTGGTAGGGGAAGGAAGTCTCCAACTGTGAGCATGTAATCTTCCTGGGCTGGGTGCTTGTTTGTCAGAGCTTCCTGGTCACCTGAACTGTCTGCTGTAAGGGATTCTGAAATAGGGGAAGAGAGTATTTCCCTATTCAGTTGTTTGGTTTTTTGTTTGTTTTTGAGGATCCATCTGCTGGCTGAGAACAGGAGAGCTATTATGGTGGGATGCTCCTTGATGCAGTGCTGGGGCATCTCTAAGCGGAAAAGTGTAGTCTTTCACCTGTTGGTCTTGTTGTCTTGGGGCTTCTAATATATCCCTTTAATCTTGTCAGTGCTGCCAGGCTCACCTCCATATTTTCTCTGGGAGGAATGAGGCTATCTGGGAAACTGCTGTTAAACTGGGGTCAGGAAACCACAGAGCTAGGTCTTTACTTGGATGGAGTAGGTGTTATGCCTGGTCACTATATTGTTCTTCCAGTCCTGGGGTCCTTAACCCGTTGACTTTCTTTCTACCATTTGGAATTTTCCTCTGGTTGATTCTTGCATTCTTCCTAGAGTTCACAGTTGAACATAATGGGAATCTGAAGTCTCATATCTCACTTTTTTTTTTTTTTAAATTTTGAACTACTTTTTAATTTTGGTAAAATATAAATATGTAAATTTACCATTTTAATCATTTTAAGTATACAGTTCAGTAGCATTAAGTAATTCCCATTGTTGTACAACCATCACCCTGTACAGATCCAGAATGTTTTCATCTTTCTAAGTTTGAGACTGCATACCCATTAAACAGTAACTTTTCATTTCCTTCTCCTTCTGTTCCCTCATTACCACCTCTTGGCTTTCTGTTTCTATGAAGCTGACTAGTGTAGGTTCCCCATCTAAGTGAAGTCACATAGTATTTTGTGACTGGCTTATAATGGCTAATAATTAATCACTCAGCATAATATCTTCCAGGTTCGTTTGTAGTATGTGTCAGAATTTCCCTTTTAAAGCTTCTTTTTTAAATGGTATTTTTCTTGGGTGTAAAATTCTAGGTTGATATTTTTTCCTTGAGTACTTTCGAGATGTAGTTCAGATGTAGTTCCAGATGTCTTCTGAACAACTCTGTCATGAACAGAGCTACAAGTGACCACTGGATGTTTCTTTAACTTAATTTTCTTGGTGGTGATACCAGGGATTGAACTCATAGGCACTCAACCACTGAACCACATCCCCAGCCCTATTTTGTACTTTATTTAGAGACAGGGTCTCACTGAGTTGCTTAGCACCTCACTTTTACTGAGGCTGGCTTTGAACTTGAGATCCTCCTGCCTTAGACCTGAGCCACTGGGATTACAGGCATGAGCTGCTACACCTGGCTTCTTTCACTTTTAACCAGTCATCTTGTTTTCTATCCAATCTCTCATCATTTAGTTGAGGCTTACATGTTGCTTTCAACACCTAAGCCTGGTCAGGTGACCTGTGTCCTACATGGCAGGTGTTTAAATTTAAAATTTTCTCTGCTCTGCTATACTAGACACTTCTAATCTACCTTCCTCCCATCTTTCAAAAAAGTCATCAACTTTCTTAGTTATTTCCTCTCTTGTTCTTTATGGAAGAGCAGATTTCGATCCAAGTGTAACCAGAGATCACTTACTCAATACTAACAGGGCTAGCATATCCATAGCACAGCTAACCTGATAAGAGCCATTCAACACAATGAAGAAAATATCATACAATTAAATAGATACTGAAGAGGAATCTGATAAAACATAGCAGCCATTCTTAATAAACAGAATAGGAATAGACAGAAACTAAACAAAATTCTGCAGCAATAGTCAGCAAATCATGGTTTATGGGTCAAATTCAGCTCACCATCTTTTTTAATAAATAAAGTTTCATTAAAACACAGCCACATTTGTTCATTTATGCATTGTCTGCTTTAATTCTGTCATTTTGTGCTACAATGGCAGAGTTGAGTAATTGTGGCAGTGACCATATAGACCACAAAGTGTAAACCATGTATTATCTGCCCTTCTACATAAAAAAGTTGCTGACCTTTGTGCTAAACAGATAAATGATAAAGTTATCTCAAACAAAAAGTAGAAACAATTTAGTGATGTACCTTATCCCAAATATTATTCACTCGGTCCTCCATTTAACAGAAAAGGGGGTCTTTTTAAGTCCAAATTTGATGAGATAATGTCCTTGTTAAAATCCTTCAATGTTTTTCTATTGTGTTTTGGAAGAAGTCCAAATTCCCAACTGTAGTCTGTGTACAAGGCCATTTATGATCTGTCTTCTGCTGATCTTCCAGCCCTCTGTCTGCTCTTCCTCCTGTTCACTCTGCTTCATTTCCACTGAAGGCCCTGAAGACTCCACTTCTTTTCTACTACAGGGACTTTGCTTATACTTTTTCTGTTCCCTGGAATCCTGTTGTCTCCTGGCTGGTGCCTTAGTTTTAAGAAGGTCTCACTTTAATCTCAACATTTCAGAGAGCATTTGCCTGACCACTAAAGATCTTTCTCTATAATTTTCTATCTCCACATCTTGTTTCAATTTACAACCATTTTTACAAACCTGTTATAATTTACAACCATTTTTATTGGCCTGTTGACTTGTACTTTGTCTTCCCCTCTGGAATAAAAATACAATGAGAATAGGAATTGAGTCAATCTGCTTCATTACAACATCATTGATCTATTTCTTGACTAGATGAATACACAGATTTATGAATTTTTCTAAACCATAACCAGCAAAATGTGGCTGAGATTTTAAACCTGCGTAATAACTTCTCCAGATAAAGGTCTATTTGTTCCTATGCAGAGTCTGACAGTGAAATTCATTAGTTTTTTCATTTGTTTGATAAACACTTGTTGAACAAATATTAAGTGTCAGGCTTTAGGGATGGAGGTGATGGGACAGGAATGGAAGACATGATTTCTGATGTCGAAAAACTCACAGCCTGGTAAGAGACACAATCAGTAAGCAACTGGTTATAATGTAGCATGATAATATCTCTAATAAAGGGAAGTACAGAAACTTTCTCTAATAAAGGAAAATTCTTTGATTCCTGAAGAGGAAGTGGGTGAGGATGGATTCAGGAGAAGGTACTACTGAGCTGGATTCTGGAGGCGCGTCTTACTTGTGTTTGACATATTAATGCCTGATGCTATACCAGGAGTACCTGAGGCACTAATGAATTTGCATAGTAATAGGAGTTAACCAGAAAATTGAGAGGATAGGGTTGTGTGTTTAGAACTGTGTTCAAAGAAGAAGGAATGGCATGAGAAAAGGAATAGTGGTGAGATAGAATATGGTCCATTTGAGAAAATGCAAGAGATCAGTTTGACAGGAGTAGAAGGTATATGGTGGAGATGGGGGAGGAGTGATGGCAGGATATGAAACTGGTCAGGGAGGCAGGGACAGATCACGAGGTGAATTATACACTGTGCATTAACAGGGAGCCATTGAAGAACAACAGTATGAATGTAACTTAAATCATTAGAATAGCAACTGAGAAAACATCTCTGTTTCTCCTGTCAGTTGTAGGTAAGAGTCATGCCAGAAGATTTGATGCATCCTTAGATCAAATTTCTTTTGAAAGGCATAGGTTTCTGTAACTCTGAGTTTACAATTACTCTTTTTTTTTTCCCCTGAGAGAAATTTAGTTTGGTGCATGACAATCATATGCTGTCGACAAAACCGCTTTTAGAATACCTCGGCTACTGCTTGCTGCACTCTTCTCTGCAAGCCTGGGAAGAATGAATGGCCCTGTAACTTGCTTAGCAAAATCCTCCCTCTGCATGATTTCCCTCAGGTAGAGAATTGGGGCACATGGGGTAAACTCTGTAGGTCTTGAATGTGTCTTCGCCTCCTTCTTTGGAGCCAGGGACAGCCTGGAAATAAATATCTTTTTATGTTGAGTCAAGTTCAAAACAACATGCCAAGTACCCAATTTACACCTGTGGGGAAAAGAAGAAACTTCAATGAGAGCTAATTGAATAGCTTTGCCCTGGTAGCAGGCACTTGTGTTTTTGCTAGTGGAAAGAAGGCCCCTGGAGAACCAAGGACCAAGTGACCTAAATTTCCCTGGAAACTCCTGCATTCTGGAGAAGCACAGGATTTCAGAGGAAATATTTCTATTTTCTGAACATGTGGATCGTGTGCAGGATGAGCAATCTGTTACTTCTCTATCAGCAGCAGTCATTCCCTCCGAGGCTTCTTTGAGCTGTCTGCAGAGAGTGTGTGGGTGTGGGCTACTGGGAGGGATCCCGAAGTAAAGTATAGGGTCCTACTCTGAAAAAACCAATCACACATTCATCTCTGGAGATGTGGTAGACTATTTCAAGGTAGGAACTAGTGAGTCATGATGGAACTGACCAGTCTTGCTGAGGGAATACAGACAAAGGGAAAGAGCACCATGGGATGGGAGAGCCAGACCAAGCCTTCCAGGGGTGACAGATTATGTCCAGACCTTGAAATTAATTTAGGAATTTGTCTTGAAGAAGAGTAGGAGAAGGGTCATTCTAGGTAGGTGGAAAGATGAGGGAAATTGTAGATAGCAACAGAGCTATCCAAAAGATCCTTCTGACCTTGTCTTTACCTTGCTTCAGACCTGTTGTTGGTTCTTCGACAGCTGGAGGATCAAGTGAAGCTCCTTAGCCTTGACATATCATTGACCTGTACTTATTTCTCCAGCTTCCTCATTTCTGCACCCTGTGCCTTGGTTCTTATTCACTAGCAATATCCTACACTTTTACACAAGTCCTTCATGCTATTTTATACCTTCATGGTTCTCCCTTTGATGTCTCCTCTGCCCAGAATGCCCTTTCCTGTGGCCCATCCTGGTGAAGTCTAATTCTTCCTTCAAAGCTCTTCCAAGACCTCACTGGCTGCCCAAGATCATATAGTGATAGAAGTAAAAGGAAGCTTCTCTGCTGTGACTTCGGAGCCTCTGCTCTTAACTACCATACTATGCTGACAGGAAGAACCCATAATGCACAACAATTTTATGCTGTTCTGAGCTGTTCAGAGCTGTTCAGAGTCAGTCTCAGTTGGTGAGCTGAGCACTTTGGGAAGAGAAGTGCCCTGGATTCTAGTTTCTCTACTGCTAATACACTTAGAGCAAGACACATTTTACACGTGGGTTTAATTTTTCTCACCTGCAAAACAACAGGTCTTGGTCTTATTATTTATCTGAGTTATTTGATATACATCAGTATATTCATTTTTCACTTTCTAAGGATACTGGCAAAGTTTAGCTCATGGATATAGAATTGTACCCAAGCACTTAAATGAATAACTTAAATGTCAGGGATTAATTTACTAATAGAATATGGTTTATTATCAAGGTAGGGATCTGAAAACAGAAATTAGGAACAAAATAGGACATGTCTTTGTAAAAAATTGGGGGAAAGGAGGATAAAAAGAGCCAGAAATATCTTTCCCCTTACTGACCAGGTGACCTGAGGCAAGATTATTCTTTATAATTCTGTTTTCTCCTCTGGAAATGGAGATAATAATACATTGTACTCTAGAGGATTGTTATGAGGACTAGATGAGGTCATGTGTATAAAATCCTAGCATAACTCTTAACATGTGATAAATAATCAATAAACATGAACCATGGTTGGTGGGATGGGGCCATAGGACCTGGAAGGAATATGGGCAGCTAGTTGACTAGGGAAACTTGTGATATCTTACCTAGTAAATATTTCATTCACTGAATATCATTTCTACCTGGTGTGACCCAGAAGTCAGCTTTCAGGAGGTGGTGGTGATGTCTCATAGTCCCTTGGACATGGGCTGGGATTGGTATAGCAGGAAAATCCTGAATACTATACATAGCAGAGGCAGTACCAACAGCCATAACTACAATAACAACTATCATCAGGTCTTTCTGACTCCAGAGCCTGTGCTTTTCAGTATTTTTGTGTCCCTGCGATGCCTGACAATCTCCTGAAGGGAAGGGGGAGACCAGATTGTTATTCCATGGCCTGAGACCCTTTGATGGGTGCAATAATACTAGGGTTGTCTCTGCCTGTGACAAGGTAAAGCCTGTGTGATGTCATCCAGTGGCAAGGAATAGCCCTCATGAGTCACCTGCCAGGGCACCTGAAAGTTCCAGTATTTATCACCCTCGGAGACAGAGGCATTGACATCTTCTATTAAAATGCAAATGTAATCTGGAAGGCATTGTGCATCGATCCTTTACCATCATTTCTGAAATTATAAATCAGATTTGCCAGTCTCTTGTTTGGGCAGATATCCAGGGAAGTTTCAGAGCATAGGATATTCTGTCATCTCTAAAAATAGTTCAATACTAAATTGTCATAATATCTCTTCTATGCCCAAATCTGGACAATTTCATTTTCTTTTCACTAGTTTTATAGTTGAGTGAAAGTAATTCAGGTCCAACTCCATATAGTATTGTGCATTTTATAATACCAGAAAACATCTTTTTTCTAAATGAAAGATACTTTGGGAAGACTTGCAGGCACAGGTTAGTTCAAGCTCAGTCTCTCATTTTTCCTTAAAATGTCCTGATACTCATTACCTTCTTTTTGTGTATATGTATGTCTATCTCCTGTCTTATTTATTGCTTTATGGACAGCATCTACCTTACATTCTCGAGTAAATAAATTAATCAACTGAGCACCTGTGTCGTGAAAGACTCTGAGGAAAAAAATGAAAGTCTATAAATAAAGGCTCTCCATTCTCAAAAATCTTGGAACAGAGAGACAAGTTATAAAGTGAGAGGGTGACAAGGGCCTGAAAATGACTGTGGAGATAAAAGGAGGAGCAAGAATAAAAGCAAGAACAGGGTAAACAGGGGAAAGAGGCAAAAATTACTCTGAGGTTTTGAGCTTGGATGACTGGGGGAGCTATGGTGTCATCATAGGAAGGCAGAAGTGAGGTGGAGGGAAGGGGAGGCAGGAAGGGATGGGAAGAGGAGATGCTGAGTTTGGTGGGTACTAAGTATGCTGGGCTTTGATGACACAGACCTGAATGTAGGTTAAGATGTTCACCTGTCTTGTCACCTCTGTAGAAGATGAGTTAATCACGGAGTTCCAGTTCAATTGTAGGCTATTTTGTCCTCCTTCTGATTTTTATTCAACAGGCTTTGTGCTAGGCAATGAAAAGGGTATAAAGTTCCAAGAGTCATGATCTTTGCTCTCCAAAAATTCCAGCTGAGTGAGTGAGGGACTGTGTACTCAACCGTGCCAGGTGCTCAACTGCAATGTGAGCAAGGATGGAAGAGACAGAAGAGGGAGCTGCTCGGGTGTGACAAGCTGCAACCTGCAAGTTGCTACCGGTGGAGGGCACCTGGAGAGTCCCAAAGTCAGCCTGCCCTTAGGACATCTGTGAGCAAGCTATCAGCAACAAAAAGGCATTATTGCCCAGGATCAGGCTTGTTTAAAATGAATACAACTAGTGTAAGAGGTCTAGTTTTTACTGTAATAATCTTGTTAATGTGTGTGTGTGTGTGTATAAAATGCAATGTCCCTGCTAATTGATTCATTTTTTGTCTTCTCATGAGAACAAGGAGCCTGAATGGAGAGCATTCAATGCTCTGGTCCCCAGGAACAGCCCCCACTGAGGTGGGTAGGGAAAGCACAGGGAAATGCCCTCCTTGTGCCCACCTGCCTTTCCATTTCATTTTGTCAGAGGTGCTTTCTGGGTTGCCCATCTCCTTGAGGCTGCTGACACTGTGTTGAGGCCCACCCATTTCCTGACTGCCTGTCACCACCATTAAGCCTTGTTTTGATTAGCAGTTGTGACAGTGGCCTGTGAGTCTAAACTTTGATAGACTTCACAAATGCCAGGGGACACGTGGCTGCTTATGTGGTTATTGCCTAGGGCTGTCCACAGGGGATGTGGTGTTAGAGCCCTTGTATATGAGGTTGAAAACCTCTATACTAATGACAAGTCTTAATAAGGTTAGTACTCTGGGCTTATTGAAAAAAATTCAACTTTCTGATGGTGATTTATATGGCCATAACCTAGGGGTCAGGGAAAGTGAAAATTTAGATAATTTACTGGAAAAAGACATTATTGACAACAAAACTTCAGACATTATGGGAATTTGAGAGAAATCACAGAGTTAGAGCATTTCACTTTTGGAGTAATACTATTTGCTCTTTGCTTAAAGCCTACATCTGCGTGTGAAGGTACAGATGTCAGAGTAAGGGCTTTATTCCCTCATTAAAATAGTGCCATCTAGTGGTGAATATTTCAAATTGTAGCTAAGTGCCCAGAGAGCTGTCACAACCCCCCGGGGACTTGGCTTAAATACTAAGCAACATTTATAATTTGGTTATTTATTTATTCATCTAATTCTTTCAGTTAGTTCACTTATCACTCACTTAATGCTGGGCATCTTGATGGATGTTGTTTCTGAAGAGATGAGGTAGGCACACGCTCTGACCTCTGGGGTGCTTACAGTCTAGTAGAGGGGACTGTTAGTAGACCAGTGAAGGCAATCCAGAAATAACAACTGTGACATAAGAAAATTGGGGGACAAGGAGACCAAGATAGCACAGGGAATTTATGATTATAAAAGGGGATTTATTATATTGGCTTACACAACTAGAAGCTGGATAGTCCCACAATGGCCACCTGCAGGAGGAACAAGCAACTGTACAGTCCAAGATGCTGAAGACTCAGAACAAGATGGATCAATGATGCCACCCCAGTCTGGGACCAAATGCTTCTGGAAACTCCTTGGGGAATCACGGGCAGTGTCTTTTCTGTTTTGGAAGAGTGAAGGACCTGGAGTCTGATGTCCTCAAGCTATTGTAGCAGCAATCAAGAACCCATTCAGGAAGAACTGTGCTTGCATCTGATGTTGCTTCCTTGTTCTTCCAACTTTTATTCCATCTAAGCCTCCACCCTATCGAATGGTGCTGCCCATGCTTAGGGAGGGTCTCCACTTCAGTTTGCTACATGACAATCATTCTTAGACACAGTGTCATTGCTTCATTTTAAGCATCTCTTAATCCAATCAAGTTGAAAATTCAAATTAACTATTACACAGGGGTTTCAATACAATTGCTGGAAAGCCCTACTATGTGTGACACAACCCATGGGAAGTATGGCGGGAGGAAGAGGCCAACTCTGGAGATATTGTCAACCTACAGGAGTGCTGGATTCCTGACACTGCCAGACCTCTTGGGTTCTCCTTGTATCTCTGACCACACCTCTAAATCAAGAAACTGAATGAACTTGTGCTTTGTTGCCAGGTAGAACTCTCTATTTCCTGGGCTTGATTCTTGGTCAACCTAGGATACAACCTGCAGGACACAACAGTATGTTAAAGTGCCTTGGGAAGGTTTCAGAGACTGATTAATAGATTTTTACATGCCTTATCTGCCCTTTGCTCATTTATATTTTCCTTTCTGCCCTGAGAGGTTTTCTTGCAGTTATGATTTAGTATTTTATACCATCTAAACACAAGTGAAAGACTTGTTATACCTCTTTTGCACTTGTTTCAAGTTTCACTGTGTGAAAAATTTACCTTTGTAAGGTTTTTGGGTAGAATTTAACACATAAAAAATTTCCACTTCATTTACTATTTAACAGCATACTCCTTGAATAAGTCTTTTCACTTTCCTTCTAAATGGTTCTTGTTAGTTTCCTTGACTTTCTCCTCCTCCTGTCCCCTGTTTCTCTGTGACAGTGCTTCCTCATCCCTTGCCTCTTGCTGAAGCTCTCTATAGCTCCCACCTTGCTTTGCTTGTCTTTTTTTCCTGTTCACCCATCCAAACCCCCTTCAACCCGTTTGTTACTCATATCATCTCCAGGTTCTTCCTATTTAATGCTTCTCTATTGCTTCTCCATGTGTCTCTCATTATGTTTCTTTCACTGTCTTTTAGATTCTACTTCTCAGAAGTTTGTAGGTACCGTTACTGATGGTTTATCCATGTTTAGTTTGTGCCAATGACCACCATGGAAATACCATTCTCTTGGTGTGAGGGAGAAGAGATCTGTCAGGATGAAGCAATAGACTCATTCCTTCCTTCATCCGTCAGATATGTATTATGTGCTTGCTAGGTACTCGGCACTGTATGAACAGCCAGATGGGGGCAGAGACAAGAATGAGATAGCCCCTGCTCTCAAGGAGCTCCTACTCTAACCAGAAACAGAGAGTGTGACATATTATTGATACAGTTATGATTTGGGCTACATGGGGATAAATGGAAAGTATTCTGAGCATGCAGAGGACTGGAACAACAAACTCTGTCTGGAAGAGGTGGGAAAAACTTCACAGCATATGAGGCATTTGGTGTAGGATGTGCAAGATGGTTTGGAGGTCATTAGTTGGAAATTGGTCATTTGGTTTTGGCCCTCAGGGGCACTCTAGGCAGAAATTATTTACAAAAGAATGGCGGCCTTGATGAATGTGGTGGGTCCAGGTAAATGCATATGGAAAATGCAGAGTATAGTTGAGTACAAGAGGAAACCAAAGAAAGGGAAAGAGACAGTTTTGTGTAGTTTTCTATTCTGTGTCACGGGGTTAGGGATTCATTGCATAAACCATCAGGAATGGATGGTACATAAGTATCTGGGTTGTATGCAGACTAAGGAGATAAAAGTGAATGGATTTAATTGGACACGTCAAAGATCAAATGGACAGAATAGGTGACTGATTAGATGAGGGAGGTGAAAGAGAGGGGGCATTTAGAATAGGTTTGCTTTCATTGGTATATTTTCTCTTTAGAATTTCAGTTTCTCCTAAGAGTTATTATCCTTTTCAAATGGGATTTCTTCCTAAGGAATCTAAAATTGGAAGTTTGTATTTGACCATTGGAAATACTATTCTAAATTTAAGCCATGAAATTCTGTTTTCTTTTCTTTGCTGGGTTTGGCTGATGTTCTGTCCAGCCCTGGCATTTCTGAGGTGAATCAATCCACTGTCCAGTAAATGAAGGAGGCAGAGGATGGGGTGCAGTGTGCCTGGTGGTGCTGGTGTTGTGGAGGTAGAAGAACAGAGAGCTTTACCTACTCAACTTATAGACGAGGTACCCTTTAGGTGTTTGTGTTTGTAGGGAGTAATAATTCTGAATGGTGCATAACATAAAGAGTATTTACATTATTTTTATATTAAATTATTGATACAGGAGGGACTTGAAGGGGATACTGGAGGTCAAGCAGACTCTCCCTTCTAGTGGTATTTTATCTGGGCAAATATTGAAATTGTTCTCAAATTCAAAAAATGAGTAGGGGAAGGAGATGTTTCACTTCTATAAATTTTGTGGAGATTTATGATCAGATTAAGATTCTTCTTTCCCAGGAGGATTCTCTAAGGGACAATTGCACTGAATTGTGTAGGACTTAACATCATGGCTTGAGAAATGAGACACACCAGATGTGGACCCAGCAGCCCTTCTCCTCCTCCCCTCCAACCATCCCCAACTGTCAGATTCAATTGAAGATTTTTCTTTCTTTTTCTTTTTTTAAAATTTTTTCTTTTTAGTTATACATGACGGTAGAATGTATTTTGACATATTGTATGTACTTGGAATATAACTTCCCCCAATTGAAGAGTTTTAGATTCTACATTCCTTTTTTCCTTTTGTGGGAGTTGTCACATAAAACTCATTCACTCCTTGGATTTGTCACTGGATCGCATTATTACCCCAATGCTATGTCCTTTCTGAATCCATGAACTTGTGCTATATTCCTCTGTAATTTCTTTCATTGGAATTGCTTTCTCTACCCTTTGATTCTAAGTTTGGCCACATAATTTTCTTTGGCCAATGGAATTTGTAATAGACTCTGACTCCAATTTTGATATTAGACTGTTGATAGAATTGAGAGTCTTCCCTGCCCCACCACCATGTATCCAATATTTGAGGAAACACATGGGCACCTCCTGAGCTCTTGGCATTGTCAAGAAGTATGAACACCCTAGTCCACATGATAATCCCTTCTCCATCTCCACTCTTTCTTCTGTCTTGCCATTCCATATGTCTTGTTTCTACCCTGCTCCTCTCAGAAGTCCCTTATGTGGGTTCCCTGTATAGTGTGTGAGTTGTCCTCAGTCTTGATATTCAACCTTTAAGAGGTTGAGGGAGGCCCATTCCATTTTCTTAGGAGGGCTAAAAAACAAATGTTAATGTTTGTGGTACTTGCAGATGATTGGAAGAAATCCTTACATAGTCTGCTTCAACAGTTGCTCCTCTGTCATGGCCATGAGATCATGCCTGGGCTTGCTAATAAAGGGTAAAACACATGAAGTAGAAGCCAGTTGCCCAGTCACCTCAGTCCACAGATTACTGACCCCAGATAAGTGAGCAAGCTCAGCTAAGATCAGCAGAGCCTCTTAGTCAATTCGCAACCAACTGTAGAAGCATCAAGGAGGCCAGATGAGATTAGCCAAGGCCATCTAAGATCAGCTGAACCCCCCCAAATTGTGAGCTAAATTGTTATTGTTGTATACCATTGAGCTTTTGTGGTTGTTGTACAGCACTGTTGTAGCAATAGATAACTGGTAAATCAAGTGTGGGGGCTTCTAGACTGACCCTGGAGTAAATAATACCAAGTCTCCAAATTTTAGCAACATTTATTGAAACCAGCAAGTCTAAAAATTAAGCAAAGGATTAAAGTGAAGCTTGTGTTTAGCCCTTTCCCCCTCTATTTTAAGAGTTTATTTTGTTTAATTTTTTTTGGTGTGCTAGGACTCTTAATAAGCAATTTAAAAAAAGCCTTAAGTAAGATTAGCAATTTGCACCTTTTTAAAAATTAACAGCGCTCTGTTGTTTTGATATTGAGCTCCATTATCAATTTGCATCTTTAAAGAGGTGTAACCTTTCTCAGATATTTTGCTCTGTTCTTATATTTAACTAGCAAGACTTGATTTTACATTGCTTATGTTGCATTTACTTCTGCACGATTAAAGCAAGAGAAGAAAAAATCCAAGGCTCAAGAATTAGCAGTGTGATGTAGATTTCTGTAATAGGCTATTCAGAGTAGGCCATGATCCTACCACGAAGTAGCCTCGTGTGTTAAGAAGGGGAACAGGTCCTCGGATTTCAGGAAACACATCAACAAAAATTTCTGCATGCTTGAGTGCTTGCAGACCGTACCTTCTTATTTATGAAAGTAACTCAGCCTCCTGTGAAGTCCTGGGCTCTCTCAGTTATATGCCTGGTGCCATCTTGACTGATGGTCTTCCATCTTCCACACTGTTTTGTCCTGCCTGCCAGAGTCCCACTCTCCCCACCCAGACCCTCCAAGAAGCAACACTCCCAGGTGCCTCACAGGCAGAAGGCTCATGCATCTCACAGTCATCCTTTGCTTTTCACTCACATCCCCTCTAGAAGGAAGATACAAGTTGGTGGCAGTGAAGTCCTTTTTCATTAGATAAAAGCATACCAAATATCCTTTCCTTGATTAGAAAAAAAGTACTAACCATGTTGAATGGTAGAAAGAAATTTATTTTAAAATCTAGATTTTTTTCAGTTATGCCAAATTATTAAACATTTCTTGTGACTGTGTAACCCAGAGTATGTTATCAAACCTTGAACATAAGCAATATATTCTGTCTTTTTAAACATGGACTTTTAACAACTGGAGCCTAACCTATATATTATTTCAACCTCTAAGCTAGGAAAAAACAGAACATCAGTACTAGGGGTATAACTCAGTGGTAGAGTACTTGCCTAGCATGTACAAGACCCTGGGTTCAATCCCCAGCACTGCACAAAACCTGGACATCAAAAACTGGCATGATATTCTACTGAGGAAATTTTCTGTTGTGATCCTAGGAGACTGCAATAATTCTTGGTCACTTTTTAGGGTTCTGTGTGAGATCTAAAAGCTTGGTTTCATCCTTAATTAAAGCCAATTTCACCTGGAGTTAATTGCTCTTTTTAATATAGTAAGTGGAAAAAACAATGTCACTCATTGCAGAGGAGAAAAGTGTGAAGTATTCAGGCAGGTTATGTTTGTCTCCACTGTGTACTGTAAATCATTTCTTAGTCTTGCTTTTGATCTCAGTCCAAGCAGGTTAGTTACCATGGGGTATATGGGTATACTGTCCCCTATGGCAGTATTCTGTAGCTATTTATGTGGTGTTTTCTTTGGTGAACCTCATCCTGGAAATCATGAAGTGATGTTATTTAATTTTTAATTTATCATTATATTATAGTTGAATGGTCCTCAGACTTTTAGCTTTTACATTTCTATGTTCCAAATTACAGACTAAAGAAATAATGCCACATAACTTGGAATTTGAAGATATTTTAATCTATATTGTTGAAATGGATATGATTAACTTAACAAAAATTAATTTTGTCATGCATTCCACTCATTTATTCTTCTGAAGATAATAGAGAGAGGTCTTTCTGATATAAACTGAAAAATTCTAAGAGGAGTGAATATTTAAGACAACAAAGAAATATAAGATGCTACAGGAAATAAACTGTATTTGAAAACTTAGGAAGAAAGGACCGGTGAACATCCCAGGTGCCTGTGGAGGCAGGGTATGGTGTGTTGAATTTTCAGACAGTTGCCATTGGCTGGCTAGTGGCTCAGCAGAGAGTCACATGGGATTGAAGTGGAGATGCATTGCCTCTCTGAGCAACCTGCTGCAGCTGAACCTGAATTTCAGGCAACTCACAGCTCTGATTTAAAAAAAAAAAAAAAAAAAAACAAACAAACTTGATATTTCCTATATTGCAAAGTAATTTGTTCTAGTTGTTACGAGGGAAACAATATAAAGTTATGTAAGAGAACACTAGCCATCTCTACTCCTTCCATTTCCCATGCCATACTCTTATTATCATTATTATTAGTTTTTATATATTTTTTTATTTTTTACCGACTGCATTTTGATTCATTGTACACAAGTGGGGTACATCATTTCGTTTCTATGGTTGTACACGATGTAGAGTGATACCATTCGTGTAATCATACATGTACATAGGGTAATGATGTCTGCCTCATTCCACGATTTTTCATACCCTCCCTCTCATTTTCTTCTATATAATCTAAAGTTCCTCCATTCTTCTTTCATGCCCCTCCTCCTTAACCCCTATTATATATCATCATCCACTTATTAGGGAAAACATTCTACCTTCAGTTTTTTGGGATTGACTTGTTTCACTTAGCATGATATTCTCCAATTCCATCCATCTATTTGCAAATGCCATAATATTATTCTTCTTTATGACTGAATAATATTCCATTGTGTATATATACCTACAGAGTGGGAGAAAATCTTTTCCACACACATTTCAGATAGATCACTTATCTCCAAAATTTATAAAGAACTTACAAAACTTTACACTAAAAATACAAAGAACCCAATCAATAAATGGGCCAAGGAACTGGACAGACACTTTACAGAAGAAGATATACAGGTGATTAATAAATGTATGAAAAAGTGTTCAACACCTCTAGTAATTAGAGAAAAGCAAATTAAAACAACTCTAAGATTTCACCTTACTCCAATTAGAATGGCTGTTATCAAGAACACAAACAATAATAGATGTTGGCATGGATGTGGGGAAAAAGGCACACTTTTACATTGCTGGTGGAGTTGCAAATTGGTGCCGCCACTCTGGAAAGCAGTGTGGAGATTCCTCAGAATACTTGGAATGGACCCACCTTTTGACCCAGTTATCCCACTCCTCAGTTTATATCCAAAGGACTTAAAAATAGCATACTACAGCGATGCAGCCACATCAATGTTTATAGCAGCACAATTCACAATAGGTAGGTTGTGGAACCAACCTAGATGCCCTTCAACAGATGAATGGATAAAGAAACTGTGGTATTTATTATTATTATTATTATTTGTGTTGGGGATTGAATTCAGTGGTACTTTGCCACTGAATTACAGCCCAGTCCTTTTAATGTTTTTAATTATGAGACGTGTCTCACTAGTTTGCTGAGGCTGGGCTTGACCTTGTGATCCTCTTGAATCATTGGAACTCTAGGCGTGTGCCACCATGCCCGGCACGATGCCATGCTCTTGAAGGACTCAGTTGACTAGTATGGCCTTTCCACACTCTGTACCCTTCTTGCACATCCATTTACTGAAATATATTCTTGTTCATAATTTTAAAAATTTTATACTGAAATAAGACCATTATGTACATTAATCTTTCTTTTGCCTTTTTTTTTGTACTTGTGAGCATATCCTGTAAAATCTGAGAGTTGAGATACATCTAGCATTATCCTTTTTCAATTTTTTCTTTCTTTATGTGCACACACATATACACATGCAGAAATTTATGTAAATGGGACCTTTAATGGAAACTCTTCTTACTTTTTTTTTTTTTTTTGGTCTTCACCCCTCTCCTTTATCCCATTCCTTCTTTTTCTTTCTGTGACCTACATGTACAATCTGGTAAAAGTCCTTCAATAATCTTCTCTGTTCTCATATAAGTCTTACACATAGGGGTGTGCTCATGTGCATGTGTGTACACAGATACATTTTACTCTGAATCATAGCCTATGTTGTGCTGAATTCAGGGTGAGGTTGGGAAAGTCCACCTTTCTTAACCTCTTTTTTCTGTCCCTCTTTCTTTGGTCTCATCTCAGAAATGTTCTAACTGCTTCTCCTTCAACCTTCTGCTCCTCTTTTTCTACATAATCTATTTAGGTGATCTCATATATTTAGTGATTTTTAAATGCCATTTTTTTGCTGTTGATTTCCAAATTATTCATTTGTATGTCAAGGTAGAAACCTGCCTCTTGTAATCAATCCTCAACCTCTATCTACCAACTCATCTTAAAGAGTTCTTGAGTTAGGGATGGTGGCGTACTCCTATAATTCCAAGGACTCTAGGAGGCTGAGGCAGGATGATCGCAAGTTTGAGGCCAGTCTCCTCAATCTGGTGAAATCTTGTTTCAAAATAAAAAATAAAAAGGACTGGGACCGTAGCTCAATGAAAGGACACCCCTAAATTCAATCCTCAGATCTGGGAGGAAAAAAAGCAAACAAATCAGTTTTTTAATTTATTCTCTCATCTCCATTTCTCCCAATGGTACCTAGTTAAGATATTCATTTAAACCTCATATGAATTATTGTAAAAATATTTTCATTTGTTCATCCAAATCCCATAACCATAGCAGGTCACTGGTAATATATAGCTCCCAAACTATCAAAGAAACCATTTTATCATTTTTTGCAATAGACCTGTCTATATCAAGGTTCCATTTGTTCATTTTGGAGTGGAAAGTGCAAAATATTTATCAAGACACAAAACAAAAGCAAAGAAACACCACGAGCAGGAAGAGAAGTTGGGCAGGAGTACTGATGTTAGGAAAAGAAACCCCATCCAAGCAAGCCCTGATGCTCCAGCAACCTGGGGTACACATCCCTTCACCACTCGCCTTGCACGGGCCAGGCCTGCCATTTTAGACGTCCATTTTTGTGATTCCTCTGATATTGTATTCACGGCTGTTTTCCTGCAGCCAGAGTGAGCTATACAAAAACCCAGAGTTGATGTTTGTATCACTTTTAGATGTATCCCTTTTAGGTGGTACTTGTATAAACGTGGCTCACTATAAGGGCCAGTTCAGATTCAACAGGCAGAAGAGCAACTGATGACACAAGGACCTTGAGTGATGGGGAAAGCTGCCTGCCAGAAAAGGACCACTGGGTTCATCTTGTGGGCGTTGGAGAATAAGCCCACCAGACTTTCCTTGGCTCTCTTGATTCATACCCAGTGAATCCTAAGACTGGGTTCTTTCCAGACTGTGTTGCTGATTAGAATACAAAGTGACTCTTTTGGCTACTTACAAAAGCTAGAATAAACATCACATGTAGTTCCTTGAGGCTCTCTTACGTAATTGTTCACTTGGGAGTCAAAAGCCTAGGAAGTGGGAACCAAAATACTATAACTAGGGAAAATGGAACGAAGCATTTGAAAGAAGATGTGAATGGCAGTGTTGTGGTAAAATTGGTCTTAGGAAGGAAGAGAAACTTAAGGTTCTGATAATAGGTGTTGTTTCAGTGAAAATCCTATCTTGTTTTCTCATTGTTGAATTTTTTAAGCCTCTGAAAAATGTTTTGGGAAAAGGGAGGTAAACAGAGGGCTGGTTCTTGTTTGTCTGGATGCTCAGCCTCCTTGAAGACTGGTAGTTTGGTCAGCTTTTACGTGACTTTTGTGTCATCAGAATTTTCAAAATTACAATATGTGATGTGGTGCCATGAATGTGGTGAGGTCAGTGACCAGGGTCACTGCAGGGTTAACAGATTCTGAAGGCTTCTCGGGCTGTCAGTCACCTGTGTCTGGTTTACTTTCATCCTTCTCAAGTACACATGGTCCCTACTTAGGTTCAACTTATGATGACTTTTCAACTTTATGATGGTGGGAAAGCAGTATGCATTTAATAGAAAACTTACTTCAAAATTCCTCCCCCCGACCCAATGTTGGGGATTGAACTGTATTTCAAATTTTTAATTTGAATCTTCTGTACTAGGGATATATGGCAGGGCACTCTGGGATTCTGAGAAGCTGTAGCTCCCAATCAGGGTTACAATCACAAGGAGGAGAGCTCATACTCTACGGCATAGTGTATTGCCAAGCTATAGTGTTTAGAGGTCAGTGTATCAAATGCATTTTTTACTTACAGTATTTCCCATTTGTCATAGATTTATCAGGATGTAAGTTGAGAAGTATCTGTAGTTAGGAATAAACTACTGTACTTCATTTGGACACCAACCACCAAAAGTGCCATGTTATTTGTGAAAAACAAGAAAAACCTTCTGTTGGTCTGAGTGCAGAGCTATTTTGTCTGATTTAGGCTCATCCATGTAGATCTACATGTAGATCATATAGAGGGAAGAAGGTCTTTTAATTTGAGCACTGTTATATAAAGCCTGGATTGTTAGGTCCCAAGAAGATTGCTTTTTGATAAGGGAAACTGGATCTAACATGCAATGAAAAAAATGGTTGGGCTCTCAATGTTCCCAGGGAGGAGCTGGCACCAAGATAGTTCTGGAAGTTATAGGAGGATTCCAAATATTAGCGGAATTCAGATGATTTGAAAATTAAAAAAGAATCAAACATTATTCTTTCTGCCAAGGTAGAAGACTAGGTTCTTGAGTCAATTATATGCCTATGCCTCATAATTTCATGAGCCTCAGACCCAAGGATGTATGTTTTAGTCATCTTTTTGGCTGCTGTGAGTCATGACCCCACCAGCACAACTTTAAAGGAGGAAGAGTTTATTTGAAAGTTCATAGTTTCAGAAGTTTCAATTCATAGACAGCTGGTTCCACACCTCAGGGCTTGAGGTGAGGCTGAATATCATGGTGGAAGAGTGTGGCAGGTGGAAGCATCTCAGATCATCAGGAAGCAGAGAAAGAGAGAGAAACACCCCACTTGCCAGATACAAATATATACTGCCAAACCACACCCCATTTCCTACCTCCTCCAGCCACACCCTCCACTTCAGTCACCAGTCAATTAATCCCATCAGGGACCAATTCACCGATTAGGTTAAGGCTGTAACCCAATCGTTTCTCCTCCAACCTTCTTGCATTGTCTCATACTTGAGCTTTTGGGGGACACCTCACATCCAAACCATAACAATGTACAAGAAAACAAATGAGCCATATCTAAAATGTTTGCAATCTTCACGTTTAGGGGCACCCGAGAAAGTGGGAGTCTAGATGTGGAAGCAGGAACAGCTGCAAGTACAAGATAGAAGGTCTAAAAGTATCTGAACTTTGTTCTTTAAAGGGGCTCATAATCATGCATTTTGTATAACCGACTAAATAATAAAGTAGCTAGCAGATATTATAGTGATGTTCTAGTATTATGTTCTAGTGTGATGTTCTAGATATTATAGTGTGCCAGGGCAGAGACTGAAGATTTATTCTACCCTCATAGGAAAATTCTCACTTTCTTTTTGCCTCCTTTGAAGGAAGTCTCAGAGGTAAAATGAGATGACCAGCCGTCGGAGGTCACCCCAATTTAACCAATACTAGTGGATTAGTATTCGTTAATTGGGGAACATGTTTACTATTTAATCTTGGGAGGAGAGAAGGACAGAGGAAAAAAAAGTCTAAGAATGCTGTGGACTTCAGACATCCCCCAAATCATGATCTCAGAGAAAACAGTGGGAAGGTGGTATCCGCATTTCACTACTGAAGTCCACCCAGAAGCCACATGCTAAACTTTCAACTGGAAAGCAGAGAAGTTTGGTGACATCTCTTGGGTGGTGGGAAGTGTCGCTGCTTTCTGAAGTTTCACATTGAGGACCCAGAATAAGTGTATTATTTTATGCTGATCTGCTTCAAAGCTTTTTTTTTTTTTTTAAAGGTAAAATAAGAAAAATATGCCTATATCAAGGTTGTATGGAAGAAACAACTTTACCCAATATATTATCCAGAATTCTTTGCAATTCCACCACGTCTAGGGAATTTTCTCCCCTTCTTCCCAAGTCCTTCGTGTGCTTATTGTTTTGGCTTCTGCTCTGCAGGGTAGTACCTTAGAGATGATACATACACAGCTTTGGAGATGAATTTCAAATGTTGAATCTTTCAGCAATTTTGAAACTTAGCCAAATATCTTCTCCCATTCCTACTTTTTATTCCTTATAATTTCCTGTGAAACTTTCCTGCCAGCAGACTTCTCAGACAGTGACAAACTGAATCCTCATTAAAACAAAGAAAGGTTAAGGGGAAAAAATAACCTATTTAAAATGAGGTAACTCACCAGTCTTTCAGCTATAAATTGACAATAGGATTTATATAAATCCATAATTGTATCTCTTTTACCTGCAGTTAGGCTAGTTAATGATGAAAAAAGTATACAGCTGATCGTGTGGCTTTAATGAGGATTCTTTTTACAGAGTTAAAAAAAAAATCCACCAAATTAAATTCTGCCAATTTACTCCATTGCAAATTGAGCACCACCCTGTGAGCCAAAGGAAGGATGGAAAAAAAGAAAGAAAAAAAAAAAAAAAGAAAAAAATCATCAAGTAGCTTAAATCAGTTACAGCTAAATGTGTAAGTCAGCATGTGCTTTAGCCTTTAGTCATGAAGAATATATTAGATTTTAAAAATAAATGGCTTTCTGCTGAGTCTTCATTGCAATGGCTTTCTGACTTTTAATTAAATTTTCAGTACTTGTGGGTGCTTCTTCATGTACTCTGGCCATAGAGCTCACATTGCCTCCATCATTAAGTGGAGTGGAAAACCAAATTGGAGATTATTAAGCTTGTTCATTTCTTTGTTATCAGTGGCTGGTGACGATCCCCTTTTTACTTGTTAAATAAGGATGGAGCTTTCTACCAGGATATTTTCCAAGAATGAGATAAGCTCTCGTAAACAGAGCATGATTAGCCCTAATGCGGGAGCTTGTTAAATGTTCCTCATTATACATTTCTGGTCTGTTTCATCAGTGTTAAATGAACTTAATGTAAATTAATAAAAACAGGTTTGCATTATTTGTAACAGGATTGAGAGTAAAGAAGAAAACTGTAAGCAACACTAAACTCAGCAACTAATGTTGAAGTTTGCACTATTTCCCTGCTGCCCTTTCTGTTCTGTGGAATTGAATAAAGTGTTCTGAAAGCTCCATGCTTAATCTTTTGGAATACGGCATTATGGTTCAGGCCTTATGTTACAGACTTTAATTGCTAATTTTGTGCTGTTCTACAAATTTTGTCTTTGCTCCTTTTGAACTTCCCAGGAATAAAGAGATTTATGAAAATCATATATTATTGGAGGGAACAATCTTCAACAAAGGAATTGAAATTTTTATACCAACAGGGTCAAGAACAACATAATTTTGGCTATAAAACCTAATGGTTTTAAATTCATATTTGTTTTGATTTATAAAAATAAGTTCACTGCAGATGCTTCAAGGCAAATGTGTTATGTAAAATTCACATTGTTTTAAACAGTGACATTCTTAAAATACAGGGCTTTTTCTCCTAATTAAGGAGAAGCCAGACTGAAAAGACACTTAAAAATGCACAGAAGGTCAAAGAGCTAAGGGCCACTAATCTAAATGATAAAATGATTTATCTCTGAGATGTAGAATTAGATGCCCACAAGCAAGAAGGAATAATTGGGGATCCCAGTATTTAAAATTTCAGGACCTTCACTAACTACAGTAGAATGTGCCTAAATTGCAAACTCATTTCAAATGTATCATCAGAAACACGAGACTAGTGATTTGGACCATGTGTTTGTTGATGCAGTCAGTGGCACATCAGTATGTGGTGGCTATGATTATTTGATTACTTCTTTAAACATTTTAATACTTGTTTTAGACAGTTTTTTTCACTGCTATGACCAGAATATCTAACAAGAACAATTAGAGGAGGAAAAGTTTATTTGGGGGCTCATGGTTTCATAGGTCTTAGACCATAGATGACTGACTCCATTCCTTAGGACCCGAAGTGAGGGAGAACATCATGGTGGATGGATGTGACAAAGGAAAGCAGCTGGGGACATGGATCCAGGAAGCAGACAGAAAGAGAGAGAGAAAGAGCTCCACTCTTCAGGGACAAAATATATACCCCAAAGGCATGACCCCAGTGACCCACCTCCTGTAGCCACACGTTACTTGCCTATAGTCACAACTCAGTTAATCCTTGTCAGGTGATTAATGCACTGACTAGGTTAAGGTTCTCATAGCCCAATCATTTCACCTCTAAATCTTCTTGCATTCTCTCACACATGAACTTTTAGGGGACACCTAATATCTAAATCATAACAATGCTTACAAGGTTTAAGCTAGTGTTTGAAATATAGTGAAATCAAGATAAAAGTAAATTCTGAAAAAAAATGCATTATACAGTGTGAATGCAGTGTCATTTTATGTAGGAGCTTTCTGCGACTTTAATTTCATTGAAAATTCTGTGACTCCTAAGACTAATAGTTCATATTCAGCATTTGTTTAACAATAATGGTGACATATACAGCAAAATCTTGATTTTTAACTGAAATTCTTAGAAAATGTCATCCTCACTTACCAAAGCAGTGAGAACATGGAATATATTCCATCAATATCAACCATGACAGATACAGTGGATTCTTCATAGTGTAGTTTCCTGCTCATCCGGATTGGCCTCAGAATCATTCTCAACACAATAATCCAGGCTGTTCTTACTAACAGATTGCAGTTGTGTGAGATGAAATATTTCTTGCTATCCATATTATAATTAGTGGAATTTTGAATTTTTTAGATTGAGTTAGAAAACTTTTCAATTTTTCAATTTTTGTGGATGACATATTTTGGGTTATTTCCTGCCTTACTAGAGTATGGTGAATACATTTTAATTCTTGCATCACTATTCATTTAAGGCTTCATTTTCTGAAGATCTTGTGATTCAGTGCCATCATTATAAAAGTGGATTTTGTTTTCAAGATGAATTATATATAGAGAAAGTATAGCAGATTAGAATGATAATATCGAGCTCAGGATGTATACTGGAATCTCTCTCTCTCTCTTCCTCTCTTTCTCCCTCCTCTTTTTTCTAATAAATTCTTGATTCCTTGGAATTTGGGTTAAAAAAAAAAAAAACAATATAATTTAAAGCTTGACTTAGAGGAAATAGAGAACAAAGGACTTCTGAAATGTCCAGGCAATGCTAAACTGTTGTCCACCTGGCTTTGCCACAAGACCATTCACTTTGAACTTAAGCTGTATTCTGCTTTGCTGCTGATTCTCTACCACCTTAGTTCAGTTTTGGGCTTATCCTATGTCGGTCCTTGCTGGCTTCCTTGTTACTGGGTCCTCCTGTCCAGTCTCCTCCTACTGGATTAAGAAACGCATAACTCTCTCCTCTGCCTTCTCCCCAAGTAAAGTATAAAAACTATCTTCTGGTTTTTATTCTCAGAGCTCTGTTTAACAGAGTTTACTAAATATATTAACTGAAAAACCCAGCACATGAGAACTCATCCCTGTTGATACGTAATGTAATGGTTAATTTGAATTGTCAATTTGATTGGATTAAGAGATGCCTTTTGTAATAAATAGATTACTCTTACTTATCTATTAATTAGGAATCTATTAGAATTCTATTACTAATAGATTATTCTTTCCATACTTATTCAACATCTAATATGCATGGAATCTGGTGTGGAATCATAACATGAATGCAATGATCCTTGTTGACAGATATTTTAAACTATGGACAGTTTTCTTTCAACCCTACTCATGTTAGTACTGTTCATGTAGTAGACAGAGAATGGCCACTAGAAAAGTGCCACTAGCCATCAATTTAATTTCCACTAATGTCTTCTCTGCCACCTTCCAGGAGTGGACTGAAAGGGCCTAGGTAGGGCCTGCTAATTTGAAGGTAGAATACCATCTCATTCTGCTCATTGGTTACTTACAGAACCAATACACAGTGTGTTAGATCATCCAATAGGACACAAACACTTGAAAAGAATTGATGAGGAAAATGAGAATCTGTAATTCTGACTTCTCAAATACATCTCCAGTTTATTTTAGAAAATAAAAGAAAGGCAAAGGAAGGAACATTTCTTATTCATATAATCTTAGAGAAATCTTAACAGGTGGTGAGATTTCTTTCTAGAATGCTGTGGAATCTCATCAATTGAAAGTGAGTCTTGTGATATTTATCGAAGTGAGGATTGTCATGGAGGCTACTCTGCTGGGCTTCCTTCGGAGAGTTCTTAGAAGAACCTGGAGTGGTTTTCTTTTATGTTTGCCAATTTCATAGATTTTTTTTTTTCCAACATAAGAGTCAGATGGCAGAAGGAAAAACTATGCCATTTGAAAACAATGGAGTATGTTTCCTTTACAAAATCTTCAGAGAAGAGTTTCTTCAGATTCAGTTTGGGTCATGCGTCACTATGATAGGACAAAAGGCCCCAAACGTAACCATTTACCTTCCCTCTTCCTGCCTCATTCTTTCATTCATCCCCGCAAAACAGTCAATGAATCGACTAGCAAATCAGGAAGCTGTGTGGTGCAACAAAATGTTGTCATAATGATAATAGCTACCGCTAATTAAAAGTTCAATCTGTGGATGTGCTCCCTGTGTGCCATTTTTTTTTTTTTTTTTTTTTTTTTTTTTTATGCTCATGGCAAACCTACGAGGCAGATACTATTTCGATTAGTCAGATGAGAAAGCTGAGGTTTGGAGGAGTTATCTGCTAAGGTCACCTAACTAGTAAGAGGTGGAGCTGGGGTTTCAAATAAAGCCTGTGGGATTGTAAAGTCAGTGTACACTACACCATCCTGTTTCCCTACATTACCTGCATTAAAAAATCCTGTAGCACTTACTTCATGCCTGAAACAAAAGAACAGTCACTGCCTTATTATCAAGTTAAATACTGCAAGGGCCTTGTCAGCCCCATCCAGCTATTTCTGACCACTGAGACTGAGTACTTTGGATCCAAGCTTACAAAGCAGGCTTCCCCAGCCAGGCAGGTGGGTGGTTAGATGGGATTAAGGCACAGGGCTCTTTGCTGAGCAAGGTGCTCCTTCCTGTCAGAACACATTTCCGCAGAGCCCTGCAGTCTGCAAGCTGGTGGCACCTCCTCCTGCTTCTGCCTCCTAGTGGGCTGTCTGAGGGAGGCTATACATATGTATTAAGTTATTAAGCGGTGGTATGGGTTCTCACAAGTTCAAACACAAAGCATGCTGTGTCTCTGCTCGAGCATCTCCAGGAGGGCCTGGATTAATAGAAATGCAAATGGAGCATCTGCACAAGGCCATATGATTAGAGCCTCCCCCTCACACCTCAAAGTCAAGAGCAGAAAAACACTGCATGTGAAATACAACAAAAAATGGTGATATAATATGCAAAGTCTGTTACCCATTTCAACAGCAGTCAGCAAAACATTTCTACTCACACCACTCAGAACAATCCTGCCCCAACTTTATTATGTAAGCTAATGTTTTTCATGGAGGATAAAATTGCTGTTGATATGTTGGAGTCTCAGTTGTCTGCTTTATTACTCAGGACTCTCTCTGAACACCACTGTGGAGCCCACTCTAGAAATAGGTTGTTAAAAAAAAGTAGGACTTTATTTTATTTATTTATTTTTTTTAACCTCTGCCTTCTTCCTCTCCCTGGGATAGAAATGTACTGGATTCTCCTGGGCTAGCCTTTCGCTCTCAATTGGACCTGAGCCGTGGACTGTGTACTGGGCTAGTTTGGGTTATAGGGCAAGTCACCGTCCTTCTCCGTTTGAAGTGCGGGGAGCCCCACTCTCTTTTTGTGGCTGCACTCTTCGTTCTGTAACTGGCAGGTGTCACTCTGGCTTCTTCATACATGGACCAAAACCCAGCACCTTAACAAGTTGTGTTCCAGGGATGGATGATTGGGCACATGAACAAACAAGTGAAAATAAAAACCTGCTTGCCTCTCAGTACATGATATGGGGCAGGAGGGTATCAGTGGGAATGAGTGTGGACGATTTGGGGCAGCTAACCCTACTGAAGAGAAGCTCACTTGTGACTCACCTGTAACGACTCCTTCATTGTCTCCTTTTTATTAGTGTTCTCCCTCCTTGAACCCAGCCCTCTCTTTTCCTTTAGCTGGTTAGTTTGGCATATGTATGTTTAAATGGCTCTGTGTGGGAAGCCATCCATGGATTGTATGAGAATCGGGTGTAGTTGAGCCATTAACCAGGAGGATCTGGCCTCAGGAACTCATAGTTATTGATAATTGTTTGAGAACACCCGAGTCATGTGGTTATCCTGCGCTGGCTCACCACTGAAGTTCAAATACAAGCATTGGATGTGGGAGTGACCCGCTAGAGCCAAATGGCTTACTTCCCTCCACCTACGCCCCCCATCCTGTTTTTCACAAAGAAGTTCCTACCAGTCCCTTTTGATCTGTACCTCTATAAATAAAGCAAAAATAAAGCAAGTGTGGGCTCCTTCTTTTGTTCCAGACCCTTCTGGAAGGCTTAATCGGTCATGCCCCTGCTCTTAAGATAATTCTGTCTTCTGTTGTTATTTCTGATAAATAAATTTCATGAATTATATTTCATAGCCAGCCCATCCCAACAGGAACCTTTTCCTTCACCCACAAGGGATGTATGATGAGAGCCCTGGAAAGTAATCTTTGTCCCATTGTGACCCTGTGAGTTTAAATGGCTGAGTGAGAAAATCATTGTCCTTCCTGCTTCAGAGAAAAAGAGGCACAAATGTGACTGAGAATGAGTTATCTACAGATAAATTCTAAGGTAACTCTGGTGCCTGGATATGAGGTATTTTCTGTATTTAGGCTGCTTCATGCTTTGAGTAACAATTGAGCTGCTGGAGATATTATAGACTCCTCAAACTCAGTGCTTCTATTCAGATTGAGTTGTATTTCTACGGAATGCTATTTATTAGAGGATACATTAGTACAGTAGATAATCTTATACCATTCATGTAAGACATCCCATCTTACTTCCTTTTCCCCCAGTTTGCTGTAACTGTCCCAACACTATTCCTTAGCTCTCATCTGGGCTGTAGCTATATTCTTCTGACCTCTAGACCCTTTCCCACCATTCAGTTTTACTTTTAAACACGCCTTGAAGATTCATCGTTCTAAAGTAGCTCTGACTAAATAACTCCTCAGTTAAACTCTTTCAATGTTTTCCATTGTCTAATAATTAAAACAAAAACTTCTTATACTGTTGTTTAAATGTCTCTGGGATCTGGACCCAATTTGTATCTTTTGACATTTTAAATTGGCTATGCTTAATTCATGCCACATGATTTATGGTTCCTTTTCTCTCTAAACCCTCTTAGCAACACTGGTGCTCTCAGTTAACATGAAGCTCCTCCCTGGTCTGTCCCTACTTGTAGACTAATCCTTCAGGAAGCATCTTATCATCACCTCCTGTTGGAAGCCTACTGAAGCGGTAATTTCTTTGTATGCCTGCCTAAAGCACTTTGTCCCTCTTTTTTTGGCCAACCCTCCATTTTTCTTTATATTCCAGGTAACGTTTGTCATTTGGGTAAGTATGCAGTAGAACAAATTTCATTTACCGAACAAATGAAAGAATGTTGAATGAATATGCATCTCTGTTTGATCTCCCCTTAGAGTTTGTGTGATTCCTGAGGGAACTGCAGTGTGATGTAGCAGGATACTGGTTTTTCGGGTCCAAGACTTGGGCTGGAGTCTCTGCTTGGCCATTCATTAGCTATCGGACTTGGGGTGAACTGTCTAGCTTCTTTGAGCCTCATCTCTGTCAATGCTTGTTGAATGCATGATCTTTCATTGTGGATATATTTGTCATTCATATGCATATCTTTAGTCCCTAGGAATGCTGAAAAGCAAAGTATTGCTTGTCTTACAGATAGGGAACCCTCTCTTCACACATAAATCATGGCATGAACTGACATCACATACACCACAGAGCTACTAAGATTTCACTTGTAAAATAATGAGTGGGGAACATATTACATGATTGTACTGGCATCTACCCCCGCAACAGCTGTGAACAATGGAAACTGTATGCTTGCTTTTAAAGATTGTACATTTTGATAGCTTAACTAATTTGGGGACCCAGTAGTAGAAATGACACAGTGTTGCTAATCCTAGTGTCTACAATGAGAAATTTCTTGGGAAAAGTAAGAAAAGGAGGGAGAAGTTCCCATAGCAATTTCTTGCATCTGCAATCCTAAATCTAATTTAGTATTAGTGTTCCTGACAGGAAAAGAAATTTCAGGGCAGTTACTCACACTTTTGAAGGTTTTATTTGGTTTAACCTCAGAAATAACTGCAGTGATGGAGCTGAGTGCTCTCAGATGCGGGTTTTCTCTCTGAAATAATGGACTCTTGAGTTTCTTCTCTTCCTAAAATTAGGTCTGAGATGCTGTAGGGGCTTCCTGAAGAGTGACTTTAACTACCTTGTGATGTTAAAACATAAAAAAAGAATCCCTGACCCCCTTAGTGGGGTATCTTTTTGAGAGCATGTAAGGACTGGGGAAACTCACTGCCCGTGCAGTGGATTTCAACGTGATGGACAGCACTGCTCACTGATGCCTCATGTTCCCATCGCCATGCACATCCCCTGTGAACCAGGGCTGCTCTTTGTACCAGGTCACTGAGTTATGCTGAGAGTTCCACGCAGGTCTCAGACACTCTCCAGGAGTCATTTCCATGTTATTTACAGCATTGTCTCCCTTTTTGTGGCATTTGTTCTTTTCTTTGGAAACCTCCCTCTGGTCTCTTGTCAAACTACATAAAACAGGAAGTGGTGAGCATAAAACAGGAAGCACACACTCATTTTTCTGTTGAGGATAAGATAGATAACTAAACAAGAAACAGTCAATCTTTGTTACAAACACTATGGGTATGATATTACATTCTGTTGTAGTACTGCAAAAGGGACTCTAACTTTGGTATGGAATGTCACTGAGTATAGGGTTAAGTCGTTTTTGTTTTTTATTTCTTTTGTTGGTTATAGTTCTCTAGGAACTCTCTGAAAAATCCTAGTCTTTACATGGTGTTAACAACTTATGAAACACCCCCTGCAAAATTTTAATGCTTAATAGAGCATCCCAGGTCCAGGTCTAGGGATATAGCCCAGTGGTAGAGCAACTTGCCTAGAATGCATGAGGCCCTAAGTTCAATTCCCAGTACTGGAAAAAAATATATAGTATCCCTTTTACAATTGATGTTATTCTTATTATTTGTATTTTTCTGATGATGAAACTGAAAACAGGAGGCCTCACAAGTTAACTAACAAACACTGTGGTAACTTGGGATGGTTACACTCTCACCAACAGTGGTTCTCAGAAACTCAGATGTGGAACTCCACTGTCGGATAGGGGCTGTTTTTCAAAGAACGGAGTAGACCTGGCCTGAAGTTTCTAGAAGATGGACTCTAGGGAGACTTGATACAGGGATGAGAAACCCAACTAAGATCTAAGGAAGAAATTTAGTTCAGGTGTCATTTTGAGGGATCCAGATGAAGAGGCAGATCCAGGGAGGAGGTAATAGGACAGATCCCCACACCAGGTTAAGCATTTGGATGAAAGATGACAGCTGGAGCTTGGTGGGAATCTCTGAGTCATTGAAAAAATAGATGCAGGAACATTGGGTAGAATATTTATACCCTTGACCATGGATCAGGAGGAACAGGCTCAGATGTCAAATTATGGATTTGGGAACAACTGAATTATGTCTTTGGAATGACAATACCCAGGAGATACAGAAAATAAAGTCAAGAAATATTTGAATATACGTTATGGGTTGAAACTAGAAATATCGTTACCTGTAGGAATCCTAGGTCCTTACTTTCCCCCTTCCTTTTTCTGTTTCTTTCACTTCATCTCTCTCTGTCCTTCCTCTCTCCCTTACCTCCCCCTGCATTCTGTGTCTTACCGTGTAACTGTTTGGCACTGTGCTGGAGACTAGTTTGGGCTCTGGTTCACAAATGGATCAGAGAAAAGCATTTACGAATCTTTTATAAATATAGAAAGCTATGTGCCTACCTTTGGATTATTTTTGCCTCCAATTTTTAACTTGCACTTCAAGGAGGTGAATTTATGCATTGAAAGTAAAAACAAATTTGGATGCCCCTACTACATGTCTACAATCCATATGTGTGCGTACATGTGTATGCATGTACCTACACACACGAATTATATATAGCCTCCTGATTAGGATGTTTAAGTGTAATAAAGAATATTTATTTTCTAAAGTCACAAACTTGACTTTTCATACCTCTTGTAAGCTCATCATATAGGTATAAAGACAATTAGAAGTCAATACTCAATGACTTATTACCTTTTTGGTGTATTAACTCCAAACATTCCCCAAATCTCTACTCCTGAAAACAATGACTTGTAGTTCAGTATTTTAAGGTCTGAGGTACTCTTCCTATATGATTTCAAATAACTTTAATCAGTCTTCATCTCATCTGTGCTTGTTGGCTTAATCAAGGCAGGTATGAGGATAGGATAGAGGTGCTTAAGGTAACTGTATGGTAATTTGTAGAATCCTAAACCTTTGCTGTGGGAGAAGAAGTATTTATAGTTTGGAAAATGAAGACTGGCTTTCCATGTGGCAGCATATATTTTTAATTAATATTCTTAATTAATAAATGTTTACAGAATATATGACTATACAAAAATCTGCAATGTTCAGGAAAATGGTAGAGGAGTTAAAAAACAAAAATTTGTCCTCAAGTAGCAACCATTCATGTCCCCCCCCCCCCAACACTTTTATTCTCAGGGAATCTATGTGTTAATGGTCTTACAAAAACTTTGAACAGGACAAAGGTGGAATTCAATGAGGGGTGTTACCACTAATGTTATCTAGCAAAATTAATTAGCATGCACTTTCCCTAGCCTAAGATACCAAACATTCAAAGCAGTAGTTGAATTTAAGTTTTATCTTCATGAGCTTGTCACTGGGACTCAAGTACAGTTTATACACCTGGAAAATACTACCTAACATTCTAATTAGGTATGTCTAATTCATTTGAACTCAGAAATTTCAAAATCCCTTGTGCATAGTTTTACTAAACGCTTGTCCACATCAAAATTGCACTGGCAAAAAGAAGGATTAATTAGCAAAACGAGAAGCTAGATTTGGGTCTTGTATCATTTTCCATAATAATCACTCATCTTCAGGGCCCATTTTAGGAAGCTGTATACCTGGGTTGTGGGGATTTGCCAGTGCTGTTAGAGGAAGTGAGCAGCAACAAATCCCTACCCCAGTGATATGGGAAACAGCAGTTCTATCTACAGAGAGACTCTCACCTGAGACTCTTCAGGGGCTGATCCCAGGTCATTGGACCTACTAGCATTTTACGAAAGAGAAATCAGCAGCTAAGGGATATTTGCCTATCTTTACAGATAGGCTCACAAAAGTCACTTATCCTGTTGTAGATTGGAACCAAAAGTATAACCTAATTCTGAATTTATCTTGTGGCTCATTCATGTGAGACAAAGATCATGTATGATGACAAAATGGATAAAGCAAAAAAAAAGGCCAATAGTTGTAGTGGCAATGACATGTACTTTTCTAGCCCCTAACCTCCCAAGCAAATATCTGGCTAGTAATTACCTCTTGTGTTTTTCTGTAAAGATGGATTTATTTCAGGCTGACATCAGGGGAAGATCATGGGAGAGATTTGGCACCAGATCTGAGAAGATGGATGGGATTCTTCTGGAAATTTGAACAATCTATCAGTGAGACGGTAGGACAGGACAAGATGGAGCAATAGATGCTTAGAGATGGAGAAAGGCCCTGATGGGCTTCATCTAGACTGAGAAAGCCAAGGAAGTTGCTGGTAGAGAGTAAAGCCACCAGCCAGTGTGAATCACGGTTGGAACCTGAAGACCCCTAGAAGAGATGGAGAGATGAGTTGTTCTCTCAAGACTTAGGAATGGGAATTGCCGAGTTCTGCTCCAGTTCTTGCATTTCTTTAAAGTCACTATCATGTTAATACTCCGGTGTATCTTTAACTTAACTTACTTGTTTTCTCCTTCCCCCAAGATTTTTTTTTGAGCTAGTTTGTGTGAGGTTTGGCCCCTTGTAATCAAATCAACCAGACATAAACCCATTTTATAAAAGTAAGCAACAGCCCTCCTTCCTTCAACAACCTACAACATCCATCATATCCCCAGTAACTGTTACAAGTTAGGGATGGCTGGCAGGGGCATTTTTCCTGCTAAACTGATGTATTGCTCTGTGCTGACTTTTGGTCACACTGGTGTAGACCAGATCACCTGAGCTCACAGCCCTCAACTAGCTTTTATCCATTGAGTGATCTGCAGATGAGTGGTATGCAGAGTCTCAGAAAGTACTGTCTGGGGTCTTGGTGATTTCTAATAATCCTGTCAAGATTCTTTCTAGGACCAGGAGAAGTTTATTGGTTAGGCCACTGCTATTTGTAGGAGGGCAGGAGATTGGCACCAGGTACAGTTCCTTGCTAATCAGATATTTTGGTTAACACATATTGATGCCCTTCTTCAGATCCTTAAGAACTTGGGGGTTTCCAATATGCTTACATAATGTCAATACATCAAAATGTGTCTGTTGCATACTAGAATCTCTTCAGCTCTGCTATGTTGCTGCTCTCCAAAATGATAGGAGAGAAATGGATCTGGCCCTGTTCAGATTTCCAAAGAAAAATTCTGAGTTCATTGTTACAAGGTGGATATAACAAGGGAAGGGGGAGGGATATGGGGTACTAGAGGTAACCCAGATCTGAAAAAGAAAGCATCTCTCTACACCATGAATTTGTACACTGTGGTGTTCTCCTGCTGCGATCCTGAAATCAGTGTCTAGTATGCATGTTCTCATTGCCAAGTGATGGATCCCGGGCATTTCAGGTAACAAGCTACCTGCTGTCTGAGTGGAAGTATTTAAATGCCTGCTGTTTTTCATCATTCAAGTTGTTTCCCCCTATGTTTCTCCTGCTAGGAAGCAGGGCTGCCATATGTACAGGGCCACCTGGCTGGCAAAACATGAGGATCATGTTTGGGGTTGGATTTATTTGATGGCGTCATATACCTGGCAGCTGGGCTTAAGCTGAACTTGCTTTGGCAATTCTGGGAAGAAGGCATCATTATTACGCTCTAAAAGTAGATTTTATATTGGGTTCAAGTCCAAGGTTCTCTTATTGTGATCAGCATTGTCTCACACCTAGGATAGAAATGTAATGAATACTTCAGGTGTTAGTTTTAAACCTGAGTCTTTCAGTTTTAAGGATTAGGTAGAAACTTGGGTTCTGGAGTGGATAGTCTTGAGTTTAGATTCAAGCTTCATTTCTTTTACTGGTTGGTTTGGAACAAATCACTTAACTTCTCTAAATCTCAGTTATTCCATTTGTAAAATAAAGAAAAACAGTATTTTGAGAAGAAATGAGGCAATAACTGTGAAGCCCTTGGCTTTACATTTGTCACAGATGAACATTCAATAAATATTTGCTCTTGTAGCTGGAGTCAGATGTGAGCAATTGGCCACTTCTTACCCTGCTCTTGTATCTCCCCTTAGCCTAGTTTGCAATGCTCAAAGTGTTAGCTTGTAGAGAAGATGTAAGATTTATTTTCTACTTTTTCCTTTAAATATTTTAGGAAACTGAGCTTTGCAAGATTCATGCCAAATGCAAAACAGTTCAAAGGAGTCTAAATGCTGGTCTTTGTTGGTGGTCCTGCCTTTCAGAAAATACTGTAGGTACATGAGACAGGAAGGCAATGTGATAATAATTCTCCATGCCATAAGTGTCTCATTTGGGATTATCTTTAGTTTTTTATTGGTGAATTTAATCTTAACAAATTTGTTTCATCTCTTCTTTTCTGCTTCCACTGGTTATGGTCCTAGTTCGAGGTCTAGGCACGTAAATGGAATGAAAGAATCATAGATCCTTGGTTGAAAGGATCTTGAAAGGTCATTCAGTTTTGCTGCAGGTGACAGCTTGTTCTTTTGTCAGGTTTTTGGGTGTACCCTACTAGTTCTGGAAAGATCTGCAGGGGAAGTGTTAAGAAGGCATTATCTGAGGAAAAGAAGGAGGTTGTAGATGCAATTGCGTAGGAAAGTCTGTGAAAGTTTTTTCAAGGAGATGAGAGAGAAAGACAAAGGATAAACAGCATGTTTGAGGAATTAGAATATGTAGGAATGAATTTTTTGTTTGAATTAGACTGCAACAGGGAGTTTTCTGGAAATTTTAGGAATGGGCATTGTATTACCAAATTTCATGAAGCATTTTTTCTAGATAGCTGACATAGCCTTTGCTTTCTGGAAGGCTCAGGAAAAGGAGATCTTCCCATTCAGGAAGCTGTTAAGGCTGCATATATCATGATCAAGTCTTTGTTTCTGAAATTACTATTTAGGGACTGTATACCTTTTCTTACTTTTTTATTCTAAGTAAAGAATTTGTCTGCAAGTTGTGAGAGTCATAAGGGTCATAAATAACCATATAACTAACCAAAATGTTGTTCAGCAACTATGTTGAAAGGGACTGGAAAGAAAAAGTAAAAACACACATTCCTATTTTTCATTTCAAGTACCAAAGTTGGAGAGTTGGAAAGCTAACCTGTTCATTTTAAGTTTCTGGAGAAATGAAAAATGAAGGCAAGCTTCATTTTAGTCTCTGTAGTCAGACATACCCAGACGAAAGGCCAAATTAACAGACCACACTGGCAGCTATAAACAAGCTAATCCTTTTATTTATTGGAGCAATAGAACATGCATAATATATTGGACTTGTTACGTATAGAGAATCTTTCAGTGATAGCAAGACTGAGACTGTACTGGTGGAAGAACATTTACACGACAGAAAATCTATATGTGTAGGAAAGAGGACATTAATCTGCTAGAAAATTAGGGATGTTACTGAGGAAACTGTCGGCTTGAGCCCACTGAATTATTCACCATGAAGTAATTACTGTGGATGCAGCAGGTGGCCTTAGAACCAACTCAACTATTCCAACCTAGAAAACTTCCCAATTATCATTGTTTGGATTAGTAGTTTAGTTGAATACCCAAGAAGAGAATGAGGTCAAAATTAAGAGATCCTGAAGGGAAAATTCTATAATATAAGCCCTTTGACAGAATTAGATCAGATCACGGAAGGTGATAATTTTGTAGACGTGCATATGTATTTTTAAATAAAGAGGAGGGTATAAATATAGGTAAATCTTTCAGAAATAGTCATATACCTGTTTTAATTCTAAATGCTTCTTTCAATTGCAGGTGAAAAATCAGGATTTAAATAACCTCAGGGGGAAAATAGCTCCTGAATTAATATCAAGTCAGTCTTATGCAATGTGGGCACTTGAAGAATTTGTAGTTAATGCAAATCCTTGAGGGGAGTGGAATGGAGATAGGAGGGAAATGATTGCAGTTCTTGATCCTCTACCTCACACTTTTAAATATGACAATGGTGTGACTTTTTAGAAGTACCTCTGAGCTCAAGTAATCAACTGGATCAAGATGCAGGGAAATGTTGAGGTCCAACCTAGAGAAATTCATAAACTTAAAAATACAAGTTGATGAAATCTTTCCATTGATATGGAGGATCCCAAAGAACTCCAACCTTTGAAAGCAAGAGTCCAGATGTTGGCAGGCAATGGTAAAGACATTAGAAAGCTCTTTGGATCCTGCCATGAAGATTCTCTCTCCTCTCAACCACCTTCAGACAAGTGTAGTCTGTTTTAATTGCCAAGGCTTTGTCCCTGCTCTTACTTGGATAAACACTTTCTAACTATGGCATAGTAACCTGTTTCTATCATTTACTTCTCTCTACTGACCTATAGATATTCCATCCTACCCCTCCCTTAATTTACAGATAAGAAAACTACAACTTATTGAAGTCCCACAATTTATAAAGGGTCAAACTAAGATTTGAACCTGGATCTCTTGATCTTAAAGGTGATGGTTTCACCTGCTCCATCATGCTGCTTTTTCAAACTTGTTTGATGTCCTTGTTGGGAATATTTGCATTTCATGCCACAGAATGGAAGATTTTGACCTATGGTAAAGGAATTTTTACCACCATTGTTGGTCAGATATATTTTGAGGAGATGCCCTCTTCTAGCTTCCCTGAAGTCAATACTTCATTCCCTGGGTACAAGTTTGAGCTCAAATCCAAGCTCATGATTGTAGTGTCATTAGCAGTTTTTTTTTTTTTTTTTTTTTTTTTTAACTGTTTGAGCAGGTGAGGTGCATGAAAGGAAAGAAAATAACTAAGTTCTCATTTCTTCTCAGAAGAACTTAGGGAGGTAAAAATTCTCGAAAGACACAGGTTGTATCATAACAAGAGAGTGAAGATGCAAACCCAAGGTTTGCCCTTTTGCCATCTGTGCCCGTCCCACCAGATCCTGAACCACATCTACTTTATATAAAATGGGAAAACCTCTGCAAGTCTAGAAAACCCTCCTGTTAAGCCCAACTCACTGTGTGTGGTTAACAAGGAAGATTCATCTAGAATGGCTTTTTTTTTCTTAGTGTTTCTGGCTTCAAGTATAGTTATTTATATGTTTCCCATTTGCTACTTGATTTATTTTAGAGATTGACACTTTTGCAAGCTGACATCTCAGCATACAGACACTTTTTTTACTTCGCTGAATGCAGCCGATGCTACTTACTTGACGCCATGCAGAGCAAAACCTAGTTAAAGGGTTCTCTTTGTGCCACAATCCATCACTCCTTTTACAGTTCTTCAACCGGAAGAGTGTAAACTGCCTCCTAATTTTGGCATCTGTTACCTGCGTTTCTGGCTGCTCCCTGTTGCTTCCTGAGATCGCTCTGACAGGTAGACACTTGAGGATTTCATTGCTACCCAGGACTGTAGCAAAATCCAATTTATTTAATGGTGTTTTTAAAGTTCCTGTTAGGATTATTATGAGAGCTGAGTGATTAACAGGAACTAGGTATTAGAATAGAAGCTCAATCAGCTACTGTCAGTTAATTATTCATTTATTTATTCCATTTGAAAAACATTTATTGTTTGCACTGGAATATTTAGGGGGAAATATGTTCCCCTTCCCTCAAGGAGTTCTTAAAATAGTGAACAACTACATAGTCATCTGTTTGAAAAAACCCTGGCATGGTTCATGTTTCTGCCAACTTTTCCACCCTGGCTGCTTTTCTTTTTTTTCCAGTTCGAGAGAATAATGTACTACACAGAGTGCCCCACCCAAGGAATGCCATCCTTCTCTTTTTTTCTGTCTTCCTCTTTAGCAAAATATATCTGTTATATGGGCCTTCTTCTTGGGCTGTGTTTTTCCTTTGGGGATGACAGACTAACCTGCTAAATAGATCCGCCCCAGAGTGCTCATGCACTGCCCCTCCAGGTAACAGATGCTACTTTTTTGGAACAGAGTGTTTAAGGTGCTATTAAATGTACCAAAGGACATTTGTTAGGTCAGATAATATCAGAAACTGAAATAATGAATGCTTGAACAAAACAGTAAAATAGTTTCTCTCTTGGGGAAAGTTTGAGCTGCATTTGCTCCAGGAGCTTGGGATAGGCCTGTTCCATGAGCTAGTCCAAATGCCTGGATTCCTCTATCACACTCTGCCACCGTCTTCTAAATGTCGCCCTCACCCCCATGCAGACCCACCATGTCACACCAGAATCTCATGCCACAGACACGGGAAAAAAGAGGAGGAGGGGGAGAAGTTTCCCTTAAGGATGTTACCTGAAAGTAGTACAAATCACTTTTGCTTAAATGTTATTGGCCAGAATTACGTTCAAGGTCACATCTATTTTAGTGGAATGCCAGAAAATATAGTCCCTTAGCTGGGCAGTTATACATCACTCCAGAGGAGACTTATGTTCGTGAAAAGAAGAGGAAAGTGGATATCAGGGAAAAATTTCTCTACCTCAATGTACGTATAGAATCTTTGATTAAAAACACAGAGAAACAATGACCAGATCTGCAAGTGTAAGTGGTTAGAAATCAATTGATTCCATGGCTGTCCATTCATTACTTCTATTCCTCCCCCTCCTGTATTTTCCAAGGAGTGCCTGGGCTCTAAAGACATCTACTCCAGCTGAAATTGGCATATGGTTCTGTTTTTTAAGTGCACTTGAAGTTTCTTACTATTCCCTTCATAGCATTTGAATTTATCTGCATATATCTCCTTGGGCACCTCTGGTCACCTGGTGGAAGCTGTTTTCATTCTAACAAAGACCACTTACAACTGTGTTATGGATCTCACTTTGAACCAAAGTTTTCTAGTATAATTTGCCCAAAGTTCATTCAACAAATGTGCAGTGAGTGTCTACTGTGTGTTGATACAAGATACTGTGCTGATATAAAAAATGCAGTCTTTGTTTTTCAGTGTCTCACAGGTAGGAGGTGAGATGGACAAATGCATAAAAAGCTTTGAATACAGGGTAAACTTTGATCTGTGCTATGCTAGAAACACACATAAATAGCGTGGAAGCACAGGGGCAGAAGGCATTTCTGAATATGGGGGTCAGGAGAGACTTCATGGAGGTTGTAGAATTTAAACTGGAAAAGTCAATATTTCACTTGGCAAAAATGAAAAATGGCAGGTTTGCAATTTTTAAGTAGCTTGATCTTGCTGGAACTTGGTGGGTAAAAGCCAGGGGAAGGGGAAGAGAAGACTGTTGTGAGACAAGATTGGGAACACTAATTTTTGGAGTTAATTCATAGAGATCTTTGCATATCAAAGTAAGAAGTTAAGAAAACTCTGGGAACAGTATGTGGGATATCTTGGATTGCTATAAACGAGAGCAGAAGTGGTTTTGTGTGTGTGTGTGTGTGTGTCTGGGGAGGTGAGGTTCTTGAGAGAGTGGGACTGGTTGAGAGGTGATATTTTTGGTACAAGTGAGAAGAACTGAGAGTGTAAACCAGGACTTGGGCCTAAGTAAGGAAGTGGAATGAAATCATGAGGATTTGATAACAACTGGCTTCTAGGGTGAGAGAGAGAGAGAGAATACAGGAGGATTGTTAGTTTTCAGCCTCAACTACTGAGAAGGTGATAGCATTAATTGAGGTAAGAGGCACAAGTTAATTTGTGGGTGTAGTTAGAGATATTAATACCCACTACATCTCTAGGTCTATTGTACAAAGATATCAAAGGGTCTTGGAAAACAAAGTGCCAAATAAACATACAGGATGACATTTTAACTTACATGTTCTAGCAGACTGTCTGGAATATTTGTCTTTGATGATAGGAAACATGGCTGTTTGATTCCCCATTCTAGACCCTGTGTTTGGAAGAAGGCAAAGAGTATTAACATATAAGGCTCCAAAAAGTCCTTAATAAAGTAACACATTACACTTTGTTTAACCTAGTGTCTCATTTGGCGCTGAACCCTTTCAGTGAAGACATCCTATAAATATTTTAGCGAGCATTCCCTACAATACACTGAGACAAACTGCCTTAGGGTAATGTGTGATTAAGGGTTAACAAATAAAAGTTCCAAAGAAGAAGGGAATCATGGCATAGGTCAGTATATCTGTCCATCTCTTTCTCTCTATAACAGAACTAAAGGCACTGAGATCTTTGGGAGAGATGTCCCTTGGCAGAGTCACAGCCACAAAGAGGAACGAATGGCTGACCTCTCCCCCATACCTGATCACAGGTTTTAAAAGACTCACCATCAATTTTAAAATGTGTCTTTAAAGCTGTAAATATGGCCCTAGGACTTTACTCTTTAGATTCAAGTTCAAGATGATGGTCACAAGCATGTCCCGGAGGCAGTTTGAGCACTTTCAAAGCTTCATTTAGTTTTCAAGTGTTTATCAGTGCTCCCAGAGGCCTGGAAGGCCAAGAGAGCCTTTTAGAATTCAGTAGAAGTACAAGAGAGGAGTGGGTCCCAGGACCTAATTATCATGATATTTTTCATAAGATACTGGTTTTATTATAGAGGAAAATTGCACCACGCACACACACACAAACACACACACATAAACACACACACGTACACGCACGAAAATTTATACTTTATTGGTTCCTTAGGAACTCTTTGAAGGATAAGTAATGCAGAGAGAAAGAATTTCAATGCCACAAATATCAGTGGTATTTCTCTTTGGTATGGAGGAGTTTGAAGAAGGAAAGCCATACTTTAAAAGAATTTATTGCGGCAATGTATCCTTTTATAAAATAGGTCCCACTGAAAAATCACAAGGTCTTTAACTAATCTTGTTTTATATATGTCAGTCAATATTTTACTAATTCTATTCCATAGGCACTGTTTTATAATTATCAAGACTGGGGTTGAAGCCTTGGATATTTCACGGTTATACTAGAACACATGTTCTGTTACTACTTACTTAATAAGTAGTGGCCATGCTTGCCTCTTGTCAAAAAAGACTATTATTTCATGAATGATTAAAGTGCCAGAAACCCAAGATTTATGGCTCTCTTGCTCAAAATGCTCATGTGGCTCTTGTCTGATTAAAGGGACCTATCATTGAATATATTTCATTTACAGTGTAATTCATGGGTTACCAAGGTAACATTCAGGTTAATCAACTGCACCACACTTTGCCTAATTGAGGGAGAGCACTTCAGTTCCCACTTCAGACCCTGAAAGATAACAATCTTTTCCTTTCATTTTTTTTTTTTTTTTTCAGTTTGACATTTGGAGGGCGTTTTGGATGCTCTTGACTTTAGAACCATTTCCCTCGCTGGCTGGCACTGACACCCAGTCCTATGCCCTCATATCAGCTGTGCTTGAATGAATGACTGGGTTTTATAAAGGGCATTTTCCTATTTGTTACATGTAAATAGGATCACATTATCAGGAACTGTTCTCTGGAATTATAGTGAGGTGGCTGAAATTATAACTGTATGTCAATATCAGCTCCTTGGGATGTGTTTCCTGTCTACTTTTCTCTCCTGGGCTTTTTGGGTGTTTGACCACTTCAGTGGGTATGAATGAACAAGAAATTTTATTTGAAACAGGAAATTTAGTTAAAATTCCTAAAACTTTATGGGCAAAGCTGTTAGACAACAATTCCAAGTATCTCTTAACTTTTTTATTCCATGTTTCTCTGAGAGAGTGCTCCCACAAGCCAGCTACTAACCAACTTTAAAGGTGGATAAAGGATATGTGATTTTGAACTTCTGGAAACAGATATACAGGCTATTTAGCATCTAGCCTAGGCAGCCATTCCCTGCAAGAGCCAGGTTGTGAGACCAGGGGAAGTCAAGGGTCTTAAAACCAGCTCTATAGTTGCTCAAGGTGCTAAAGTTCAATTATATAAATTTTGGTCTTTACTAGAGAGAATATTAAGTAAGAGTGAAACTGAAAAATCATTAACTTTTCTTAGATTCTAAAGTTTTTAAGAGTTTCCCTCTGAAATTCTGATTTTGGGAGTAGCTTATGCCCTTTTCCTGCTATTTTATTATTGTTAGATTTGGCAAAATAATGGTTGAAATGATATTTCATTTTATTCTGTTTTATCCAATATGATATCATTTTTTAACACAAGCGAATTGTTAAATGGCAATTTTTTATCTTTTTTAGTATATTTTTAAATTCTTTCTAATTAGTGATACATGACAGTAGAATACATTCTGACACATCGTACACAGATGGAGTAGAGCTTCTCATTCGTCTGGTTGTACATGATCTAGAGTTACACAGGTCATGTAATCATATATGCACATAGGGTAATAATGTCCAATTCATTCTACTCTCATTCCTACCCCTATGCCCCCTCCCCTTCCTTCACTCCCCTTTGTCTAGCCCAAAGTACCTCTATTCTCCCCGGACCACCCTTATTGTGAATTAGCATCCACATATCAGAGAAAACATTTGGCCTTTGGTTCTTTGGGATTGAAATGCCAAATATTGAAATTACCTTTTACCCATGTCCTACGATTAAAGATTAGAAGCTTCTTTTTGTAAATATTCAGAAGAAAAAGTCTAAACATGCTAGAAGAATGAATTCATTACACATGATTACTCTGAAACCCGTAGTTCTTCAAGACTAATGAAGAACCCTCTCAGTGTGAATTCTCTGTCCACTACGTGCTTGTCCTGAGTTATCTAACTGCTCTCAGTTTTACTTTTCTCTTCTTTATAATGGGAATGCATGCTTACCTTCTTAGGCTGTTGGAGGACTGAGTGAGAGACTGTACATAAAGGTCCTGCACAGTGACTGGCACTTGATCATATACTTAATGTAATGAACAATTTGTAAAGAAAGAAAATTTGGGGGGGCCTCAATCTGCTGTTACTTCAGAGAATACATAATTTTTTTCAATATTATTTTCATCTTCTGGGCCTAAACAAACTTTGAAAAACTTCTACTTTTAGATTTCTTAAGTTTTCTTTTTAACGGGGCATCTCATCTTGGCTTCATGTTGTTTTGTTTTGTTTTGTTTTTTTACATCAAACCAAACAATTTCTAAATTGCAACTCTGAATTCTACCTCCCATATTGTCTAACTCAGTAACATTCCTTGATGCCTGTGACTATGACTATTTTAGGTAATGTATGTCACATCTTTGAAAATAAAGATAAAAATGCTAACTAATATGAAGTATTATTGCTGTAGTGATGAGATGGGAATCGTTCCCCAAAACAAGGACGTGCTAAATGAAGACTACAATGGTAAAACCACCTTTTATAAGCAACAAGTATTTATTCAGTTTATATTATCAACTGATAATTTAGAAATAATCTAAAATTTTTCATATGGAATGATTTCTTTGAATTACATATCATGGTCTGAGAATAATACAAGTATACCACAGGATTTCTTTTGTTATCTAGTACAGTCTACTGAGTCAAGTGATACATCTGTTTTGTCTCGTCACCAATGCAATGCCAGCAGTTATCTGGAAATTTGCAAATCTGGACATGTCATAATGACTTTGTATCATTAATATATGCATTATCATTATTGGTACTTTCTGGTCCCCCGTGTTACAAAATGGGTGAGTTTGGAGTGAAGGTAAATCCTGCCAATACGTACATTCTCTTGGTTGTGCCCAGGATATCTGCTCCTCTCACTTGACCCCTGCCTCTACCTCTGCAACTTAGATACACCCTAAGGACAGTAACCTGCCAAACTGATTATGGTTACAGATCTGAACACTGATCTCACTACCTTGTGTTCTGTAGAAAGTTACAGTTCTTTTCTGTTGATTAGGAAAATATTAGCTCTTTTTAGGTAATACTATAAATATTTTTCCTGATTTGCTGTTTATCTTTCAGTTTTAATTCTTTGAACGACTTAATGCGAATTAAACCACAGCCTTTTAACTTTGTGATTTCTTTCACTATTTGAAACCTAGAATTGAAGCTTTCTTTATAACTTTGGTGTTTTATACTGTCTTCTAGATTGTGTTTGTTTTTAAAAAATCAGGACTTTGGTTTTATTCAGTTGGGATTAATGTTATGGTATATGATAGTGACTAAATGACTAAAGTGACATTCTTTCCTGCTGGAAAGCAGCACTGTTTTCTGAGTCAGTATTCCTCTTCTCTGTCTCACTGTAGATTCTGCTTTCTCCTCCATTCTATATTACATATTCAACAATACATGTCTGAACATCTATTTCATTCCAATGACATGTCTGTTGGTTCTTGTGACGATCTTGCTTATTTTAACTTGTACCAGTAATTGATATTAATTAATATCCAGTAAGTCTAGTAATCCAACAAGGAATGAGGATTCTTTTGTGTTAGTAGTTGGCAGGAGATCTTCTTAATAACCTTGTAACTTACAAAATAGTATCATATAAATCCATTTGCATTCAAACATACATATAGCCTTAAGAAGCATAATAAAAACTTACTAATGCTGTTTTAAAAAAATTTTAAATTTTATTTGTTCTAATTAGTTGTACATGACAGTGGAATGCATTTATACATTTTGATAGATCATACATAAATGGAGTATAATCTCTCATTTTTCTGATTATACATATTACAGGATCACATTTGTCATGCAGTCATACATGTACATGAGGTAATAATGTCTGTTTCACTCTAATCATTCCTTCCCCCCATACCCCTTCCCCTTCCTCCACTCCCGTCTACCTAATCTAAAGTAACTCTACTCTTCCCTATACCCCTCCCCCTTATTGTGAATTAGCTTCCACATATCAGAGAAAATATCTGGCCTTTGGTTTTTTGGGTTTGGCTTATTTCACTTAGCATGATATTCTCTAACTCTTCAAATCGTATAAATCTTTTGCCTTTTACTAATGATATTTTAGACTAAGCTTCTTATACATTTAAAGAGCTGCTTTTCTGTTTTCTTATTTTGAAACTTCTCAAGGGATATTTGATATGTATCATGTGACCATGACATGAAACCTAGTTTTAGAGAATTTTTTCTTTTCTAAAATCAACCTGCTATTAAATTTAGGCACAAAACAAAGTAGAGATGAATGGAAACAGAAAAGGCTGAATATAATAGCCACGTATTATTAAGATCCTTATGAACACTCCTGAGTTATAAGATTATATCTCTTTATTGTACACTCTTCCTTTAAAAAATGCATTTTTACTTAATATAAAGAAGTTTGGGATGAGGCTTTTCAGTTATTCAAGGGCTAAATTTTATATCCTCCTAATAGTCACCATGATTCTAGCAATTTTTATGAATTTGAGAATGTCAATCTCTTATTAGTTTCTGATCTGAATCCTTATTTGAACTTAATATCACCCTTGTATATTTTTTGTGTTATAAATGACATAGGAAACATCAACAATCTATTTTAGTCTGAAGAGTACAATGTGCTCAGGAATGATTCCTCTGTTTACCAGAACTTAGCTGTTTTCAAATAAGGATTTTTAGCCAGATGTCATCTGTGCAACTTTTTCATGTTCTAAGAATTAGCATTTAATCTCTGTTTAGCTGAAATTTAGTTAGCAATGTTGACACCTCTGCATTTCAACACTGGGATTTCTTTGTGGGACACAATTCCTTTCAATCAACTTAATATCCCATCTTGGTCTCTAAGGGACAATAATTGAGTTTAGGCTAGTTTTAAATAGCGATAAGGACAGGGAACACAGATGGGTATTTCATTGATTAACACTAACCCTGGCCTAAGGCCCCAGTGTCAGGCATTAGATTAGGACATTACGAAGAGAATGACAGAGTTTTGGCACTTTATTCCTCTCAATAACATTCTTTCACATATTAAGTTTATCCCCCCCCTAGGTAGCTACTTTATCATGCAGGGGCCTTAATCCACTGATGTGACTCTCTCGCTCTCACTTTGATGCGGTCTCTGTTTACAAGAGTAATGCAGCCTGTGTAAGACAAAGTACTTGGGACAAGGACAACTGAAAACGGCTTTTAGATGCATAGCGATCTGACCTAAAAACAAAACAAAGCCCTCACTGCACACACACACACACAAATCCACAGATACACATGCACACACAAACACCAGCAAGATGAGGCTTTTTTGAAATGAAGTTATGAGGTTTGCATCCTGAAGAATCAGACATTAGGATTTCATCAAGAAGGCCCACGTTACTGATCTCCTTGTTTGGCACTTTATCTTTTCTTCACCTTTGACCTTCCTTTCAGGCGCTCTTCAAGGCATGGTGAACGTAAGCCCTTGTGGTGTTCTTTTAGAAGTAGGATTGTTGCCATCCCCTCTGGTGAATTTAAGCAGCTGCCGGAATCAGTGACAAGGTTGGGTACAGATTTGGTATCCTGGCTGGGAAAGAGATTATAGGTCAGTCCCCAGTGCTGGGAGACAATAGATTCAAGCAGTTCAGGATTTTTTGGATATCCGAAAAAGATTTCATGAAATTTGTAAAGATCTAACAGTGTATTGCAGATTTCATGTGGTCTAAACAGCTTATACTAAGTACAACTCCCGGTAGTCAGTAAATGGTGTTTTCACAGCTATGCAATTTTCCCAAGATCAAACTGCTCTGGAATAGTTTAATTCCACTAAATTGTGTGGTTGTTGGAGAAAGCAGGTGGCCTTTTACAATTTAGATGCTTTATCTGTTAAAGGGTATCCTAACTTTAAGAGAGTCTGGTCTTTTATTGTGACAACTTACATGTTCACTCTAGTAAACTCAGATGACCAGGTGATGCCTTTTTAATTCTCCATAGCACTGACAAGTTACATAAGGCTAGATACTATATAGGAAGTCTGATATATAAGATATATATCATGTATATCATATATATATGATAAAATTTTGGACAAGTTATATGGTTAGATACTATAGAAAGTTTGACATATGATATCCATAGCAGTATTTTTCCCATGAAAGAACAAATATTAAAACACTTCTATTTTTGTCCTTTGTTATCATCTCATTCTTCACTAAAATCTCAAGAGAAAAATCTTTACTGTTATTTACCTAGGTTTGAGAATTGTTTTAAAATTCTAATATGCTTATTTCTAATGTAATCAGGAAGAAAGATATAATTACCGGTCCAATTTTTAAATTACCGAAATTTGAAATCCGATCTACCAAATCACTATTTTTAACATTTTGAAGGAAGAAAATTCAGCATATTCTTCGTAGCCTTTTTCTTTCTTTCTTTCTTTTTCTTTCATTACTTTTCCTCCAAAATCTTTTAATAAAAAAATCCACAATAGCATTGTATGGTGACCCTTGTGTGTTATAGAGAACCATAAATAAGGAGTAGGAAAGGCCCATGTTTAAATGATAAAACATTTGATGTAACCAGTGTATGTCCCACATCAGAAACTGTTGGAATGGACAAAGAGGAAGCCCTCTGGCCTCAGTTGAGTGCCTCACTGCAGAAAGGGGTCCACACAGCGCACTCAGCAGGTGCCATGACTGCATTTCTAAAGCAGGCTCACTCAGTGGAAAGTGGCATTTTTAGCTCTTCAGAGTTGGTAGTATGTTTTGGAGGCAGACAGTAATGCCTCATATTACATCTTTCCCAAGTAAACGAAACCCTGTTAAGTCGTTTATTTGAATTAATAAACTTCATTGAGAGCATGGCATTACCAAGTGGCACAGGCTAACCACTCATGGACACCAAATCATGAACTTCCTGTGGAGAACACTACTCATTCAGTGCAGGACACTGATCCGAGGAGAGAATTACAAAACTTCAACTGATTTTTTGGTTTTCAAATGTTCTTCAGTCAAGACCTCTTTTATTATCTTATGTGTATGGTACCCACACTTTGAAAGATTTGCAAGCTTTTACCCACAAGTTTGTTTTTCATCAGACTAACAACTAACTGCAAACAATTCAGGAATAGTGTTCTATGGGAGGGATTCCTGGAGATTTTTGTGACCTCAGTTTGGGAACTGGTGATGTCGTGTGATCTAATTATGTCAATGAAAAACCCAAGCTTACCTGACTTTCCCCCTGAAGATCATACACAGTTAGTTTGAAGGGGATTAAAAACCATGTTCTGGGTAGAAATGAATTGTTTCAGAGAATAAGTGAAAAGAAAAATAACAGTTGTTTTTCACTTTTAGGTTACTGGACTCTGTCTGAAGGAAAAGGTGCTTTTGTACACAACTAACTTTTTCTTTTAAATGGGAAACTCCTGACGACTTATCTCTCACACCAACAATTATGACAAACAAAAGTTTTATAAGCGACTGCCTCTCTTTGACACTTTCCACTGACTTTCATCATTATGAAATTGGGTTTTATGATATTCATATGAGTTTGACCTGAGCCAACAAAAGCTAGAGAAATCGATTAGAGAAGAAAATTCAGTCTTAAATCGTATGTTCCCAAGGGAGCCGATGATAGCCTCTGGGCAGCCAGAAGCTTGTATGTGGCTCATCTGTGACAAAATTCTTAAATAAAATGAGGCAGATGCTGAAGTTCAATCCAAAAAAAAAAAAAAAGTGTCCCTTTGGTCCATTCAAGTTCCACCTAAGCTTGTGCTTTCATGCCCTTTAAGTCCTGAATGAAAACTAGCTATAATGAGACGAAAAGCTGATGTAGAAAATGAGGCAGTTTGCTTGAATTCCTAGCTTAGTTTTTTTTCCCCCCACATAAAGTAATAATTTGCTCATCTTATGCTGGTGGATTTGGTCTCTTGCATTCTCTGGCAGTCTCGGAAAAGTTAGCTCAAGTTTTGCTCCCTCTGCCATTAACAGATGGCACGCAGATCTAAGCATAAGCTGTGGCTCCCGGGCCACAGGCAAAGGGTGAGGGCTGCTCCCCTGTGGACACCCTCAAAAGGCCCTAAGCTTGAGTAGCACAAATGAAAAGGCCTAGTGCTGGTGTTAATTACGCAGAAACCACACAGAAAGTGCTGGCTGTTACTGAGTTGAGAGGTTGGGCATCTCTTCTTCCCCAGATAAAAGGCTTGATATGAAAACATTTTGCAGAGGACAATGAAGTGAAGATTAGCATAATCTTCTGCAGTATCCTCAGTAAGCTATCCATGAGCGAGTTGCTTTTTTCTCATTCCTTCGGCTCTAATGTCTGGATTTAAGGAATGGTATTGTTAAGAGTAGGCTTTGTCCTTGGAGCCTGACAGTTGTGTTTTTCCCGCCTTCGTGTGATCATCCCAGTTTCTAGTCTCCTGCTCTTCAGGCAGGCAGACAATGGAAGGAAAAATGAAGTGTCAGTTCATTGACAAAACCTCTCTGTGCTATGTTATTCTTAATCCAGACTCTTTGGGATTTTTCTTTTCTTTCCTTTAAAAAAAAAAAAAATTCTCTCACCCATGCTCCCTGTTTGAATATCATCCTGAGGAAAATGTGGAGCAAGGAACACTGAACGTTAAATACACAAATAAATAAAATCGTTCATTGTTTTCTCTGTACTGCAATCATTATGCTGCCATTCTTACATTTTATATAAAAACGAGGGTAGCTGTTAAATTGGTTATTCAGATCTATGCAACTGGAAGCCTTGAGTGTTGAGGTTTTTCATGAGAAGAATTTAACCACTTGCACAATACAGCTTCATATGCCTCTCTCGGGGGCTGGTCCAGTGGCTAATGCACTGGTTTATTGGCCACTTTGATCCTAGCTGCCCTGTTTTAAGTCTTGCTATGACTGGTTAAGCTAGTGCTCTGTAACCCGGGGGATAACTTAAGGGTTCTGAAAGTCATGAGGCACGGTCCCCAAGATCAAAATATAAAAATAGGTCTGGGGTCAGGGAACTCGACAGGCCCCGGAAGCTCTTCACTTTTGCAGCTGGAGACAGTCTCTTATGTATTTAGAATTCGTCATTAGGATTCTGACAAAGAAGTGCAGTATGGGATTGCTGCAGGGCAGGTGCTTTGAATCTTATTCCTGATAAAAAAAAATCCAACTTCTGGCTGCTGACAGGAGACAAGGCAAGTACAAGGAACGCATTAAAAAGCAGCTTATGTCTATTGATGGCTGAAGAAGGGTTAGAACAGCTGAGTTTAAGTTTGGGTGAAAACCTCAGTTTATTTTTATACAAGATGGATTTGGGGAGACACTGGTGGTTTTTAAAGACCTGAGGAACCTATTAGTAAGGATATCTTAAGCATCTGTGTCAGACAATTTGTTGACCTTTCCAAAGCTCCACCATTTTGACCTGATTTGTTCTGGATTTAGTCCTCCTACTTGCTATACTGCCCAGATACCACAGAAACTTGGTTTTTACCTCATCAGATTTTTCCAAGGATTTTCTTTCCTGATGATTTTCCTTCCTAGAGGTGGCTCATTGCAGTTCAGTCTATAATGCAAACCAGAATCAGATATACAATGCAAAAAAGTTCAACTGGGCTTGGATGGGTGGTTTGAGTCACCACACGGTCATGGTATGACTGCGAAGAAGACTTAAGAGACTTTACACGTCACCTGATAATTATCATCATGCCAAACTATAACTGGGAGCCAAGTTATAGGGCCCAACCAAGCTGCTTCACTGTGTTATTCATACGTTCTGTGTTAAAGGGGAAGGACCAGTTGAGATGGAGCCTGGCACACCTGGCAAGTCTCAGGTCTGTTTGAGCGGCTTGTGACTGACCTTCTCTGAATGTTGTCCTGTTAATTGTTGTGTGGTCTTTTTAGTGGCAGCTCCACAGTTCTTTTGAAAAGATTAAAGGAGATCATGCATTTTAGAGCAATTTAAAAACTTCAATTCGCTCTTCCTATGTAAAGTATCATTATGATATTTTTAGAAAGTTTCTCCACTAAATATTTATTCATTCAGCAAACATTTATTCAACACTGATTGTGTACCAGACTATAAACCTTAGGGGGTGGTGTTGCAAAGACCAGTAAGGCACAGTTCCTGCCTTTGAGGAAGTCCCAGGCAAGAGGTTGGGACAAAAAACTTGCAACAGAAACTCCTATGAGTTTAAGGAACTCTAACCCTTCCACTAAGAGTTGGTTGAGAATCTTCTACATACCCTGCACTGTGGTGATGGTAGTAAGTTATTGAGAAGAATGATAATCTTTAAGATAGATATGTATGATGAATTCCCCTATTGATTAGTACAAGCAATAAAATATAAGCACCAATTGAACAAGGTGCATAATAAATTCATGGGCAATAACCACAATTCCTGAAGATTGGGTATGAGTTGGATAAGTACAAATGCCTTTAATACTTCATTTTATCTCCTTAAGGCATTTAGCTCTATCTAATATATATTATTGCAATAATTATTATCATTATTACTGTACCTATTAAGCTCGATAAGAGCAGATTTTTATTCATTTTTTTTTGTCTTCCATAATACTTAGCAAATGCCTAGCATGGATAAGAAATCAAATAATATTTGTTCAATGAATGAATATAGGTTAGAGGGGTAATTTAGTAGTGTGCAAGTAGAAATACTGGAGACTGTATTTCCGTTCTTCTACTTCCAAACCATTGTTCTGGTTCACCTCTATATCTCTCTCAATGTATCCAGTGGTTTTGAATAAGTAAGTACATGAATTTTGGAGGAGCATACCTGGAAAACATTTCATTTCCCAAGTTACCCAAATACCTTACCTACACCTTTTTTTGAACATCTTTTGAAATCCTACTTCCCTGGTGAAAACTTTGTCTTACATTAACAAAATGCTACATCCCTCTCACCATCCTACCCCAATCCCTATAGAAAGCACAAGAAGGATGTACTTTTGCTGCTTTTTTCTGTTTTCCAGTTCCTAGAGAAAAACTCTTTCAAATTTATTATCTCTGACCTCAATTCCAGTGACTTACACTTCCAAGCTCCATCTCTAAAATACTTTAAGAATTGATTTACTTACCTATCTAGATAGTTTTGAAGTGAGTCAGTGTCTACAACTTGGAGCTTTTTGTCTATACAATGTGTTGCCTGGAGATTTTAAGGTCCTGGAAGGCAGTGATTGGGCCCAGGTTATTTGCTTGTGATCACATAAGTCCAGGGCTTACTGCAGCTAGAAACTTATCAGATGTTATGAGTCATTTCTTCCTGAATATTTTTTGAGAATGTTAAACTAATGATAGACATTGCTGTAGTTTGAAAAGTTTGGTATTTTTATCTGGCACCTTGTTTTATTTTTATTATTTTTATTTTTTTATTGAAACATATTAGGGCATTGCCAATACCATGATACTCTTTCCAAATGCCTCATCTATGGATGGAAACAGGAAGTGGTTGGATTATAGAAAGTGTGTTTGGCAGGCCAATGGCATAATGTCATCTAGAATGGTTTGACACGATGGTTTATTTTCCTCTATTTATTTACTTTTTGGGGTTACTCCACATAACCAAGCTAAGCAGTGACAGGCTGGGAATGGCTAATGTAAACAGCTCAGTCTGGTCTGTGGCCTGCACTGACTGTTCATTTGGAATTCAGAGACACTTTTCTTTAAGTGCTACCACTCGGTTCTTATAAAGTCGGCTCCATCTCAGCCTTTGTTACCTTGGGTCTAAGATTTTGTATTCTGTCAGAGTTTATTTTCTAAAAATGTCATAAGTTGCTAATAATATGTGTTAATATTATTGCAAAAGCATGGTCATTGAGGTCTGAAACAGTGGACATTATTTTGGGAGAGGGAAAAACATCTAATACAACTGCTTCAGAGTTCCCTGGCTGTGTCATTCTGTGATTGAGCCCCTGAGACATTCCTGTACTGCCAGACCTGGCTTCACAGACTCACTGCAGGGTAAGGGAAAAGCAGCAGTTCTGTGGTCCAAAGAAGATGACAGGATGATGTTTTATTGTAAGAAAGAAAGGCAGAGTTAAACACTGGGTAAAAGAAAAGGGAAAAGAAAGAATACAAAAAGGAGAATAAGACAAAAAATACAGAAATAATACAAAAACAGTGTTTCCATTGGAAACACTTTGACATTTGTGAAGAGCTTCTTAGAGGTATTGTTGATGCAAATAACTAAGACTGTAGAGTTTCCAGGGCACACTAAGGGACTGCTGTTCTTGTTCTACAGGCAATGGGGACTGGACCACAGGGATGTGGGATACAATTAAAAAGAAGTGAAAGCCAGCAGTATCAAAACCACACCCTATGATATTTGACAAGCAATTCTACTGATCTGGCTTGGGTAGTGCGAATATCTGGCTTTTGGGGGCTGCTCAGAGCTGAGATGTTACAAACCCATGCACATCCTCAGCTGTGTCTTTGCCACACTGTCATTTGGGATTAAGTTTTGCCACACACAATCCCTTGGGGTTATGTTTATCCTCAAAATGTGGGTGGGTTTATTAGCTTCATTAGATTAAGAGATTCTAAAGTAAATTCATGGTGATGATGGAGTGTTAGTTTTTAAATTTTCAATAAAGAACCTAAGCAATATGCTAACTTGAAAGAGACTTACAGGCTTATTAGGTTAATTGGATGAATGATTAGTCAAAACATTGATCTTAGAGGGCAGGGACTGTTCCTCATTCATTTTGTGCTCCTAGCATGAGCACAGCACAAAGAAGGTGCCCAATACATGTTTAGTGATTTACATTAAATTTATTCATCTTTACTTAACAAAGAAAAAAGAAATGCCCAGAGAAAAAAATGGTATGATTACCCATCTGACCTCTAGTGACTTGCTTTGGTGAACAAGTTTGGTGAGCAAGCATTGCCCAGTGCTTACTTGCATTTGAATCATTTGGAATTTATGGCCACTGAGGGTGGAAGTGCGGCTGTCTTAAAAGAGGGTGATGGAGAAACCCTGCCTTATTGTTTGAAACTCACCTTTAAATTCATTCCCTTGAATAAAGGTGTAGATTTTGGAAAACTTTAGTTAAAATATACATGTGTTATTTGGTATGGGGAATGAACTAATGAAATGCCTTAGCATTTTTCAGATTAAGTAGCAGAGCGCGATCCCTTGAGTGAACAAGACCTGGAATAAATAGGTTTTGTTTAGAAATTGTGGCTTAGGGAAGAAGGCATGAAATGAAGGCATCTAGCTGGTAAGATTCTGCATTAGGCAACCAGGATACAGAACTGAAGAGCAATAGAGGTAGGCTTTGGGAACTAAGGACCTCTGGTTCTGTTTTCTTTTTGATGCTGCACAACTGTGATGTTGACCTTGCAACACGAATTCTCAGAGTCTAAGAGAGTTGTCCTTAAATAATAATCTACCACTTTTGATCTCATTTGTGTTACATTCTATAATTTTGACTTTTTGGATTGAGTAAGGGTGGATGAGTCAGACTAGTAGCCAGCTGACATTATTCCAGTCAAATTGATTGTGTGTTGTTCTCAGTGAGTATATGTCTTTTTGTTTTGGTGAAATATCATGGAAAAAAAGCTGTTATAACACCTATTACAATATTTCCAGAGTGACCCAGCAGGCAGAAAAACATTCAGAAGAGGAAGATTGGAATACAGAGACAAAAGAGCTGGACCCAAGAAAGGTTGTGGGGAATATGGAGAAACCGGAGCTAGATGCACTAATTATGTGAAAGTTCTGGTGCCTCTATTGTACTGTGGGTTTCGTACTCTTGCTGAACTGGCAGCATTTAGTGGTCTGTCAGCCTGTGTGAGCAGGTGGCAGGGGAGGATATGGGTTGAACTTGACACACGGACAGTTAAGACAGTATATTCTCTGAAGATCTAAAGAACTCTGAAGGGTCATTGTAGTGCCTGAAAGCTGAAAGATTGCTTTCTCCAAGGTACACTGCTCTTGAGGTCTAATGAACTCTTCTGGCAAAATTAAAAGTGATTACTTTCTCTGCTGCAGATTTCTTTACCTATGGTGCTGTAGAGGTAGGTGTCACATGAGCAAGTATTTACAGAGCACCTCTGCAGCTCTGCATAGGGAAATGCAAACTTCTCATTGCTCTCAAATTTGGGTAACATTAGGGAAAGAGCAATGGGCCCAGAGCCAAGGATAGGCTTAGATTCTCAGTTCTCCACTGAATGAATACTGTTGCAGAAATCAAATTGCCAGCCTCAATTTCTTTGTCTGTGAAATTAAGATAGTTCTACATGGTTTATCTACCTCAATGGGCCATTATAGAGTTAAAGTGGGACAGCATGTATGAAATACCATACAATTATAATATTATTTTTATTTATAAGACTGATGTATACGAAGCAAAAAATGACTACTTTTTACTTAGTGTGGCTAATTAAATATTTAGTATGGTTAGATACTGTTATAAGTGCAGTGGGAGATCAGAATTGGAGAAGCTGGTGTGGACTGCAGTGGCCAGTGAAGTTTCTGGTTTATTCCCATTGTGCTATGTGCTTATTCATCCCTCATCTCTCTGAATGTCTTCTTACCCTTGAACAAAGCAGACTTAGTTAGCTCTGGCTGCCTTTGTTCCCTGACAGTAGTTAAAGCTTCAATTAGGCTGGTATCCATTGAAAGTTGACATACCCATTTCTTTTACGTATTTGTACAGACATAGAAGCTAGTCTGTATTTGGGTTGTGTTTTGGCAGGGTTTGAAGTCATGTTCAAAGATCTGAAAAAAAAATTGAATGACTGAGGACACAGACTAGAATTCTAACCTTCAGTTTATGTGCAAAATCAAAAACATGCAAAGTTTGTGGTATCTGAGCTTCATCTGATCGTTCCTACATGAAAGTATAAAAAGAAGGCCTAGAAATAGGAGTCTTGTCAGTTTGAATGTTAGTTAAATAAGTACATAAGATAAACAGTTCATGGAAGGTTATGCAGCTGAATTTTCAATCAGAATGCACATGAGACCATTGCACTACCATCTCCTGGTAATCAGAGGCGGGTGGATTTATTACTCATCCTACTTATGTAGACAAGGTTGTGATTTTTAATGCTGAAGCTTTATTATGCCCATGTCTTCCTCCCTCTGAAATCTGTTAGGTCTGCCACTCACACCTTCTTTCCCCCAACTTAACCAAGCACTTAAGAAATAAACAGCCCTTAAGTTCCCTTGATAGAATCACTGCTCCATTCACAGTGTCTCTGTGACAGATTTTGGAATTGGGTGGACTTCTTGGGCATTTTTTATCTTATTAGAGAGAAGAGAGATTAAATCCTGAAATGAAGATTCCTAGTAGGCGTGATGTAGAAAAGGAAGCTGGACACAGAGGCATTATGGACTAAATGTGATATAGCCTCAGAATTGTCCCAAATAGTTTGTGTTCCTATCTTATGTTCTGCACAATGAGGGGAGTCATGACTCTAATAGTGTACTTAAGATTATTTTTATTTTTTTATTTTTTTTTTTTTTAGTATTTTTTTTTTTTTTTTTTTTTTTTTATTGTAAACAAATGGGATACATGTTGTTTCTCTGTTTGTACATGGCGTAAAGGCATACCATTTGTGTAATCATAAATTTACATAGAGCAATGTTGTTTGATTCATTCTGTTATTTTTTTCCCTTCCCCCCACCCCTCCCACCCCTCTTTACCCTCTATACAGTAGTTCCTTCCTCTATACTTGCCCCCCTCCCTAACCCTAACTCTAACCCTTCCCTCCCCCCCATTATGTGTCAACCTCCACTTATTAGCGATATCATTCGTCCTTTGGCTTTTTGAGATTGGCTTATCTCACTTAGCATGATATTCTCCAATTTCATCCATTTGCCTGCAAATGTCATAATTTTATCATTCTTTATGGCTGAGTAATATTCCATAGTATATATATACCACAGTTTCTTTATCCACTCATCAATTGAAGGGCATCTAGGTTGGTTCCACAGTCTGGCTATTGTGAATTGAGCAGCTATGAACATTGATGTGGCTGTATTTCTGTAGTATGCAGATTTTAAGTCCTTTGGGTATAGGCCAAGGAGTGGGATAGCTGGGTCAAATGGTGGTTCCATTCCAAGTTTTCTAAGGAATCTCCACACTGCTTTCCATAGCGGCTGCACTAATTTGCAGCCCCACCAGCAGTGTATGAGTGTACCTTTCTCCCCACATCCTCGCCAACACCTGTTGTTGCTCGTATTCTTGATAATCGCCATTCTAATTGGGGTGAGATGGAACCTTAGGGTGGTTTTGATTTGCATTTCTCTTATTACTAGAGATGTTGAACATTTTTCCATATGTTTGTTGATTGCTTGTAGATCTTCTTCTGTGAAGTGTCTATTCATTTCCTTAGCCCATTTGTTGACTGGACTGTTTGAATTCTTGGAGTAGAGTTTTTTGAGTTCTTTATAGATTCTGGAGATTAGTGCTCTATCTGAAGTATGATTGGCAAAGATATTCTCCCACTCTGTAGGCTCTTTCTTCACATTGCTGATAGTTTCCTTTGCTGAGAGAAAGCTTTTTAGTTTGAATCTATCCCAGTGGTTGATTCTAGCTTTTATTTCTTGTGCTATGGGAGTCCTGTTAAGGAAGTCTGGTCCTAGACCAACAAGATGAAGATTTGGACCTACTTTTTCTTCTATAATCTGCAGGGTCTCTGGTCTGATTCCGAGGTCCTTAATCCATTTTGAGTTTAGTTTCGTGCATGGTGAGAGATATGGGTTTAGTTTCATTCTGTTGCATATGGATTTCCAATTCTCCCAGCACCATTTGTTGAAGAGGCTATCTTTTCTCCATTGCATATTTTTGGCCCCTTTGTCTAGTATGAGAAAATTGTATTTATTTGGGTTTGTGTCCGTGTCCTCTATTCTGTACCATTGATCTACCTTTCTATTTTGGTACCAATACCATGCCGTTTTTGTTACTATTGCTTTGTAGTAGAGTTGAAGATCTGGTATTGCAATACCCCCTGTTTCACTCTTCCTGCTAAGGATTGCTTTAGCTATTCTGGGTTTCTTATTCTTCCAGATGAATTTCATAATTGCCTGCTCTATTTCTGTAAGGTACGTCATTGGGATTTTAATTGGTATTGCATTGAATTTGTATAGCACTTTAGGTAGTATGGCCATTTTGACAATATTAATTCTTCCTATCCAAGAACATGGAAGATCTTTCCATCTTCTAAGGTGTTCTTTAATTTCTTTCTTTAGTGTTGTATAGTTCTCATTGTAGAGGTCTTTCACCTCTTTTGTGAGATTGATTCCCAAGTATTTTATTTTTTTCGAGGCTATTGTGAATGGGGTAGTTTTCCTAATTTCTCTTTCTGAAGATTCATCACTTATGTATAAAAATGCGTTGGATTTATGGGCATTGATCTTGTAACCTGCTACTTTACTGAAATCACTTATGAGTTCTAAGAGTTTTCTGGTGGAATTTCCAGGTTCCTCTAAATATATAATCATGTCATCAGCGAACAGGGATAGTTTGAGTTCTTCTTTTCCAATTCGTATCCCTTTAATTTCTTTGGTTTGTCTAATTGCTCTGGCCAGAGTCTCAAGAACGATGTTGAATAGAAGTGGTGAAAGAGGGCATCCCTGCCTTGTTCCAGTTTTTAGGGGGAATGCTTTCAGCTTTTCACCATTTAGAATGATATTAGCCATGGGCTTAGCATAAATGGCCTTTACAATATTAAGGAATGTTCCCACTATCCCTATTTGTTCTAGTGTTTTGAGCATGAAGGGGTGCTGAATTTTATCAAATGCTTTTTCTGCGTCTATTGAAATAATCATGTGATTCTTGACTTTAAGTCTATTAATATGGTGAATTACGTTTATTGATTTCCTGATGTTGAACCAACCTTGCATCCCTGGGATGAAACCCACTTGATCATGGTGCACTATCTTTTTAATATGTTTTTGTATGCGATTTGCTAAAATTTTGTTGAGAATTTTTGCGTCGATGTTCATTAAGGATATTGGTCTGAAATTTTCTTTCCTTGATGAGTCTCTGTCTGGTTTAGGTATCAGTGTGATATTGGCTTCATAGAATGAGTTTGGGAGGGTTCCCTCCTCTTCTATTTTATGGAATACTTTGAGAAGTATTGGAATGAGCTCTTCCTTAAAGGTTTTGTAGAACTCGGCTGAGAACCCATCTGGTCCCGGACTTTTCTTTGTTGGTAGGCTTTTGATGACTTCTTCTATTTCAGTACTTGAAATTGGTCTATTTAAATTGTTTATGTCCTCCTCATTCAGTTTAGGCAATTCATATGTCTCTAGAAACCTGTTGATGTCTTCGAAATTTTCTATTTTGTTGGAGTATAGATTTTCAAAATAGCTTCTAATTATGTTTTGTATTTCCATCCTGTCTGTAGTGATATTTCCTTGTTCATTCCGAATTTTAGTGATTTGGGTTTTCTCTCGTCTTCTCTTTGTTAGTGTGGCTAAAGGTTTATCAATTTTGTTTATTTTTTCGAAGAACCAACTATTTATTTTGTCAATTTTTTGTATTGTTTCTTTTGTTTCAATTTCATTGATTTCAGCTCTGAGTTTAACAATTTCCTGTCTTCTACTACTTTTGGTGCTGTTCTGTTCTTCTTTTTCTAAGGCTTTGAGCTGTAGTGTTAGGTTGTTTATTTGTTGAGTTTTACTTCTTTTATTAAATGCGCTCCATGAAATAAATTTCCCTCTAAGTACTGCTTTCATAGTGTCCCAGAGGTTTTGATATGATGTTTCTTTGTTCTCATTTACCTCTAAGAATTTTTTAATTTCCTTCTTAATATCTTCTGTTATCCATTCATCATATAATAGCATATTGTTTAACCTCCAGATGTTGGAATAGTTTCTGTGTTTTACTCTTTCATTTATTTCTAACTTCAATCCATTATGATCTGATAGAATACATGCTAGTGTCTCTATCTTCTTGTATTTGCTAACATTAGCTTTGTGGCATAATATATGGTCTATTTTAGAGAAGGATCCATGTGCTGCTGAGAAGAAAGTGTATTCACTCTTGGTGGATGGAATATTCTATAAATGTCCGTTAAGTCTAAATTATTGATTGTGTTGTTGAGATCTATGGTTTCTTTGCTCAATTTTTGTCTGGAAGATCTGTCCAGTGGTGAGAGCGGCGTGTTAAAATCACCTAGTATTATTGTGTTGTGGTCTATTTGGTTTCTGAAATTGAGAAGGATTTGTTTGACATACATAGATGAGCCACTGTTTGGGGCATAGATGTTTATGATTGTTATATCTTGCTGATTTATGCTTCCCTTAAGCAGTATGAAATAACCTTCTTTATCCCTTCTGACTAACTTTGGCTTGAAGTCCACATTATCGGAAATGAGGATGGATACTCCAGCTTTTTTGCTGAGTCCATGTGCATGGTATGTTTTTCCCCATCCTTTCACCTTTAATCTATGGGTATCTTTTTCTATGAGGTGAGTCTCTTGCAGGCAACATATTGTTGGATCTTTCTTTTTAATCCAGTCTGCCAGTCTATGTCTTTTGATTGATGAATTCAGGCCATTAACGTTCAGGGTTATTATAGAGAAATGATTTGGTTTCCCGGTCATTTGGTTCATTTTTAAAATTTTGTTTATTTATTTGTTTGACACAACTTGTTTCCTCCTTTATTTGACAATTCCTTTAGGATAATTCCTCCCTTTGCTGATTTGCTTCTTTGTTTTTCATCTCTTCCTCATGGAATATTTTGTTGAGAATGTTCTGTAATGCTGGCTTTCTTTTTGTAAATTCTTTTAGCTTTTGTTTATCATGGAAGGATTTTATTTCATCGTCAAATTTGAAGGTAAGTTTTGCTGGGTATAAGATTCTTGGTTGGCATCCATTTTCTTTCAGGGCTTGAAAAATGTTGTTCCAGGACCTTCTAGCTTTTAGGGTCTGGATTGAAAAATCTGCTGATATGCGTATTGGTTTCCCCCTGAATGTAATTTGGTTCTTTTCTCTCACAGCCTTTAAAATTCTGTCTTTATTTTGTATGTTAGGTATTTTCATTATAATGTGCCTTGGTGTGGGTCTGTTGTAATTTTGTGTATTTGGAGTCCTGTAAGCCTCTTGAACTTGATTTTCCATTTCATTCTTCAGATTTGGGAAATTTTCTGATATTATTTCATTGAATAGGTTGTTCATTCCTTTGGCTTGTTTCTCTAGGCCTTCCTCAATCCCAATAATTCTTAAATTTGGCCTTTTCATGATATCCCATAGTTCTTGTAGATTCTGTTCATGATTTCTTACCATCTTCTCTGTTTGTTCAGCTTTGTTTTCAAGGTTAAATATTTTGTCTTCAATGTCTGAGGTTCTGTCTTCCAGGTGTTCTATCCTATTGGATATGCTTTCTATGGAGTTCTTAATTTGGTTTATTGTTTCCTTCATGTCAAGGATTTCTGTTTGGTTTTTTTTTCAATATCTCTAACTCTTTATTGAAATGATCTTTTGCTTCCTGTATTTGCTCTTTTAACTGTCGATTGGTGCGATCAATCAATGCTTGCATTTGCTCTTTCATCTCATCATTCAATGCTTGCATTTGCTCTTTCATCTCCTCGTTTGCTTCTCTGATCATTTTAATTATGTACATTCTGAACTCCTTTTCTGTCATTTCTTCTGCCATGCTGTCATTGGGTTTTATTGATGTAACATCTAGATTTGTTTGCAGCATTTTCTTTCCTTGTTTTCTCATGTTGTTCAGATATCAGTGGACCGCTGAGATATTGCAGATTTCCTCTGTTGATTTACAATGACCCTGAAGATTTCTATATATATCCCCTCTTAGCCTTCAGTAGGCTGAAGTCTTGGAGGAGGTTGATAATGCGGTGCTCCACAAGGAAGCTGCCTCTCTAGGAGTAGTGGCCTTCAGGTGGGGTATATTCCCTGCTAGTGGGCAGAGGTGCCTCCACTTGTTGACCAATGGTCATCCAAAGGGGACCTAGGCTGTGGGCTGAGGCAAGGCCTGTTTGGGCCTGAGCCTCTGGTTTTACTGTCCTTGTGGGAAACCTCACCCAGCAGGGAAGACTCACCCGGTGGGGAGGTCTCGCTGGTCAGTTTCCTCCTAGAGGTTCCCCTCAATTTACATCTACTGCCTGGGCTGGGCTGCCTTCCTCTGCAAAGTTTCCAGGGGCCCGGCCCTACCTCCTGGGCCTGGGAGCCTCACCCTTCGCAGATGAATCTCCTTAGGCTGCCCCTCCTCAGAGAATTTGCCCATAGGCCTGGAACCTTCGCTCCGCCCTAAGCCTGTCTCTGTGCGGCTCTTCCACCCAGAAGCCTCCTAGATCCTGGGACCCTGTTCTGCACCTAATCGCCTGGCTGCGTGGCCCCTCCTCTGAGCAGCCACCTGTGGCCCCGAACAATCGCTCTGAGTCCCAGAGACCCGCCACAGGCCTCTTCCTCCAGACAGCTGCCCAGTATGCCGGTGCGGTCACTAGGAGTCCAAGAAACTCACTTCGTGCCTCCTCCTCCCACCAACCACCCGTAGCCCGGGGCAATCAATCACTCCGAGTCGAAGTGACCCTGCCCGTTCCTCCTCCTTCTCCAGATAACCCCCCGGGTGTTCAGGAGCAGTCCCTCTGAGTGGCTCTGAATCCACGTGACCCGCTGCACGGGTCCTCTGGGCCACCGCCCGGAGCTCTGGTGTGGTCCTTCAAGACCAAGCGTCCCACCACGCTTCTCCTCCAGGCAGCCCCCCTGTGTTCAGGAGCTGTCACTTTAAGACCAAATAACTCACCACTCGCCTTCTCCTCTGAGCAGCCGCCTGGAGCGCTAATGCAGTCACTGCGAGTCCAAAGGACCCGCCGCGCTCCTTCTCCTCCTTCTCCTACTCCTCCGGGCAGGCCCCGGGGTTCAGAAGTGGTCAGGGTCCAAACAGCTCGCCACGCAGCCCCTTCTCTGGCAACCGTCTGTAGTTCCCGTATAGTCGCCCGAATCCAAGCGGCTGCTCCTCTTCCTCCTCGTCCTCAGGGCAGGCCCCGGGGTTCAGAAGCGTCGTTCTGATTCCAAACAGCTCGCCGCGCGGCTTCTCCTCTGGCAACCGCCTGCAGCTCTGGCGCAGTCTCTCTGAATCCAAGTGGCCACGCTCCTCTCCTCCTCCTCAGGGCAGGCCCCGGTGTCCTGAGTCCACACAGTTCTCCCCGCCTCTCCTCCCCCGGGCAGCCGCCGGAGCCCCAGTGGCTGCTCCGAGTCCCAGCGCTGTGCCGACCGGCCTCCTCTATGGCGCTCCAGCGGGGGGAGGGGCGTCTCGCCGGCAGTTCTACTTCACAAAGTTTCCTGCGTTCCGGGACCCCCGTCCCATCCGGATGCCCCCCCAGGGGGTGAGAGTCACCCGGCTACTTTGAGTTGGTCCCAAGGGTCTCAATATCTCCTCTCTTGAATCCTGAGTTCTGGAGCAACACGTAATGCAGCCACCCTCTAGGCCGCCATCTTGAAAACCCCCAAGATTATTTTTAAAAATTTGTTTTACAGTAGTAGAAATTGAACTCAGGGCCTTGTGCATGCTAAGCAAGTGCTCTACTACTGAGCCGCATCCACAGGTCAAGTTCATTGATTTGTAGAAGTTGGCACTCTGCTAATATTTGTGAAGTGGGGCAGAATATGCAGTCTGGAAAAGCAAGGGCTTGAGAGTCAAGTGGACCTTGGTTTTCATCCTGTTCCTGCCATCTGCTTGTTGCATGACTCTGGGAAAGTTATTTCAACCTGTGAGCTTATCATTTCCATTTTATAGAGGAAGCAATTTAAGACCTATCACTTGGGGTTGTTGTGAGAGTTAAATAATGTGATGCTGGTCAAGGACTCTGAAGACTCACTGCTTGTCAGAATCAGTACTCAGTACAGGGTGACCTCTCACCTCATCCTCACCATCATAATCAGAATGAAAGGATCATTCTAGTCTACACATTCTGAATCTCAATTTGAACCCCTCGACTTTGCCTGGTCAATGCCATTCCCGAGGAATTCTGTTCCCTGGGAATGTGTCCATGCTGATTTCAGAGGGCATGAATTATGTTCTTAGGACTCTGAAAGTTGCTTATTCATTAAATCTTTTTCCTACCTTTGGCCTTTTCACTATCATATAGTTATTTGTGTATACTTTTTCCCCACTCAACCTAAAGCTTTTGAGGTTCATTCATGTTTAGCATTTAACAATAGTTCATTCTTTTTTCTTACTGAGTAGTATTCCATTTTATGGATATATCACATATTGTTTGTCCATTCACCCACTGATGGACATTTGAATTTTTTTTCTAGACTTTGCCTGTTCTAAATAATGTTGCTCTGGACATTCATGTGGAAGGCTTTCTGTGCATCCATATTTTGATTTATCTTTGGTACATTCCTAGATAATGAAATTGTTGGATACTGTGGCAGGTTTACTTGAGAAAACAACTGCCAAAGTGTTTTTCTAATTAACTATACCACTTTACATTCTCAGTAGCAAGTAGGGGCTATGGTTTCTTCACATCTTCGCTAACATTTGGCATTATCATACTTTTTGACTACAGCCATTCTAATGAATCTGTGGTTTTAATTTGTATTTGTTTAATGAAGCATGATGTTGAGGCTGTTTTTATGGGCTGATTAGCATCTGTTTAACTTCTTTGGTAAAACATCTATTCAAATATTTTACCTATTAAAGGTTTTTTTGTCTTATTATTGAGTGAAGTTCTTTATATATTCTGAGTCAAAGTCCTTTATCAGTGTTTTAGTGAGCTTTTATGTCACTGTGACCAAAAGACCTGACTTGTAGTTTCAGGGGTTCAGTCCATGGTCAGCTGACTCTAACTGAGCTCAAGATGAGGCAGAATGTCATCTCAAAAGAGCATGGTGGAGGAAGGAAGCTCAAGACATGACAGCCAGAAAATAGAAAGAGAGCTCTGCTCACCAGATACCAAATAGAAATCCCAAAGGCATGCACCCAGTGATATGCCTCTTCCAGACACACTGTACCTGCCTACAGTTACCACCCAGTTAATCCATATCAGTGGATTAATCCACTGATTAGGTTACGGCTCTCACAATCAAACCATTCTAAACTTTCTAAGCTTTCTTGCATTATATTGCACATGAGCTTTTGGGGAGCACCTCATATCCAAAGCATAACAGTCAGATATGGCACTTGCAAATATTATCTGCCCATCTGTGGCTTGACTTTTCATTTTATTAATAGTGCCTTTTGGAGAGTAAAAGTTTTCAATTTTGATGAGGTCTAACTTAACAACTTTTTTCTTGAATGAATTTTGCTTTTGATATTATATTTATGAAAGCTTGCCTACCACATGGTTGCAAAGATTTGCTCCTATGTTTTCTTTATGAAGTTTCAGTTTTAATTTTTATAGTTACATCTGCAACTAGTGCGAAGCAAAGGTCCAAGTTCTTCTGCTCCTCCTTCTTTTCCTTTCCCTTCAAAAAGAAGTGTGTGTGTGTGTGTGTGTGTGTGTGTGTATGATCAATTGATCTATCTATCTATCTATCTATCTATCTATCTATCTATCTATCTATCTATCTATCTATCTATCTATGGCACATGGATAGCCAATTGGTTCAGCACTATTGAAAATACTCTCCTTGCTGTAGTGAATTACCTTGTTGATCATAGACTGAGGGTCTATTTCTGGAATCTCTATTCTTTATGTCTGTATGTCTGTCCTTATACCAATACCACACTGTCTTGACTACTGTAAACTTAAGTTTTGAAATCAGTGTCAATTCCTTAACTTTCTTCTGCTCTTCAAAGTTGTGTCTGATCTTATTTTTTTTGTATTTCTAAATTAATATCATTAATTTTTATAAGAGTTTCTGCTGGGATTTTGATTGGGATTACATTGATTTATAGATTAATTTGGGAGGAGCTGCCATTTAGCAATATAGAGTCTTCTAATGAAAGAAAATGTGTTATTATTTAGATGTTTTAAAATTTGCTTTAGCAATATTTTTTAGTTTTTGAAGTACACTTATTTTGTTAAATATGTTTCAAAGTATTTTTATTCTTTTTGATGCTATTTAAAATGGAATTGTTTTCTTAAGTTTATTTTGAATTGTCAATTGTTATTGTATGAGGCATTTTTTTTTGGTATATTGTACATATATTGTTCCTGTGACCTTGAAAGATTTATTTGTTAGTTCTAGCAGAATTTTTTAAAAAATATATTTCTTAAGATTTTCTTACAAAATTGAGTCATCCATGAGAGAAGACAGTTTCATTTTTTTCCATTCCAAAGAGGCCTTTAATTTCTTTTTCTTGCCTGACTGTACTGGCAAAAATGTCTAGTACAATGCTAAATGGAAGTAGTGAGAGTAAATACTCTTGCCTTGTTTCTGATGTTAGTATTCAGTCTTTCATCATTGTGACTCAGCTGTAGGTTTTTCATGGATGCTTTTGTAGGGTTTTGGAAGCATCTCTTCATCGCTAATTTGTTTAAAGTGCCCCCCCCCCAATCATGAGTGGGTATTAAGTTTTGTCAAACACTTTTTCTGTGTCAATTTAAATAATCTTTTTTTGTTCATTTTTCTGTTAATACAGTGTATTACAGTAATTGTCTTTGGATCTTAAATGAACATTTTCTTGGGATAATTCTTACCTGGTCATGGTGTATAACATCTTATTTTTATGTATTATGGGATTCAGTGTGCTAATATTTTCTGGATAATTTTTTCCAGAAAAAATTTTTCATATTTTTTACAAAAATTTTACAAATTTTTCATATTTGTGAGGGATACTGATCTGTAGTTTTCTCTTTTTGTGATGTTTTTATCTGACTTATCAGGGCAATACTAGCCTAATAAAATAAATCAAAAAGTTACTCCTTCATTTTCTGAAAGAACTGATATTATTTTGTCCTTAAATACTTTTAGAACTTAATCAGTGAACTCTTCTGGACTTTGTGTGTGGGTTGGGGGGATTTTAAATTTTTTTTTCATATTCTTTAATATATGTGGACTCAGATATTCTAGTTCTTCCTGAGACAGTTTTGGTAATTTGTGCTTTTAGGGGAATTTATCTATTTCATCTAATTTGTTGGAATAAAGTTTCTATAATTCTTTTTTTTAATCTTTGTCAAATATACAGTGATCTACCCTTGCTAATTCTTGATTTTGTTAGTGTCTCCTATGTTATTTTTATGTGTCTAATTAAAGGCTTATCAATTTTAAACATTTTTTTTTAAAAAAACCTTTGGTTTCATTATCTCTTCATCTCTTTCATGTCTTATTAGTTTCTGCTCTGATAATTAATATTTCCTTTCAGTTTTCATGTGATTTCATTTATCTTCTGTTATTATTTCTTTTCAGCCCTAAAAACTTCCGTATTTCTTACTGGTTAGGTCCACTTATAATAAATTCTCTCCATTTGTGTTTAGTTGGGGATGTCTTTAATTTGCCATTATTTTGAAGAATAGCTTGGTTGGATATAGAATTCTTGATTGAACTTCTTCCTCTTTCAGGAATTTGAATGTGTCACTCCAGTGCTTCCTGATTCACATTATTTCTAATAAAAAATGTGTTACAAATTGAATCCTCAATCCCTTGTGCATGATAAGTTGTTTTGCTTTTACCACTTTCCATATTTTCACATGATCCTTGATTTTTAGTAGTTTGAGTGTGATGTCTCTAAGTGTGTGTCTCTAAGTGTGATGTCTCAGTTTTTTTTTTTTTCTATTTAGAACTTGTTGAGATTCATAAATATATAGATTAATGTTTACCCTCAAGTTTGGGAGTTTTTCAACCATGGTATCTTCAAATACTTTTCTGTCCTTTACTTGTTCCCTCTTCTAGAACTCCTGTTCAATGTTACAAATATTAGTAAGATTGATGTTAGATCTCCAAGATTTTGTTCAATTTTTTTCAATCTTTTGAACAGGATGGAAAAGTTCTTTGGGTTCGATAATTTCTATTGATCTGTCTGTGTTTATTTATTCTTCTGACATCTCAAAACTGCTACTGAACTTGTTTGATGAATTTTTCATTTCAGCTATTGTAATTTTCAACTCTAGAATTTCCATTTGTTTCTTTTTCATAGTTTCCACATCTCTAGTGGGATTCTTTTCTTTTTGAGTTATCATTATGTTTTATTTAAATTATCGAGAATGAATTCTATAAATTCTTGGAATGTAGTTAGAATTAATTGTAAACTATAACCTACTTGTTCTTCTTGTCCGAAATATAGGACAGTATATGACTTTAAAAGGTCATTTTGTTAGCATTATCATTTTCAAGTCTCTCTTTGTTTAGGCATTCAATTTTTAAATACCATTTTTATGGAACAAATCTATTCTTGCACTTCCCTATGTGTCCTTTCCACCTACCTTTAAAAATCACTAAAAGTATCCTGTGCAGCTTTTATGATCTGTGTCCACAGGTCTTCTTATGGTGCAAGAAACATTCAGTCCAACTTGAACTTATTTAAACAATAAGGCAAATTTATTAGCTTATGTAAATAGCATGTATTACTGTAAGTCTTCAGGTGCAGCTTAAAACTAGGAATTAATTTCTTTACGTCTTAGTTTCTCTACATTGTGGCTCTATTTCCTCCTTCTTGTTTCTAAGTCTCAAGACAGCGTTTCCCTCATAATGGGAATATACCTTCCAGTAAATCTTGGCTCTATGTCCTTCCTTATTCATGTAGTCATTTATATAGAGGAAACAGACTCTTTGGATAACTTTTCAGAAGAATAAAGAGGATTTTCTTAGACGGAAATCTTAGAAAACAACTTTTCAAGTCCTATTGTGTCTAATTGGGTTAATGCCCATCCCTAATCCAATTGGCGAAGGGAAACTGGGATTGGGTCACTTTAGCATTTGGGAAGTTTAGTTCACTGATTGATGAATGAAGGAAGGAATGGAATTCACAAATGAAAACAGAGGTTTTGTTGGCATGAGCAAGGTGGCATAGATCCTGGAGAAGGAACCAACAAGTATCTTCCATTATTTCCCCTTGCAACTTTTTTCCCCATTGGGATGAGGCATTCGTGTTGAAAATCTTACCAATCCTGTTATATTACCTTGTTTTTTTTACAGTCTCCAAGTTACCTCCTCTTGGGACCATGTAATGTAATCATGTTTGTTTTCTCTGGGATTTATAACATATCTACCCTTTTAAAATATAGAGGATTTTTGTGGTTTTGCCACATCTTTATTTTTTTCTCTATCCTAGACTCTAGTTATACTTTATCACCCAGTTTTTGTGGATTACAATTCAATTTAGATGAATTGTTTCACTTGTCACTATCTCTGTTCTGAGACAGGAAGTTGTTAACAAGGTGAGGTAAAAGCTTACAGAATCATTGCTTTTCAGTTGAGAGAACTTCCAGTAAATGTCCTTATAGTTAAAGTCTCCTATCACTGTTGTTTCTTACCTCTTTGTCAGTTTTATGGTCCTCATAATACAAAGGCTTCTGTCCTTTTTGTCTTACATGTAGTGTAGTGTATTTTCCAAGTCAGGGTTAGTGTTCAAGACAGTTCTCAGAGCTGGTCAAAAATGAGACCAGTTTTCACAGAGCTTAGCCGCACCATGTGAATGGTGCATATGTGCATATGCGCCTCTGCAAAGCTGGAGTGGGTGGCAATGGAAGGAACTGGTTATTGATCTGTCAGTTCAAACAAGAGATATATTTGGAGATGAGAAGCTTAGTCAATATTCAGGAAGTAGCAGGAAAAATAAGAACAGAGATACAGACTGAAGCACAAGCCTGAAGGACAGAGGAGGAGAAGGAACCAATGGTTAGAAATGGCACAGTAGGACCCAAGATAAGGTATAGACACATGCATGTCAATTAAGCTCAGAAATTAGTTATGGTACTTTGCTGTTCATTGAAGGACATTCAATCAACAGACATTTATTAAGACTTTAACAATGTTGATTGAGTTCTTTGGGTTGTACACTCTGTTGAGCACTTTGTTTAATACCGTCAACAATTTTATTACCTCCATTTCACAAGGAGTAAATGGAGGCTTCTAGATCTTAAATAAACATGTCCTGAGATCTCACAACTTATAAACCAGGTTCAAGTATAAAACTTCTAAATTTAGAACATGTGCTCCTAACCCTTACTATATATATATATATATATATATATATATATATATATATATATATATCCAGATCCCTTACAGTGTATATATATATTTTGGGCTATGGCAGTGACCATGACCATGACAGACACAGATTTATCCTCAGGGTCAGAGTCCTTTCCTTAATATTCTTTTAAAATTTAATTTAAAGACATATTATTTCTTTGTGTTAAGATTCAAAATCCTATCAACTATTTTGAAATATCCAATTGTTATCAACCACATTTATCCTATTGTGCTATAGGACATTAAAAGTTATTCCTCCTATCAAATTGCACCCCTATGCCCACTAGCCATCCTCTCACCTTTCCTACCTCTACCACACCTTGCTCAGGCTCTGGTAAACACTGTTCTGTCCTCTAAATTCTTTGAGATAAACTTAGTTTTGGCATATAAGTGGGAACATGCAATAATCGTCTCTTTGGGCTTTCTCTGGTATTCTTAGGTATAACTCAGGGATAGACGTTCTAACCAGGAGAAGAGTCCATCACCCAGTTCCATCAAAAATTATGTTTTGCATCATTACAAATATCCATGACTTCAGGACCAAACCTGCCTGTCCCCCCAACCTGGCCCCTGCCAACTCAGCCCTGGCACCTGGCACAAGTGTGCCTGTGACTTCCCATCTACCAATGCATTCAGAAGCCTCTGTCTCCACCTTGAATTATCCTTGAAGCCAAAGCCACCATCTTTAGGTGGGTCAGCACCCATCCTGCTAGAAACTAAAAGCTCATTATCAAGTACCTCTCATGCATCAGGCTACTAAATACTGAGAGGTTTGAATAGTATATTACAGTTACATTGTAGATTTTTTTAGACTTCAATTTTAATTTTTAAAAATTTTCTCATTCTATTTTCCTCTTATTTACCTGTTTCCTTGGAGTCTCTTTATCCCTTTATTCATGCTAACAACCAACTTCTTTTGATTCCACTTTCACTCTTCCTGATCTAGTCCTTCTATATACTCACTTCTTATCCCATTAACATTAAATCCTACACTCCTCCCCATTCTCTTTATCCACCATTAGAAATTGTAGACTTCATGGCAAACCTATTGGTTATACTGTAGATAATAATTGAACTCATCCTCTCTGTTCATTATGACAATACTGTTAACATCTTCATAGGGGCTATTTGGTTTAAGGCTGCATATTGATTGTATTGGGTGCTGCTAATATTGATCTCCCCTTAAAGGTGAAGTACTGGAAACCTGCAGGGACACTATAAGCCTGTAGGGGGAAACTGTAATTCCTCAGATCTGCACACGTAGAGGGGAAGATACACGAGCAACATGGAAAAATAAGGGAAGAAAGTGCCTCAAACAAACCAAGATACTATATTAATAGAATCCAGTGACAGCATGTTAGAATAAATAAAAGATCAGAAGTTAAGAATGTACATAATTAAAATGATCCACAAAGTGAAGGATGATATAAAAGAGCAAATGCAGGCAATGAGTGATCACTTCATTAAACAGTTAAAAGAGCAAATACAGGAAGCAAAAGATCATCTCAATAAAGAGAGAGATTCTGAAAAAAAAAAAACTAACAAATACTTGAAATGAAGGAAACAATAAACCAAATTAAACACTCAATAAAAAGCATCACAACAGACTAGATCACTTGTAAGACAGAATCTCCAACAATGAAGACAAAATATTTAATCTTGAAAATAAAGTTGACCACACAGAGAAGATGGTAAGAAATCATGAACAGAACCTCCAAGAATGATGGGATAACACGAAAAGATCAAATTTAAGAATTATTGAAATTGAGGAAGGCACAGAGATATAAACCAAAGGAATGAACAATCTATTCAATGAAATAATATCAGAAAATTTCTCAAACATAAAGAATGAAGTGGAAAATCAAATATAAGAGGCTTACAGGACACCAAATGTACAAAATTGCAAAAGATCCACACCAAGGCACGTTATACAAAATAAAGATAAAATTTTAAAGACTTCGAGACAAAAGTCTCAGATTACATTTAAATTACATATAGGGGGAAACCAATAAGGATATCAGCAGATTTCTCAGCCCAGACCCTAAAAACTAGGAAGAACTGGAACAACATATTTCAAGCTTTGAAAGAACATGGACCAAGAATCTTATACCCAGCAAAATTAACCTTCATATTTGATGACAAAATAAAATCCTTCCATGATGAACAAAAGTTAAAAGAATTTGCAAGTACAAATCCTGTACTACAGACATTCTCAGCAAAGTATTCCATGAGGAGGAAATGAAAAACAACGATTAAAGTCAGTAAAGAGAGGAACTACACAAAAGGAAAAGTCAATCAAAGGAGAAACCAAGTCAAATAAAAAACCAAAAATAAGCCAAATAACTAGGAATACAAATCAAATCTCAATAATAACCCTGAATGCTAATCACCTAAACTCATTAATCAAAAGACATAGACTGGCAGATTTGATTTTTAAAAAAGACCCAATATGCTTCCTTCAAGAGACTCATCTCATAGAAAAGGACATCCACAGACTAAAGGTGAAAAGATGGGAAAAAACATATCACACACATAAACTCAGTAAAAAAGCAGAGGTTTCCATCCTCATATCAGATAAAGTGGAGTTCAAGCCAAAGTTAGTCAGAAGAGATAAGGAAGGACATTTCATACTACTCAAGGAAACATAACAATTGTAAATATTTATGCCCCAAACAATGAAAGATCCATGTATATCAAACAAACCCTTCTCAATTTCAGGAAGAAAATAGACCACAACACAATAATACTGGGTGATTTTAACACACCTCTCTCACCACTGGATAGATCTTCCAAACAAAAACTGAGCAAAAAAGCCATAGAACTCAATAATACAATCAATAATTTAGACATATAGAATAATTTAGACATACATAGAATATTTCATTCATCAATGAGCAAATACACTTTTTTCTCAGTAGCACATGGATCCTTCTCTAAAATAGACCATATATCGTGCCACAAAGCTACGTTCAGTAAATACAAAAAAATAGAGATACTACATTGTATTCTATCAGTTCATAATGGAATGCAATTAGAGATCAATGATAAAATAAAATACAATATTTAATCTCCAACATCTGGAGATTAAATAATATGCTATTGATTGATGCATGGATAGCAGAAGACATTAAGAAGGAGATAAAAAAAAATTCTTAGAGGTAAATGAGAACACCAATACAATATATCCAAAATCTCTGGGACACTATGAGGAAAATTCTCAGAGGAAAATTCATTGCATGGAGCACATTCAATAAAAGAATAAAAAGTCAGTAAATGAATAACCTAACATCACATCTCAAAAGTAGTATAAGACAGGAAATAATTGAAATCAGAGCTAAAATCAATGAAATTGAAACAAAAGAAATAATTTTGTTTCTTTAAAAATATACAATACAAAGAGTTGGTTCTTTGAAATAATAAATAAAATTGATAACCCCTTAGCCACACTAACGAAGAGGAGAAAGAAAACTCAAATTACAAAAACTCATGATGAAAAAGGAAATATCATGACAGACACTATTGAAAGACAAAATATAATTAGAAGCTATTTTGAAAATTTATACTCCAACAAAATAGAAAATCTCAAAGACATTGACAAATTTCTAGAGACATATAATCCTCCCAAATTGAATCAGGAGGACCTACACAATTTAAACAGATCAATTTCAAGTAATGAAATAAAAGCCTACCAACCAAGAAAAGCCAGATTGATTCTCAGCCGAGTTCTACAAGACCTTCAAAGAAGAACTAATACCAATACTCCTCAAAGTATTCCATGAAATAGAAAAGGAGAGAACCCTTCCAAACTCATTCTATGAAGCTAGTATCACCCTGATATCAAAACCAGACAAAGACATCAAGGAAAGAAAACTTCAGACCAATATTCCTGACGAACATAGATGTAAAAATCCTTAACAAAATTCTTGCAAATTGCATACAAAAACATATTAAAAAGATAGTACACTATGATCTAGTGGGGTTCATCCCAGGGATTCAAGGTTGGTTCAACATCCACAAATTAATAAATGTAATTCATCACATCCTTAGACTTAAAGTTGAAAATCATATGATTATTTCAATAGATGAAGAAAAAGCATCTGATAAAATATAGCACCCCTTCATGTTCAAAACACTAGAAAAAAATAGACAATAGGAACATAACTCAACATTGTAAAGGCTACTGTGCTAAGCCCAAGGCCGACATCACTCTAAATGGAGAAAACTGAAAACATTCCCTCTGAAAACAGGAACAAGACAGGAATGCCCTCTTTCACCACTTCTACTCAACATTGTCCTTGAAACATTAGCCAGAGCAATTAGACAGACCAAAGAAATTAAAGGGATACAAATAGGAAAAGAAGAACTCAAAAAAACTATCACTATTTGCCAATGACATGATTCTATATCTAGAAGATCCAAAAAACTCCACCAGAACTTCTAGAACTAATAAACGAATTCAAAGTAGCAGAATATAAAATCAACACTCATAAATCCAATGCATTCCTATTCATAAGGGATGAATCCTCTGAAAGAGAAATTAGGAAAACTACCCTATTCACAATAGCCTCAAAAAAATTTGGGAATCAATCTAACAAAAGAGGTGAAGGATGTCTACAATGATCACTACAGAACACTAAAGAAAGAAATTGAAGATGAAAAGATCTCCCATGTTCTTGGATAGGTACAATTAATATTGTCAAAATGGTCATACTAAAAGTGCTATTCAGATTCAATGCAATTCCAATTAAAATCCCAATGATATTCCTCATAGAAATAGAGAAAGCAATCATGAAATTCATTTGGAAGCATAAGAGACCCAGAATAGCCAAAGCAATTCTTAGCAAGAAGAGTGAAGCAGGAGGTATCATAATGCCACACCTTAAACTATACTACAGAGCAATAGTAACAAAATGGCTTGGTATTGGCACCAAAATAGACAAGCAGACCAATGGTACAGAATAGAAGACACAGAGACAAACCCACATAAATAGTTATCTCATACTAAACAAAGTGCCAATAACATACACTCTTCAACAAATGGTGCTAGGAAAACTGGAAATCCATATGCAGAAAAATGAAATTAAACCCCTATCTCTCAACCTGCACAAAACTCAACTCAAAATGGATCAAGGAATTAGGAATTAAACCTGAGACTCTACATCAATTAGAAGAAAAAGTAGGCCCAAATCTTCATCATGTTGGCTTAGAACCAGACTTCCTCAACAAGACTCCCAAAGCGCAAGAAATAAAAGCAAGAATCAATAAATAGGATGGATTTAAACTAAAAAACATTTTTCTCAACAAAGGAAACAATCAATCATGTGAAGAGAGAGCCTACAGAGTGGGAGAAAATCTTTACCACATGCACTTCAGATAGAGCACTAATCTCTAGAATTTATAAAAACTCAAAAAACTTCACACCAAAAATATAAATAACACTGAGCTAAGAAAGTGAGCAGACACTTCACAGAAGAAGATATACAAGCGATCAACAAATATATGAAAAAATGTTCAACATTTCTAGTAATTAGAGAAATGCAAATCAAAACTATACTAAGATTTCATCTCACTCCAATAAGAATGGCTATTATCAAGAATACAAGCAATAACAGGTGTTGACAAGGATGTAAAGGGACACTCATACGTTGCTGGTGGAATTGCAAATTGGTACAGCCACTCTGGAAAGCAGTCTGGAGATTCCTCAGAAAACTTGGAATGGACTCACCTTTTGACCCAGTTATCCCACTCCTGGGTTTATAGCCAAAGGGCTTAAAGTCAGCATACTACAGTGACACAGCCACATAAATATTTATAGCAGCTCAATTCACAATAGTTAGATTGTGGGATCAACCTAGATGTCCTTCAATAGATGGATGGATAAAGAAACTGTGGTATATATACACAATGGGATATTACTCAGCCATGAAAAAGAATAAAATTATGGCATTTGCAGGTAAATGGATGGGGTTGGAGAATATCATGCTAAGTGAAATAAGCCAATCCCAAAAAACCCAAAGGCTGAATGTTTTCTTTAATAAGTGGATGCTGATACATAATAAGGGAGAGGGGTAAGGGAAAAATGGAGGAACATTGGATTGGGTAGAGAGAAATGAGGGGAGGGGAGCGGTACGGGGAAAGAAAGATGGTGAAATGAGACAGACATCATTACCCTATGTACGTGTGTGATTACACAAATGGTGTGACTCTACATTGTGTACAACTATAGAAATGAAAAGTTGTACTCCATTTGTACAAAGAATCAAAACACATTCTGTAAAATTAAAAAAAATATTCATTAAGAAAAATTCTAATCTTTAATTAATTTCATGTGATTCAGTTTAGTGGATTTGATGTTGGCATGGAGAATTTTACTAGGCAGCTAAATTGCTCTTCCTAATTGGGGGGAAATAACTTGTGACTAAAAGTCAATTAAAAAAAAAAAAAAAAACCCTTTCTTCAAAATTCAAATTGCGAATTAAAAGGCACTGCCATAGAAAAATAATAGGAATAGATAATTGGAGCAATTTGGTTATGCCTGGTACTATTATCAACTGGGTAGGAAAAAAATTTACAATGTTTTGTTTTGAATTTAAACTGCAAGTTGAATTTAACAAGTCTTCTAAATCCTAAGCTCCAATGCTTTTGATATAATGATAATTAAAATTATATGATTATAATTTACCCATGTAATATTTTTCTTCTGATAAACTATATAGCAAAAACAAGTTTTGTGAATATTAAATACATTGTAGTACAAGTGAAAATTGCAATATCGATTCTTTTTTTTCTACTATAACCTAAATATGACTTAAAATAAGAATAGAAGTGATATTTGTGACCTTTCATGGGATCCCTGTTAGTAGACTATTCCATGAGTTAGAGTTTGGCCGAACCCTGATAGAAGGGATGGAACAGGACACTCATAAGCCCTGTGGGGAAAGGCTCTTTCTTGTTCACTGCAGTATCTCAGTGCCTGAGGCACTGCCTGGCCTATAATTAAATGAACAGTTTGTGGCAAACGATAAACACAGGCATGAACTAAGGTCTATGAAGACACAGAGGAAAGAACAACGTATCCACAGTGGTGGGAGAGGGGCCAAAGGAGTAGTGGGAACTTTTAGCCTGGGCTTGAGTTGAACAGACCCTTGTGGGGGAGAAATGGCAGACGATGGGTATATAAAACTATATTGCATCACTGTGCCAAGGTTCTTCTACCTGTTCTGAGCTTTTTTTCTGTTATTGCATGTATCACACTGCAGTTCTGTTCATGTGTGTAGGTAACAGCTCAGTCATGGTGCCCTGGCGACCTTCCACATTTCCGCATCCCCTAAGTAGACACTTGAGTCTGACAGAGTGTCCGCGGTTGCTGAGGCTGGAGAGGAACCACCACAGGCAAGTTCTTGGGTCTTGTGGGAGCTGCCATGAGGCAGTTCTTCATTCGCCTCCCTGTTTCCAGTGGTGCACAGGAACTTCACCCTTCAGCTCTTGCTCCTCTTTCCTGAGAGTACATGGGCTTCTGTGGAAGTCCATCAGATGACTTGCCTGTAGGTAAGAGCTGGCTCCTCTGTGGCAGAGCAACCTATCACTCATGCCATCCCTTGTCTAGCCTCTCCTGCTTAGAGGCATCCTGCGAGAATACTGACACCATGAAGTTCTTGCTTTGGTTGTCGTTCTGAATAACAAAATGTCCAAATGCCTCCGTAAAGAGAGCAAGCCCATCTTGCTACAGTGGTAGTAGCCACTTGCCCATTTGACCGGTTCACCCAGATCCAGAGTGTTCAGCAAGAGGTTTTCCACATAGGTCAAAAGTGCATTTCGACAAAACCAATGGAGACATCAGTGAGTGCACCGGCAAGTGTGTCATGTCTGTCCTGGACTGTGGGAACCAGCAATGGAGGACGAGGTAACCACTAGGACCACGTGGTGGAGGGACCTGTGTGCCATGCTCCCAAGGAGGCAAGGCAATGCCCCCAAGACTTCAAAGTAAGAAAATCACATGATTACATTCATCTTTTTAGGAACTCCAGGAGTAATGGTGAGACTAGTTAGTCACACTAAGAAACTATAAATTCAGGTGAAAAATGATAAGGATTTAAATTAAGAGCCTAACAGTGAGATTGAAACTGGGGAATTAGAATACAGAGGGTTTTTGTTTTGCTCTGACTTCCTTCCTTCCTCTTTCTTCCCACCTCCCGCTTTCTTTTGTTGAAAGAATAAAATTAATGCTGACATGAAATGAAAGAAAAAAAGAGGGCAACAATGGTTTCATAGATTTTAGTTTGTTTTGTAAATTTTGCTCTAGGAAGTGCTTACGATTTACTTGATGCCTTTCACAGCATTTCAAGCTTAATTATATATTTGAATAACTATGTACCTAACATCCTGAACTATTCTGTTTTTGAAATCCAGGTTGCACATTTCTGAGGCTGCAGAAACATTCAATAATCCCACTAACTTGTACCTGCTCACATCTCACAGCAGCAAAATCTGCCATTAGATACTTCTAGATTACAAGCACCTTGAGGATAAGAACAATGCATTAGTTATAATTTTATATTATTGGTAGCACCTAACACAGTGTTGGATCCATAGTAGATATTTATTTAATGAGTATTTATTCACCAATCACTATTGATTCACTAACTTAATTATGTAAAAGTCTTACCTGAAAATATCAAGATTTTTTTAAAAACACCACAAATATCAGAGTAATTTAAGCTCAGCTGTCACATCTCATAAAGACTTTCATCTTTATTTCTATCTTCTCAAATAACATTTATAACATACCTAATCTGTTCTCAAACATAGCATAGGCAAGTCACATATAAAAGAATTAAAAAGGATCCCTTTCGTTTGGAAGTGTGGCATTTAGTTAGAGAGACAGGATATATCCTTGGGTGAAACTGTGAAATGGCAAAACAGAATGAAATGCTGCAAGGGTCTCTAATCCTGTAAAATACTAGAGGATCTCTAAGGGGAAAGATCAGGGTGGGATGGCTTCTTAGGAATAAGTATTGCAAAAAGGTGGGATTTTCAGACATTTTGATTAAACTGAGCTTGGCATTAAGTGCAGATTCTCCATTATATTTTAGAGGAAAGTAAAAAGGTCTCTTAGGTAAGCAGAGCATAAGAGCAAACATCCAGAGAAAGTAAGGAAAGGGGAAACTGCAGAGGTCAAATTATATGTTCATAGAAATGAATCGCCATAGTGAGAACCATTTGAGAGCTATGTATTTAAAAACTAGCACTAAAAAATAAATGCTTGCTGTCTTTTATGATTCATAGTACATTTATAATCATCATGTCAGTTACTGGGCATCTCAAGAAAACAGAATCTTCTTGAAGAAAGAATCATTGAAACATCATTTAAGAGTTCCTGGGGCCTGGGATTGGAGCTCAGTGGTAGAGTGCTTGCCAAGCCTGTGTGAGGCACTGGGTTCAGTCCTCAGCACCACATATAAATAAGTAAAATAACGGGACTGTGTCCACCAACAACTTAAAAAAATTTAAGTCTCCTGGAAAAGACTATTCACCTTACCCATTGGGCTTTTATTCAATGAATAGCTAAAGCAAATAAATAAATTTTTAGTAGATATAACATATTATTAATAATCTCAGACACTTCAATTTCACATTGGAGCAATCAAAATTTGGGACTTTTGCACCCTGGCCTTGGAAATATGGTTTTAGTAAAGACAATTATCTTTGACTTATGAGTATGTTTGAGTTGTTTCCATGCAAGTTACTTGATTTCTCAGTTTTACTTCCTTACCTTTATAATGGACTACTATTAACAAAGACCTCTTTTTCTCATTTTCTCCAAAGGTCATTTAACATTGCTTTCTCTGTTTTTATCCAGTGGTTACACCCAAAATCATTAGATCGCTGTTCACGACTCAAGACAGAAATGTGAGGTATTCTTATATGTTGTCAATACTGTGTAGGACCCTGTGCAGACCAATTGACCTAAAAGACTGCTCTCTGCTTTTCCCTTTCTCAGAGGGCTCCAGCTACACACAGATAATTGTTCTGTGTTGTTTGCAAATGGTTTGTACTCTTTGTAGAAAGTGGGTAGGTAGCAAATTCAGAGTAACTGCTCCTGAAAATGCAAATGATATAGGAAATCTGTGTTTTATGTATGATGTGTCTGTACATATTTAAAATCAATATCTCTTCTGCTTCTGAAAAGTACTCCAGACTTTTAAACAGAACCTTCAAATAAAAATAAACTAAGAGTCAGTTAATGGAAGCAGCAAGCTTGATATTACTTCTTAGCTAGAACATTTGGATATAAACAAATGCTCTGGTTTTTTTTTTTTTTTTTTTTTTTTTTTAACCATTCAGTGAGAGATTCCAAATCAACTCATCACTTAATCAGTACCACTAAAATAAAATATAGGACTTTGTAAGACTGGTTTGTGAGGCATTCAAATCTTGAGATGACTGGAGGGTCTGAGCTGGAAGAGGCAGGAATTTTCTTGTCAGTCTTTTCTTTGTGATTGTCACCACTCACCCTGGGGACAGAGGGCCCGGCCTGAAGGTGGCACATGCTGTGTAGCTTCCACACAGACAGTGTTTGTTGTTTCTAATCCCTGCTAGACTAGGTGCCTCATTTTCTACTATATAGATCAGAATTATAAAAATGAGTTTAGTAATTGTTACAATGGACTCATTCAGGTGTATCTTATTGTTATTTAAAATACTCCAAAAGAAGATATTGAAAAATGCTTAAAATTGGGTTGGTTGCTGTAGCAACAAAACCAAGCTTCTGAAGGTTATCCTTAGTGACTGCAGCTTTGGCAGCCAAGAAGCAAAAGAAAAAGGTAATTAGTCTTGGAACTTTGCTTATAAAACTTGGCTTTAAGCAACAACATCAACAACCTAGATGGTAATATTGAAAGGCATTGAAATAAATCTTGAAAATCATTTTAATTTTAAATTGGCATGGGAGAATTTTTTTAATTTTGTGATTTCTGTTTATAGGGAGAAGAAATTCACTGGTATTCAGTCCAAAAAGTAAAGTAGTTATGAATACTAGATTATTGGGTACCTAGTGAAATAGTGATGAAGTTGGGGTAGATATGAGATTGAGATAGGAAATATTTTTGCCCAAAGTAGAATTGTTTATTTCTGCCAGTTAGCAATTATTTATGTTCCTTTGAACAAAGAATAATTTAAGGTAATATAACTGTAAAAATGGTGGTTTTGATTGATATACTCAAAGTACTCCAATTATGGGTGATAAGAGGAAAGAATTGACCAACTTAAAAAAGGGAAGTAAATCTTTGCTTTAATCTTTAGGTTTAGTTAACTATACTTTGATGGGAAAACTAGAATGTGTAGGGATTGTTAGTTTTCCTACTTCCTCCTTTCCCAAAATTGAGTTATGGCATTTAAGCACTAGAACAGATCTTAGTTCATGGATTGAAGTAAAGTACCAAGACTCTGGAGTACAATCTGGTTTTTTAAGTCTAAGTTTAAAAAAAATCTGATTCACATGACAAGGAATCCTTGTCTGGAGACTTGCCTGATTTGGGTGCTCAGGGTCTGAAACTTGTGATGATAATCCTGTGATTTCTGTTGTTTGTTGGTTTGTTTGGTTAATATAAGAATTGTAACTCTTCTGATCATGTTTTTGTAGAGTCTCACTGAATCAGAAATGTCCTCTTGGATAGTTCTGAGGATATGCTCCTATGCACCAAAGATAACACATGAGCTTTAGAAATGGCTTGAAATACATCGACTATAGAATCTGAAAATCCATGGGAGAGACTAATGGCATTTGATTTGGCTGGTGCAATGTTGAGGCTAGCCCTGGGACCCTCAGGTAATGTGGTGTGGTCCCCAGGTTGCTCTTCTTGGATCCTGGGGTTTTGCCATTTGGGTAGCTAGCTGCCTTTTCCTTTCCTAAGCAGTTATTCAGGACTTAGTTCGTCTCGTTGGTGACTTTAGTTCAGCTCATCTTAGGAGGACCATTTCTGTGTCCAGCAGTGTAAGAAGCACTGTGGGAATACAGAGATAAATAAAACACAGCCTTTCAACTGTCTTTTAAGAAATTTATAGTATGGCAGAAGAGGACAAAAATGCATACAACTAGGTTTGATTAATACAAGACTGAAAACTTAAAGGAAGTGGATTTTGAGTTGTACTTTGGCAAAGATCAGGCATTACGGTTGAGGGAATAGCAGGAACAAAGTTATGGAGGCTGGCAGTGTCTGCGGAACTGCGTAAGTGATGAAGAACCCACTTACCTACTGTATACAGTACCCTGTCTTACCAACTGTATCACAGTTTAGGCAAATTGAAGAGTAGGAAGAAATAGAGAAAGAGGGAATCCAGTTCAGAATCTAATTTTATTCATAAACTAGCCCATGCTATCTTTCCAACCTCATCTCCTACTGCTTCATTGATTTAATCACTAAATATTTATCTTATATGCATTATGAGCCAGGTGCTGTGTTAGACACTGAAGATACAGTGGTCAGGAAAAAGGGCTTAGTATTTGAGTGGTGGAGTTTATAGAAAAATGGATGAGGCACTGGGCATTAATCAAATAATAGCACAAATAAATATGTAATTTCAGACTTTGATGTTTGAATGTCTGACTTCTGCTGTGAGAAGAATGCACACAGAGAGCGCTTCAGAACCCTGGCTCGGTATGGGGTGGCATGGAATGGTCAGATAAAGTTTTCCCATGGAAGTAAGACTTGAATTAATATCTAAAGGATAGGTGGAAATAAAGAAAACCAATAGAGAGAGTGGAAGAGTATTCTGGGCAGTGAGATTAGCATGTAGAAAGCTTCTGAGACTGGGAAGAGCATCACAGATTTTTGGCTAAAAGAAGGCTTGACTGTTGAGCTGCAGGTGGGGCAGAAAGGGCATAGGACAGGCTGGAGGGAGAAGCAGGGACAAGGTCAAACAAGTTTTTGCTAAGGATTTTAGTCCTTATCCCAAAGCAGTGGGAGAACCTCTGAAGAATTTTAGGTGGGAGATTAACAAATGAGATTTTGCATTTAAAATATTATTTCCACTATACTATAAGGAATGCATTGGACCAGAAAGGGAATGGGGAAATCATTATGAGGCTCCTGCAGAAATCCAGGTAGAGAGAGACTATGGTGGCAGCATGGGTAGAATAGTCAGAAGCAAACTGAGATGAAAGAACAAAAGTATCATAGCTTGAGACAGGTAGAATGTAGGCAGTAAGGGAGACTGACATGTCAAAGCTACCTACAAGGGGTCTTCGGACTTGTCCAAGTGGAAGGATGATGGTGACAACCCTGCGATAGGGAGCAGAAGGAGAGGCAGAGCTAGAACTGGGGCTTTGGGGAGAGGACTTTAGACATGTTAGATTGAAGGAGATATTCAAGTGAGCTCTCAGGTGGGAAAATGTATATTATGTGGTTGGAGCTCCAAGCAAAGATTCATGTTTAGAAGCCATCAGGTGTGACTGTAACCATAGAATTGGGTCAGGTTAGTGAATGAGCAAGTATAGCTCAAGAAGAGAGTCAATGACTGAAACTTGAAGGACTCCAACATTTCACAGCCTTTAGATAGATGAGGACAAACTTGTAAAGGAGATTGAGAAAGGTCTGCCAGAGAGGAGCTAGACCATGGAATCTGAGAAGTCCTGGAAATCAAAAGAAAATGTTGCTTCTAAAAGAAGACCGTGCTTCTAGAAGGGAGGAGTGGCATATCTGAAACTTTAAAAGGTACAGTATTTGGGGTTTTTCCTGCTTATATGTACATAGTCTTTTTGCCACCAAATATTAGGGCAACACAATCCCAATGCTATCTAATTTTGCTACTTAAATTCAGTTTGGAAGTTTATATAGTGAAAGCACCATTTGTCTGAAGAAAGTTTTATATAGCATGATTATATTTTTTTAAAGCACAACACTTAGTAACCTGTGCTATTGCAGTAAACATGACAATCTTCTTTTATCTGTTAATAATACCTTTTTTGTGAAATATATGTAATTGGAGAGGAGATTAAAACTGAGTTGAAAACAAAAATTTTATTATTTAAGAACAAGTATAAGTAAAAACAAAACTTCCATTATTTCTGTGGTTATTGAATGAATGTGAACAGTGACTTTCTTATTTAAAAAAATCCAATTGTCCAGGAAAATATTTTAGAAAAGAAACCTAAATCTTAAACCCATTTCTGCAAAAATATATACTATAGTAATGTTCTTGATAGATGAAAGAGTTCTCCAGGAGATTATGGGATATGCTTTCTTTGCCTGCCTGCCTGTATTACTGGGTGGAAGTCACATTTTGTGGTGGCAGCAACATACAAATGTGGCTGTGTTTGGTTTTCCCAATTTCCTTTACCATGTACAACTTTTGTCTCCTCTACAGAAACATACATGCAGAGATTATTGCTCTTATCTATCCATCTTGCTATATAATTTTTACAGCTGTTCCTCAGTTGTTAATATATTTCTGTGGAATATGTGTAAATAGACATGAACAAACTGTCTAAAAGTTATTCAGCTAGTCAGTGAACCATGTAATCTGTTGGTTCAGAGACAACAGATAATAGAGTGAGATATTTGCTTTACCTTCCACACACTCCATGTAGCATCCAGGATCCAAAAGTCAATTTGTGTTCTGTTGGGGCATGTCTCATCACACTATATTATCACATCGGGGATAGGAAATTTGGATAATGACTATCTGATTTAGAAAAAAAAAGACTATTTAGTGAATTGAATATCTGTGAGGTGGGAATTTTAAACTAGAATTTGGTTCTATCCTTTGGTTAATTTGATACTCTATATGTGTTTCATCACTGTTTTCCTCTCTTTTAACAATGTAAGTTAGAAATAACCTTGTTAATTAGCATCTATTTTTAGGTTGATGACATGACACAGCCAAGACAGAGTGAGAACATTCCAGTACTACCATAGCACAAGCAATAAGACTCCTTTCTAAAGGGAAGGTAGACAATAGAAATGAAAATTAAAGTACCCCTTACTTAGAGTACCGATTTTGAATAGTGAGAATTAAGGAAAATGTTAGATGATAGATTCACTTACGTCTTAGTCTTATTTAACACCAACAGTTGAAATTGTGAGGTAGCATGGCACCTTCCCTTTGTAGAAACTTTTGTTGGCTCCCTATTGTCCTGACATTGAGGTCCAATTCCCTCTACACCATGTTCCATCTATCTTTAACCGCAACCCTCTGTGCTTCTAACAAATCAAACTACCCTAACTCTTTGTGTGTGTGTGTGTGTGTGTGTGTGTGTGTACTTCTGAAAATCATCTCTGTGGTTTTGATCATGCTGTTTTCCCATCATTCCTACATGTCCCATTTCCATCTGTCTCTGAAGTCCAGCTCATGCTCTTTCTTGTTGATGGAGTTCTTATTGACCTCTTCTGGCTAGAAGTGATCTCATAGCACTTCATCTGCACCTCTCATAAGGCAATTAACACCTTTTTTCTCCATTTTGATTATGTATATATGTGTCTTAGTTCTGTAGACTGAAATCTCTTATTTATGGAATTGATGAGTGGTTAGTGAAATCGATGAAAAGTTAGGATGAGGAGAAATTCCCAAATAAAAGGGGGGAGTCTGTTTAAGTCACATTAGATTTGAACTTGTGGAATAATCTGGAATTTCTCCAGTTTTCTCGCAAGAGCCTGCCCTAAAATCAGTAGTCTTAATAAGTATAGACATTGGGATTTATTGTTTATATCTTTTATTGTTATACCTTTTCTTGTGTGAAGAGACTTAGGCATATGGGCTCAATAGATCGGTTGACTGAGTAAACTGACATGTTGGACTGAGTGGGCTAGAGAAGAGGAAGACTGGTGAGTGAACACAGTCTGTGGCTGGGGAGGAGTTGCTATGTTAGAATTGCTTTTCCTTTTACTCTATGATCATCTTTCTCTTCTCTGAGTTTCTAGTTCCATTCTATCAATATAACACAGTTTAGCACTTGTTTGGCTCAGTGCAATAGTTTTGCCTTCCCCATCATGTTGAAAGTTTCTAGAAAGCAGGGGCATTTTATCCTTGTGGAGTGTGTGTGTGTGTGTGTATATATTAAGACAGGATCTACAGCAGTTCCTGGAACGTATGATCATTCAAAAATTAGTTGCATTATTAACTGACACATCAATTTATTAATTGGTGGGTCACTTGTATTTAGTTAAAAAGTTATTCATTGAGTACCTACTCTGTTCAAAGGCATTGTGTGACATGCATCAGCAAACGCAAAGACGACTAAGTGGTGGGCTCAGACTTTATAAGTAACTGTAAGCTAATTCCAGACAATGAAATAAGAAAAGAAAAATCCACTGAGACATCTGGATAGTGGGTGTGAAGTTGTGATACCTGAAAATATGTGACCTTGTGGATTGGTATAGAATCTTTGATGGGAGAGGTGGGTGAAACTTTAATTTGAATGTGATAAAATGAATGGGATTTAAAAGGGTAGAAAGGAGAACATGGAATGCAATATGTGGAATGACAGGAGTAGAAATGAGCACGGTGTACTCAATGGGCAGTAAATACAATGCTTCTGAGGGTGAACACAGTAAACATGAATTGTTTATTCCAAATCTGGGATTCACGAAAAAGAATTTGAGATTCATAGGATATCAAGTATTTACTCACAACCTTTTAAATATTACTACTCTTGTCCAATTGCTCACTTAAATAGATCAGCCCAGTGATTCCTAAAGAGCATAAAAGGTAAATATTCTGTCACTGAGACTCACTTTCAAAGCTCAAGACTACTCAATTTTCAGTGGCAAAGGTTCCTGACCTCCGTGCTTCCCTATGTTATAATCTATCCTTATTTTCATTGTGTGTTATCACATTACAGGTCTTTTTCAGTGTTTTACACTGAGCCTTGCACCAACCAGTGGTGTTTTCAAATGCTGTGCAGACAGAGCTCATTCACCCTGGCAGCTCCAGAGGTAGGGAGGGGCAGGTAGCTTTGTCTCTGTGGAATGAATGAGGAAGCAGAAGGGCACAGAGGTTAAGTGACTTGTGTGAGATCACACAAGGGGTCAGTAGCTGTGTGTGAATAGGACTCAGCTTCCAAACTTTTAGTCCAGGGCTCTGTCCATTAAGTCCTCTTTCCACTGAGGGCAACTCTGAATGTTAGAGGAGAAAAGAAGCAGTGTTTCAGCATTCTAAATAGTTAAGTAAAAAGAGTGAGATGATTTGTGGAAAAATTCATTTTCATTTTGGGTTATTGTTACAGAATAGTTTAACTTTTAATTGATTGATTTGTATTTTTAGAGCATGATACATCTTCCAGTTCCCAAACTGTAGTGCCTCGAAGGCTGTATGGGTTGTTGGAGCCTTTAGAAGTTTAAGGCTCAAGAAATGAGTGGCTTCCCTTTCCCAGCCTGCTCCTCAATCAGATAGCAAATGTCCTCTGGATGGGTCCATTCAGACATTTCAGAGTGCTCAGTTACTTGGGGACTGCATCGCCCTCAACATTACCCTGGTACTTTCGCTGCTTCCAGATCAACATAGTTTATAATATGTACCCACTTCTTGAGGACCACAAACTATAGAAAATACCAAGTTTGAAGTTCTGGCAGTGGCTGGGCAAAGACTGTTGTCTGCTCTTAGTGTCTGAATACAAAAGCCATACACACAGCCCCTAATGCTGTCTTTGCTGCTGCTTCCTTCTATCTCAGCACTCCAAGCCCAGCAGAATTTGTACTGCCAAAATCTTCCCTAATGATTTTGTCTTGGAATCCAGTCTTAAGTACAATTTCCCCTGAAATACTAACTTTCCCAGGAAGTTGTGTCTGAAAAGTAGTTTCAGATGAAAACTGTGTCATTCAGCCTGAGTCCCTATCCTACAGTTGTGCCACTCTACAGTCGGATTTTTTTTTTTTTTTTTTAATCTTGACCCTGCATTTTCTTTAAATCTTGACCCTACAGAGGAGTTCTAATGAAATGGTGAATTGCTTTCTGCCCCACTAGAGAGAGACAATTGAATATAAGTTCCATTAAATTCAGAGAAACGAAGACCTATCCTGTGTGGGGTTTTCTAGATAAATCTGCCTCTCGCATATACATTTTTAATGACAATGTGGTTTCAAACTCGGTGTTATTCAATGCCAAATCAAAGCTGACTCATGGAGAAAAATACTGTTTGATTCTATTTAGGCCACATTTCTCTCTCCACTTTAGGGTGTCTGCCTGTGCAGTTGGGGGTGGGGTGTGTATAATACGGTCTGAATACATTCTTATGAGTATTAGAAGTATGGAAAAACAGAGCCCTCCGTGACCCCCAGAGCCCTCTGTTGATCGCTGGTGTTTGTTGTAGGAGGAAGGCAAACATAAGCATAGAAGTGTTATTGAACAGAAACCCCTTCAAAAATGTCTCTGGGCTTTTGTTCCTGGGTTGCATAGCAGTAGGGGGCCCCTCCTCAGAAAGCATGCTTATGCAAGTATTAAGAACCGGCAGAGATAAGAAGTAAAGCTTGAGAGACCTTCATCATTAGCTGCTAGTGGTAGAGATTAGTGATCCTACCACAGGATTACAGATGGAAAGAGTGCCAGTGTTGGTTAATTGTTCATTAATGCTTGTAAAATAAGCCAGCTGGAGGAAAACTGACCATTGTCTGCTCTCTCAGAGTAAAACTAAATTGGATCTGCTCATCAATGGCAGTATTGATGTCAGAAAAGAAAATACACATGTAAACTACTTCCCTATGACTCCCTCTCAATTTTAAATATTTAATTAAAAACTGTTATCTTAATAAGCAATGATCAAGTTGTCAATGCTTCTTTCTGTCTGTGACTGACCTTTCTCTCAACTAGACACCTTCCTTTGCATGCATTTGCTCTTTTAGATTTGCTCAGAAACAAGAAATAAAACCAACTTCCAAAGTGGCTTCCAGATTACAAATAAGACTATAAGACTTTGGGTTATAATTTTGACATAGAGTGGATGCTACTTAAAAATCCTTAGGAACTTTAGACCCTTCTTTCTTGCTGTCTCCCTCCTGATTGCCTCCCCCATCCCCAGTGTGTCCCGTGAGGGTGAGGCTATCCCTCCCGCCCCAACCCACCCAAGCACAAGCAAGGTTAAATGATTTGCCCAAAGTCACACGCTGTCCCAGTCAGGAAAGAGCGAACAAAGCACATTTGCCTTCTTTTGCCTAGTTCTAGATGATGTCATTTTGAGGTCAGAGACTACTAACTGTAGTTAACCGTTACTGAATCCCAAAATAGAAAAAAACAAAACAAAACAAAAAAACAAAACTATGCATGTTTCCTTTAGATCTTTTATCTGGAGTCAGGTTTGGAGTTGGTTTACCCATTCAGGAACACTCGAGTTCGTACTGTGCCAGTGATGAACCAACAAAACGAAATGGCCACGGAGCGCCTGCCCTCAGGGTGGGGTGGCGCAGCAGCGGGAGACTGTGACGATGTTGTGGAGTTGAAAGTGCAGGACAGGTGGGAGGCAGGAAGGTGATGGCGCAGGAGATGCTGTCATAGAGGGTGTGATTTAGGTTTGGGGACAAGACGTGGCCTCCCTAAGGTGGAAGTGGAGGCAGATACTGGAGCTCCCGCAAAGATCCTGGGTGCGGTGGAATCCCGATGTGTTGGAGACACTACAAAGGAGCCATGACCTCTCAGGGTTTGGAGCTGAGTTCAGGGTAGCCCACTGCAGAGGTAACCCTCTTGAGGAGGGTGACTTGCACCATCCCACGTTGCTGAGGAGCCGAGGGTGAGTGTCCTCCAAGAGGTGCCATCTGACCCCTTCATCTGGACCTCACAGATGAATGTCATCTCCAGACCCTTCTTTCTATTCATTCATTCAAAAATATTTATTAGTTACCATCTGTAGGCACCATAGGTTTATCAGGAAACAAGAAGGTCAAAATGCCTTCTTTGTCACTTCTAACGTCATCTCTGCAGAGAATAACTCCTCCATGTCATGCTGACTTCTTTTATTAGTTTCGTAGTAGGTTGCCTGTTTATCTGTTACATGTTTGTTGTCCGATCCCACCTAACCTAGGTACTATGAGGGCAAGGACTGGTACCCCTCTCCCTGGTCACTGGTCTCCAGAGAATGGAAAGAGCACCTGGCCCTCTGCAGGCTTTCTGTCACACTGGATGACCAACATGCAGGAAAGAAAAATGTTCCAAATCAGATTAAAGGGTAGACAGCACCTGATGGAAAGGGCAGGAATGGAAGTAGTATTTGCTGAGCACTGGCTGCCTTTAAGGACTATCAGTTGTTGTCAAACGCCAGGGTGGGCATTACATGGCCATGTCCTGCAGCCATGATGTGTGCTAGCTTTTTAAAACTCCACTTTTGTTTGTGTTGGAGGGTAGGCACATTAACATCATTGATTGGTTGCATCCTTTTGTATTATTCACATTGTAAATATGTGCATATAAGATCAGCAAAGAAGATATGGTCCAAAACTTAAAATGTCTTCCAATTCCCTTGTTAAATAACTATCGTGCAGAATTTAAGGTCACTGCACAGGAAGTGGTGCTGATATTGGGTTGCTCCTTTGTATTTTACCTAATGGTGGAATGAAATGTACAAACCCCCTCCTTTTAGTTCTTGTACTCTGCGCATCTCATAGATACCAACTTATTTATCTTCAAAATACACAATTGAGAAGAGTAGAGGCAGACTTTCATATTTTTATATTTCATATATTTATATATTCATATATTTTACTTTTTAAATTAATTTGGGAAATTGTGATGAAAATGACAATGACTGGTTCTGCATGTGACGAATCAACCTGTGTTAAGGATTATCAAATGAAGTGCACTATTCCATGGTAGAATGAAAGTTGTTGTTGATTATAAAGCAAGAAGTAGGTTAATTTGGTAGACAGGACTCCTTGTTGCAGCTGTTCTGGCCTTGGCTGTGCTGCCTGCTAATCCTGGTTTTCAGTTGCTTATCTTCTGACTTCTGAATGCCTGATCACTTGAAACGTCTGATCATTCAGGTGCCATTGGTTAGAAGCAAGGCAGCAGACTAAAAACCTTGCAGCTCTCCAGGACAGAAATGAACACCAATGCTTACCTTGTTCTCACTCTTACAGTGCTAGTCGTGATATAGATATAAAAATATTTCAGGACAATGAACCAAATCCAGAATTGCTGCCTTCAAGTTGGCCTTCAGGTTGGCCCTATTTTGAGTCATTTGAACTGTAACTTTCATCTGAGCGGTTTACTGGTAATTGTGAATAACTGCATGAGTCTAGAAACCCAGAAATATGACATTGTACCTACATTACTCCAAGTGAATACTTGACCGAAACATACAATTAGATGATTCTATTATAGTTTACATAATGTAATTTGGAAATGCTCTCTTTTTTTTGGCATGGGAGTGCAAGATGAAAAGGAGTGATTCTGCAGTTTGACCAAAAGAGGGACTAATGGAGAGAAAGGAGACAAGATGAGTGGAGGTGGGGGAGAGGAAACGAGGGAAGGGAGAGGAGAGGAGAGGAGAGGAGAGGAGAGGCAGAGGAGAGGAGAGGAGGGGAACAAAGCTATGTCCTAACCACCAGATGGACATAGCTCTAGTGTGAAGGAACAGGCTTAGGAGCGATGGTTCCTGAGGGCTTGTGAAGGCCCTGCAAATACAGGTTTTGGAAGAAAGTTTATTGGTCCTGACCCAGGTCTCATGCCAGTCATGGTCTGGTTTGCATAAGAGTACAAGAGATTGAAAGTGGCACTGTGTATTGTTAGAATCAGTTTTAGCAAGTTATAGGGATGATCTTAACTCCCTACACCTTGCATCGTAACAAAACAGTTTTAAAAAAGCTTTTCCTCACCTCTTTATAGCAGTGACAAGCAAAATTCAGCTTGTGACCATCTAATATATCAAATTCCCTATTGCATGTCTGAGTCTTATTTTTATATCTTCATAACACTGGTGAACGGGACCAAAGAGTCTACTTACTATCTGCATCACTTTGTCTGCACATTAGTCTCCTAAAGTGGAGAGCAGAGGAGGCCCAGTGAGGAGGGAGCAGCTCTGTAGGTAAAACTGGGGATTGATTCATCTGGTCCTGCCAATATGTGTCACTAAGCTATCTTCAGGAGATACTTTCAAATACAAAGCACTTTCCAAGATGCACCACCAAATGCTTAAAAAGGACTACACTAGGGTTGGGGATATAGCTCAGTTGGTAGAGTGCTTGCCTTGCAAGCACAAGGCCCTGGGTTCAAATCCCCCAGTACCACCAAAAACAAAAAAAACAAAAGAGGATACACTAAAATCTGAAAGGAAGGGCTTCTACACCATAAAAGTATGCTCACAAGTCCATTAAGTTTCCATGGGCAACGGACTTAAAATCAGCTTTCTACAGTGACACAGCCACATCAATGTTTTAAGCAGCTCAACTCCCCAATAGGTAAACTATGGAACCAGCCTAGATGCCTTTCAACAAATGAACAGATAAATAAATTGTGGTACATATTACACAATGGAATAGTACTCAGCCTTAAGCAAGAATGAAATTATGGCATTTGCAGATAAGGGTGGAACTAGAGAATATCATGCTAAGTGAAATAACGCCAATCCCCAAAGTCCTCAAAGTCAAAATAAGCCAAATCAAACAAAGTCTGATTGTTTTCCTCTGATAAGCAGATGCCTGATCCATAGTTGGGGGTAGGGTGGGTTAGGGAAGAATGAAGGAACTTGGATTGTGCAGAGGGGAGTGGATGATGGGAATGGGGAGGAAGTAGAATGAGACCAGACATTATCACTCTACTATACTTGTATGGTTACACTACTGGTGTGACGTGCACCATGTAGAGCCGGAGAATGAGAGGTTATGTCCACTTGTGTACAATGCGTCAAATGAATTTTAATGTAATGTATTAACCAATTTGAACAAATTTTAAAAAAATGATAAAGAACGGTTCTCCCTTCATGGGCAGGTTCTTAATATTTTTTCTGGGTATTTGTGTGGTTTACCAAGGACTTTCATCCTACTCTGACTTGAGAATTAGAAGAAAGGGGAAAGAAATATGTTCTTATTTTCACAAGTCCTTCTACTCTTTACCATGTAGGGCTATATCATGAAGTTGAGGCCTGCTGACACAATAGTAAGTGGCCATTATTTCAGGCATCTACACATAACTTAAGTGGTATCTCCAAAGTAGAAATCTGTTCACAGCATTTTCTTTCCTTTAAGACAACCTGTTTACCATAATTAAAAGAAGAAAAAGAAATCCAGATTATTCACCCTGATATCACCAGCTTCTGAGATGGATTGGAACCATCAGGAAATAGCTTTACTTTTTTCACCACTGACGTCACCTTGATGATATTTTGGACAGATTCTATTGCTTCTCTAACTTTTGGGTATTAGAAAAGCCTCTTTTTCAGTATTAGTAATTCAAGCCAATATCATTTTAACCTTCTATTTCCTGTTTTATTAAAAGGAGCTCCTCTCTCTTAGCTGAGGTTTGGCACCACTGGCTGGGAAGAGAGGGTTTGATCACAGTCTTTCATTTATGTTGATCTATGTTCTCCTCTTCCCCCTTTGATTGATCAGGGTATAAGGGAAAGAGGAAATGTGCAGAATTTGCAGCTCTCTAGGAATTGTGCTATGTCATGTCGCATTCCATGTTAACTCTATCTTCGGGGACACATTTATGACCTGTTGGGAGACCCTGTGTTCCCTCCCTCAGATGCTTATCTATCTCAATCCCTTTCTTCCTGTGATAAACCTCTGTCCCTTTACCTAGAATCTCCTTTCCCTAGCAGGGGATTGCTTTTGAGTAGAGACTACTAGGGATTGACCCAATCAGGCTTCCTTTCTCCTCTTCCCTGTGGCCCATTGGAAAAACTTGCCTATCCTTGCCCTACCTATTGGGTGTATGCTTCTGTTAGCGGACCTGTCCTCTCTTCTGGTCTTGCCTTCCCTGGTTACTCTACTCAGTCTCAAATAGGCACTGCACTGTGCTCTCTCCTGCAGCCTCCTAGGCCCTGCACCCAGGCCTTAAGCTTGCCCAGGACCTTTGTGAGTTCTACTGTGATACTAGGCCTGGGAAAGTCTACCAGTTCCTATTTCTAAATAAGCATCTAACTTGAGTTTCAGAATAAAATCTATCCTGTAGTTATTAACTTCAGACTTTGTGGACTATTCTTTTGAGGTCTTCTTCACTTGGCTAAGGATTGATACTGTGCAAACATTATAGCACTCCTTATACTTGCCATTCTTCAAAGAATTGTCCTAATAAATACCTAACTCTTAAATAGGCTGTTGATGGCAATCAAGTTTTGCTGACTCTGAAAGTTTTACATGAAAGTATCTAGCAGCACACTACAATGTGGCATGTTTATTACCCATTCTTTTTTTAATTAATTTTTTATTTGTTCTAATTTGCTCTACATGATAGTAGAATGCATTTAGTACATTTTGATAGATCATACTTAAATGGAGTATAATCTCTCATTTTTCTGCTTATACATATTGTAGGATCAATGGGTCATGCAGTCATATATGTAAATGAGGTAATAATGGCTATTTCACTCTACTATCACTTAGGGTGTTTGCTGACATTTGTAGACAATAGGAGAAAGTTTGTTTCCACTTTCAAGCCACTGGCACTTAAAGTCCTTACTAATCACATCAGTCTTTCTTTCTTATTGTGTTTTTCAACCCACCCCTCCTGCATCTTTTCATCTTGCTTTCTTGTATGATTTAGCTCTAACTTTCTTTTACCCTCTTCTCCCCTCTTTCCAAATGCAAATGTTCTATTTGTTTTCCTACCTCAATGGCCTTTGCACCGTCTTTGCTGGTGAAATTTTACTCCTCCCTCTGAGTCTTGCTTGATTGTCACATTCTTCACCGAACTTTTTCAGATCTGCCTCATCTTACTATGCATCCCAACACTTTCTTGTTTCGCACTTTTTGTTCCTAGCAGGAAATGGGGCTCTGTCAATGCTATGGTGATATCGTTACCATCTTCTTATAATAATTTGCGTGTCTGCCTACTACACAAGACTATGAATTTTACTCCATTTGCTCATTATTCAAAACTATCTATTCATCTTCTCAGCACCAGACCATGTATTACATGGTGTGAGTAAAAAGTCAAGGCCAGGTGTGATAGTGCATGCCTATAATTCCAGCATTTCAGGAGGCTGAGGCAGGAGCATCACAAATTCAAACCAACCTCAGCAACTTAGTAAGACCCTAAGCAACTTAGCAAGACTCTGTCTCAAAATAAAAAACAAAAGGACTGGGACTGTGGCCTCAGTGGTTAAGTACCCTTGCACTTGATTCCCAGTGGGGTAGAAGAGAGTAAGGCACAGTCACTGACCTTCAGGAAGGTTGTTTAGAGGGGCAGACAGAATATGGACTTGGGAAATTTTAAATGTTAATGCAATGAAATGCATACTTAGCATTGACTGAAAGATAAAGTATGCAAAAATCTCTTCCCTAAAGGGGCTCATAGGTTAAATTGAGAAAGAAAGCAATAACTGATACACAAAATGTTCATCCCTTCCTTTCACAAAGGTTTATTCCACATTTTTTCCCCTGTGTAGCAGTTACAGGAAAAGACCATGAGAATACAATAGAAAAATAAGACAAATCTGTATTTTGACACAGATTAAATGATAACAAGGAATAGAAGTTAATAATTATGAATGGTGAGTTTTATAAAATGGAAAGTGCAGGGCATAATAAATGACCAAATCTAGGTTAGGGATCAGAAAGACACTTGAAAAATGTTGTTGAATTTGCACTGTTGACAGAGATCTTATTAGGAATTCTAGGGAATTTTTGTAGGGTTGGAAATGAATTTAACTTAGGTGTGCATACACATAATTGTCTCATAACTCATGACTTGCCCCCACTGCCTTGAGAAATTCTTTGATACTGTTGCACTAAATCAGAAGGAGTCAGTAAACAATGTTCATAAAGCTTGGATGCCATCTTTTTCTAGCTCAGAAAAGTGACCATGTTGGTTATTATGACTATCAACTCCTTTCCACACAAAACAACCCAATCTCAGCCAACAACACATTTTAAATATATACATAAAATGTCCTTAGCCTATATGTATTGTTTTTTTCCTAATGTAGAAAGGCACTGCTTTACTTATGACCAGAACATTTCATGTACTCATATAAATAATTAAATTTCAAAATGAAAATTCAATCTGGGCCACAAGTAAAAGAGTTTCTGTAAATAATTAAGCCAAAGTTAGGCCTAAATTCTCAAGGGTAGTATTAATCTTATATTAAGAGAACAGTCATTTAACCATATACAGATACATAAACAAGTAGTACATGCATTATAAATATCCTATTATCCTCATGATGTTGTATAGAATCTTATCAGTAATAGGCTTTCAGTAAGCATGTTCATGTTAATTAATTCTTTTTTTTTTTTTTTTGTGGTGCTGGGGATTTGAACCCAGGGCCTTGTGCTTGCAAGGCAAGCACTCTACCAACTGAGCTATATCCCCAGCCCTTAATTAATTCTTGATTAAAATATTCTCTGATGTTACAAAATTGGAGAATTCTTTCATTGATAAGGAACTTTGAGGAAAGTACTGGAATAATATAAAAATGATTTTGACAGAAATGCTTATTTTTGGTAAAGAGAGAGGAAATGCTTGAGTGTGCCAAATTAAAACACCCTTTATATAATTTTATTTCAATATCTAATTCATAATCAATAAAGGCATGCATATGTATGTATATGCTCTTTGTTCACAAGGCTGGATTTGGTATCATGCAGAACATTCTTTGTGAAAAGTGTAGGGTCCTTAAGAGAACATCTTATGATACTCTAAATTTGCAAACCCTTGCCAAGAATGAGTGTTTTCAGATTGTATTACCATAAATAATGAGAGTGAGGAGCTTCCATTATGAATACAATCTTTTTCATAGTTTCTCAGAACACTTGGACAATGCTTGGGATATGATGGTGGGAATCTGATTGAACTTTTTATCTTTTAGAATAACCATTCTTTCATAACTCCATAGTTAAATACACAACCTATTTCAGAAATAATCTTTATGAACATAACTGAAGAAAGCAAGATAGAAGAGTTCCAATGGTCCCCTCAGAAGAATGTGTCTGTGACTTTCCCAGTGTGCATATGAATACTCTGTCAGGATGAATTTGATAAATGATGAAGTGTTTCTCAAAATATTTTCTGAGAACGCTAAGACTGTGGGATTTTATTAGCTACCCTATCCCCCACCCCCACAATAAGGATTATTGGTTGAATTAATTAATTAACTTAGAAACTCTGAAAGTAAGACAAATTTATTTACTGTTTGACTTCTTAGAGTTTTTTAAATCTAATGCACTTTGTAAATCTCCAGTTGGATAGTAGGGAACATTTGCAAACACCTAGGAACCGTGGAGTCTGATGACCATATCATCAGACCGATGTTCTGAAGGGCACACTTTGGGAAAAACAACGTAGGAAGTCCTTTCCGTATCTTATATCTAGGGTAACTGCTGATTCATCAGGATTTACTCCAGCTGGGAATGAAAGATTTACTCTAGCCAGCTAATGAGAGGTAGGGCAGACATCCATTATTGCAAGTAAATGTGTCTATACCATATTTATGATGTGTAGTTGCCTTTGATGAGCCTCCAGTTCACTGTGCTGAGCACTGGGGATAAAAGAAGCAAAATACTTTCTCATCTATAAAGAGATTATGGTCCAGTTTGGGAAAAAATACAAAAACCAATCATTCTGATATTATGCAATTGCCAGGATAGAGGAATACACAAATGGAAGGGATTCTTAGGCATGCCTGGGCATTCAGGCAGGACTTTCTGGAGGCAATGCCATAGCAAACTCTTAAATCAGGGTCAGTCCATCCTCCAGCACAGAAGGAGAAAAAGAAAAGCAGGGGCAGAGTGTTAACCCCTGTGGGAGTGTGGTAGAGGTGGCTTCCAGGTAGAACAGCATGACCATGAGCACGGGGGAGGGAAGTTAGGGAACCGCTAGCATTTGACTTTTGATATTACTGAGAGAGGCTAGTAAAAGGCACCACTCTGGAGGAGGAGACCGTGATACTAGAAAAGGGGAGGGTTGTTAGGGTGCATGGAACACAATCATTTCACTCACCCACAACTCTCAGGCCACAACCAATATCGCCCTTGCAAGTGACCTCTAGAGAGAGAGAGGGGGAGTTTTTTTTTTTTTTTTTATTATTACATCAAAGCAAATACATCTAAGAGTGCTTCAGATAACTAAATTTGAGTTTGCGACAAAAAAAAAGGACTGTGATGGTCTTCGAAAGCAAAGAGAGGCCTCTGAGAAGATGCTCGGGCCTTTCATTCTTGCTCATTATACCGTAGCTGGCGGACTGGGAGGGGAAATGTTTCTCTATGCAGCAGCTCATTAGCAAAGAAGAACTCTGACATTAGTTAAAATGTTGATAGATGTGACAGGTGGTGTGAAGACACAATGGTGTTGTCAGATTGGAGTGGGAGCCCTCCAGCCTCGTGCCTTGCTTTATAGACCAGTTTTTGCAGCATGTATTAAATCACTAAAAGAGAGTCTTTGTTGAGTAAAACATACTGGGAAAGTACAGATTTCTATTTTGTGATTTGAACCAACCTATGATTTTCTATGTAAAGAATTTCCTTATACTTAGTGCTTATGAATACCAACTCTATTGTTTATCTTTATCATAGGTCTTTTTGGTTATGTATAGCTGATAGGTCCTCATTTTCTCTTATTTCAAACTCACTATTTGATTCCTTTCCTCTGCCAAAAATGTGCCCAGGGCTCTCTTATTCGGGAAAAACATGAAAAAACAAAACCAAAATAGAAGCAATTAAAAACAAAATCTTTTCTTGATCCAGAAACCCTTTTGAGTTCCTGTGCAATCTCCTTTTTCTTTTATTACCACATTGCTGGTTAAAAAAGTTTTTCGTGGACCGCTGACTACTTTCAAACCATCCACTCTTTCTTTAAATGTTTGCAATACAGTGTTAGTTTCCCACATCATAAGGAAATGACTCTCCCAAAGATCTTCAGTGACTTCCTAGGAAACAAATCTGATGGTCATTCATTTTCATCTTCAGTCTTTATCTGCTTAATCTCTCCATTTAATGCCAGCCGAAATATTCTTGCGGCTCTCTACTCCATTGTCCTAGTGATGTATATACCTTTGGTTTTTCTTCAGGACTTGGATAGGAGCCCCAGGTCTGCCACTTTCTGTGTATCTTGAGGCACATTAACGTTTCTGAGCTTTGGTTTTTCTCAACTCTAAAAGAGGGGAGACAAATTCCTACCTAAAGAATTGGTTCAAAGATTAAAATGAGGTACCCCTTGTGATACCCCTAGCAGAGTAGTAATCATTCAAAAATATTAGTCTTCTCCTTCCTTACCTCTCTGAACCACTTCTCTAGCTCATTCTTTGGACCCTCTTCTTTCTACCCCTTATTGTACTAATCTACTAGGTTCTATCCTTAGCCTTCTTCTCTAGGTTCCTTTCCTTGGAAATCTCACTCATTGCTGTAGATATTACTCTTAGGCCTGAATCCCCCATCTGAATATAAGTGATGTCTAATCTTCTTGATTCTCATTATCCACCCTGGTGTGGATAACCACTCTCACCTTACAATTAGTGTGTCCTCCCAGACTTGCCTTCCTCCCCCTGCCCACACCAACCTCACGTTTTTCTTTTGTCAATCTTGACAACACTATCGTCTTCCTAATCTCCTGGTTAAAAACCTCAGTGATACCTCTTTTCTCTTTGTTCTCCCGTATCCATCCAGTGGTCAAATCTCATAGGTTTCACTCACAACTTGACTTGAACCTCTTAATTTCTTTCCAGTTCACCTGTCACTATCCTGTTATAGGCCTTTACCATCCTCATTATATAATAGGCACTTGGCTAGTCTTCCTGCTTCCGTTTTCTCCCTCCATGGAATGTGCAGGCATATAAACCAGTTTACTACTGTACTTTATTGGTCTTGTCATCCATTCTTCTGTGCAAGAAACTTTCATCTTGCTATTTAATGTGTTTCTTTCTTTTCTTTTCTTTCTTTTTTTTTTTTTTTGCGGTGCTGGGATTGAACCCAGGGCCTTGGGCTTACAAGGCAGCACTCTACCGATTGAGCTATCTCCCCAGCCCTAATGTGTTTCTTGATCTGGCCCCAAATCAAATTTCCTACTCAAAAAACTCCACCAGAACTTCTAGAACTAATAAACGAATTCAAAGTAGCAGAATATAAAATCAACACTCATAAATCCAATGCATTCCTATTCATAAGGGATGAATCCTCTGAAAGAGAAATTAGGAAAACTACCCTATTCACAATAGCCTCAAAAAAATTTGGGAATCAATCTAACAAAAGAGGTGAAGGATGTCTACAATGATCACTACAGAACACTAAAGAAAGAAATTGAAGATGAAAAGATCTCCCATGTTCTTGGATAGGTACAATTAATATTGTCAAAATGGTCATACTAAAAGTGCTATTCAGATTCAATGCAATTCCAATTAAAATCCCAATGATATTCCTCATAGAAATAGAGAAAGCAATCATGAAATTCATTTGGAAGCATAAGAGACCCAGAATAGCCAAAGCAATTCTTAGCAAGAAGAGTGAAGCAGGAGGTATCATAATGCCACACCTTAAACTATACTACAGAGCAATAGTAACAAAATGGCTTGGTATTGGCACCAAAATAGACAAGCAGACCAATGGTACAGAATAGAAGACACAGAGACAAACCCACATAAATACAGTTATCTCATACTAAACAAAAGTGCCAATAACATACACTCTTCAACAAATGGTGCTAGGAAAACTGGAAATCCATATGCAGAAAAATGAAATTAAACCCCTATCTCTCAACCTGCACAAAACTCAACTCAAAATGGATCAAGGAATTAGGAATTAAACCTGAGACTCTACATCAATTAGAAGAAAAAGTAGGCCCAAATCTTCATCATGTTGGCTTAGAACCAGACTTCCTCAACAAGACTCCCAAAGCGCAAGAAAAAAAGCAAGAATCAATAAATAGGATGGATTTAAACTAAAAAACATTTTCTCAACAAAGGAAACAATCAATCATGTGAAGAGAGAGCCTACAGAGTGGGAGAAAATCTTTACCACATGCACTTCAGATAGAGCACTAATCTCTAGAATTTATAAAAACTCAAAAAACTTCACACCAAAAATATAAATAACACTGAGCTAAGAAAGTGAGCAGACACTTCACAGAAGAAGATATACAAGCGATCAACAAATATATGAAAAAATGTTCAACATTTCTAGTAATTAGAGAAATGCAAATCAAAACTATACTAAGATTTCATCTCACTCCAATAAGAATGGCTATTATCAAGAATACAAGCAATAACAGGTGTTGACAAGGATGTAAAGGGACACTCATACGTTGCTGGTGGAATTGCAAATTGGTACAGCCACTCTGGAAAGCAGTCTGGAGATTCCTCAGAAAACTTGGAATGGACTCACCTTTTGACCCAGTTATCCCACTCCTGGGTTTATAGCCAAAGGGCTTAAAGTCAGCATACTACAGTGACACAGCCACATAAATATTTATAGCAGCTCAATTCACAATAGTTAGATTGTGGGATCAACCTAGATGTCCTTCAATAGATGGATGGATAAAGAAACTGTGGTATATATACACAATGGGATATTACTCAGCCATGAAAAAGAATAAAATTATGGCATTTGCAGGTAAATGGATGGGGTTGGAGAATATCATGCTAAGTGAAATAAGCCAATCCCAAAAAACCCAAAGGCTGAATGTTTTCTTTAATAAGTGGATGCTGATACATAATAAGGGAGAGGGGTAAGGGAAAAATGGAGGAACATTGGATTGGGTAGAGAGAAATGAGGGGAGGGGAGCGGTACGGGGAAAGAAAGATGGTGAAATGAGACAGACATCATTACCCTATGTACGTGTGTGATTACACAAATGGTGTGACTCTACATTGTGTACAACTATAGAAATGAAAAGTTGTACTCCATTTGTACAAAGAATCAAAACACATTCTGTAAAATTAAAAAAATATTCATTAAGAAAATTCTAATCTTTAATTAATTTCATGTGATTCAGTTTAGTGGATTTGATGTTGGCATGGAGAAGTTTACTAGGCAGCTAAATTGCTCTTCCTAATTGGGGGGAAATAACTTGTGACTAAAAGTCAATTAAAAAAAAAAAAAAAACCCTTTCTTCAAAATTCAAATTGCGAATTAAAAGGCACTGCCATAGAAAAATAATAGGAATAGATAATTGGAGCAATTTGGTTATGCCTGGTACTATTATCAACTGGGTAGGAAAAAAATTTACAATGTTTTGTTTTGAATTTAAACTGCAAGTTGAATTTAACAAGTCTTCTAAATCCTAAGCTCCAATGCTTTTGATATAATGATAATTAAAATTATATGATTATAATTTACCCATGTAATATTTTTCTTCTGATAAACTATATAGCAAAAACAAGTTTTGTGAATATTAAATACATTGTAGTACAAGTGAAAATTGCAATATCGATTCTTTTTTTTCTACTATAACCTAAATATGACTTAAAATAAGAATAGAAGTGATATTTGTGACCTTTCATGGGATCCCTGTTAGTAGACTATTCCATGAGTTAGAGTTTGGCCGAACCCTGATAGAAGGGATGGAACAGGACACTCATAAGCCCTGTGGGGAAAGGCTCTTTCTTGTTCACTGCAGTATCTCAGTGCCTGAGGCACTGCCTGGCCTATAATTAAATGAACAGTTTGTGGCAAACGATAAACACAGGCATGAATTAAGGTCTATGAAGACACAGAGGAAAGAACAACGTATCCACAGTGGTGGGAGAGGGGCCAAGGAGTAGTGGGAACTTTTAGCCTGGGCTTGAGTTGAACAGACCCTTGTGGGGGAGAAATGGCAGACGATGGGTATATAAAACTATATTGCATCACTGTGCCAAGGTTCTTCTACCTGTTCTGAGCTTTTTTTCTGTTATTGCATGTATCACACTGCAGTTCTGTTCATGTGTGTAGGTAACAGCTCAGTCATGGTGCCCTGGCGACCTTCCACATTTCCGCATCCCCTAAGTAGACACTTGAGTCTGACAGAGTGTCCGCGGTTGCTGAGGCTGGAGAGGAACCACCACAGGCAAGTTCTTGGGTCTTGTGGGAGCTGCCATGAGGCAGTTCTTCATTCGCCTCCCTGTTTCCAGTGGTGCACAGGAACTTCACCCTTCAGCTCTTGCTCCTCTTTCCTGAGAGTACATGGGCTTCTGTGGAAGTCCATCAGATGACTTGCCTGTAGGTAAGAGCTGGCTCCTCTGTGGCAGAGCAACCTATCACTCATGCCATCCCTTGTCTAGCCTCTCCTGCTTAGAGGCATCCTGCGAGAATACTGACACCATGAAGTTCTTGCTTTGGTTGTCGTTCTGAATAACAAAATGTCCAAATGCCTCCGTAAAGAGAGCAAGCCCATCTTGCTACAGTGGTAGTAGCCACTTGCCCATTTGACCGGTTCACCCAGATCCAGAGTGTTCAGCAAGAGGTTTTCCACATAGGTCAAAAGTGCATTTCGACAAAACCAATGGAGACATCAGTGAGTGCACCGGCAAGTGTGTCATGTCTGTCCTGGACGTGGGAACCAGCAATGGAGGACGAGGTAACCACTAGGACCACGTGGTGGAGGGACCTGTGTGCCATGCTCCCAAGGAGGCAAGGCAATGCCCCCAAGACTTCAAAGTAAGAAAATCACATGATTACATTCATTTTTAGGAACTCCAGGAGTAATGGTGAGACTAGTTAGTCACACTAAGAACTATAAATTCAGGTGAAAAATGATAAGGATTTAAATTAAGAGCCTAACAGTGAGATTGAAACTGGGGAATTAGAATACAGAGGGTTTTTGTTTTGCTCTGACTTCCTTCCTTCCTCTTTCTTCCCACCTCCCGCTTTCTTTTGTTGAAAGAATAAAATTAATGCTGACATGAAATGAAAGAAAAAAAGAGGGCAACAATGGTTTCATAGATTTTAGTTTGTTTTGTAAATTTTGCTCTAGGAAGTGCTTACGATTTACTTGATGCCTTTCACAGCATTTCAAGCTTAATTATATTTGAATAACTATGTACCTAACATCCTGAACTATTCTGTTTTTGAAATCCAGGTTGCACATTTCTGAGGCTGCAGAAACATTCAATAATCCCACTAACTTGTACCTGCTCACATCTCACAGCAGCAAATCTGCCATTAGATACTTCTAGATTACAAGCACCTTGAGGATAAGAACAATGCATTAGTTATAATTTTATATTATTGGTAGCACCTAACACAGTGTTGGATCCATAGTAGATATTATTTAATGAGTATTTATTCACCAATCACTATTGATTCACTAACTTAATTATGTAAAAGTCTTACCTGAAAATATCAAGATTTTTTTAAAAACACCACAAATATCAGAGTAATTTAAGCTCAGCTGTCACATCTCATAAAGACTTTCATCTTTATTTCTATCTTCTCAAATAACATTTATAACATACCTAATCTGTTCTCAAACATAGCATAGGCAAGTCACATATAAAAGAATTAAAAAGGATCCCTTTCGTTTGGAAGTGTGGCATTTAGTTAGAGAGACAGGATATATCCTTGGGTGAAACTGTGAAATGGCAAAACAGAATGAAATGCTGCAAGGGTCTCTAATCCTGTAAAATACTGATCTCTAAGGGGAAAGATCAGGGTGGGATGGCTTCTTAGGAATAAGTATTGCAAAAAGGTGGGATTTTCAGACATTTTGATTAAACTGAGCTTGGCATTAAGTGCAGATTCTCCATTATATTTTAGAGGAAAGTAAAAAGGTCTCTTAGGTAAGCAGAGCATAAGAGCAAACATCCAGAGAAAGTAAGGAAAGGGGAAACTGCAGAGGTCAAATATATGTTCATAGAAATGAATCGCCATAGTGAGAACCATTTGAGAGCTATGTATTTAAAAACTAGCACTAAAAAATAAATGCTTGCTGTCTTTTATGATTCATAGTACATTTATAATCATCATGTCAGTTACTGGGCATCTCAAGAAAACAGAATCTTCTTGAAGAAAGAATCATTGAAACATCATTTAAGAGTTCCTGGGCCTGGGATTGGAGCTCAGTGGTAGAGTGCTTGCCAAGCCTGTGTGAGGCACTGGGTTCAGTCCTCAGCACCACATATAAATAAGTAAAATAACGGGACTGTGTCCACCAACAACTTAAAAAATTTAAGTCTCCTGGAAAAGACTATTCACCTTACCCATTGGGCTTTTATTCAATGAATAGCTAAAGCAAATAAATAAATTTTTAGTAGATATAATATATTAATAATCTCAGACACTTCAATTTCACATTGGAGCAATCAAAATTTGGGACTTTTGCACCCTGGCCTTGGAAATATGGTTTTAGTAAAGACAATTATCTTTGACTTATGAGTATGTTTGAGTTGTTTCCATGCAAGTTACTTGATTTCTCAGTTTTACTTCCTTACCTTTATAATGGACTACTATTAACAAAGACCTCTTTTTCTCATTTTCTCCAAAGGTCATTTAACATTGCTTTCTCTGTTTTTATCCAGTGGTTACACCCAAAATCATTAGATCGCTGTTCACGACTCAAGACAGAAATGTGAGGTATTCTTATATGTTGTCAATACTGTGTAGGACCCTGTGCAGACCAATTGACCTAAAAGACTGCTCTCTGCTTTTCCCTTTCTCAGAGGGCTCCAGCTACACACAGATAATTGTTCTGTGTTGTTTGCAAATGGTTTGTACTCTTTGTAGAAAGTGGGTAGGTAGCAAATTCAGAGTAACTGCTCCTGAAAATGCAAATGATATAGGAAATCTGTGTTTTATGTATGATGTGTCTGTACATATTTAAAATCAATATCTCTTCTGCTTCTGAAAAGTACTCCAGACTTTTAAACAGAACCTTCAAAAAAAATAAACTAAGAGTCAGTTAATGGAAGCAGCAAGCTTGATATTACTTCTTAGCTAGAACATTTGGATATAAACAAATGCTCTGGTTTTTTTTTTTTTTTTTTTTTTTTTAACCATTCAGTGAGAGATTCCAAATCAACTCATCACTTAATCAGTACCACTAAAATAAAATATAGGACTTTGTAAGACTGGTTTGTGAGGCATTCAAATCTTGAGATGACTGGAGGGTCTGAGCTGGAAGAGGCAGGAATTTTCTTGTCAGTCTTTTCTTTGTGATTGTCACCACTCACCCTGGGGACAGAGGGCCCGGCCTGAAGGTGGCACATGCTGTGTAGCTTCCACACAGACAGTGTTTGTTGTTTCTAATCCCTGCTAGACTAGGTGCCTCATTTTCTACTATATAGATCAGAATTATAAAAATGAGTTTAGTAATTGTTACAATGGACTCATTCAGGTGTATCTTATTGTTATTTAAAATACTCCAAAAGAAGATATTGAAAAATGCTTAAAATTGGGTTGGTTGCTGTAGCAACAAAACCAAGCTTCTGAAGGTTATCCTTAGTGACTGCAGCTTTGGCAGCCAAGAAGCAAAAGAAAAAGGTAATTAGTCTTGGAACTTTGCTTATAAAACTTGGCTTTAAGCAACAACATCAACAACCTAGATGGTAATATTGAAAGGCATTGAAATAAATCTTGAAAATCATTTTAATTTTAAATTGGCATGGGAGAATTTTTTTAATTTTGTGATTTCTGTTTATAGGGAGAAGAAATTCACTGGTATTCAGTCCAAAAAGTAAAGTAGTTATGAATACTAGATTATTGGGTACCTAGTGAAATAGTGATGAAGTTGGGGTAGATATGAGATTGAGATAGGAAATATTTTTGCCCAAAGTAGAATTGTTTATTTCTGCCAGTTAGCAATTATTTATGTTCCTTTGAACAAAGAATAATTTAAGGTAATATAACTGTAAAAATGGTGGTTTTGATTGATATACTCAAAGTACTCCAATTATGGGTGATAAGAGGAAAGAATTGACCACTTAAAAAAGGGAAGTAAATCTTTGCTTTAATCTTTAGGTTTAGTTAACTATACTTTGATGGGAAAACTAGAATGTGTAGGGATTGTTAGTTTTCCTACTTCCTCCTTTCCCAAAATTGAGTTATGGCATTTAAGCACTAGAACAGATCTTAGTTCATGGATTGAAGTAAAGTACCAAGACTCGGAGTACAATCTGGTTTTTAAGTCTAAGTTTAAAAAAAATCTGATTCACATGACAAGGAATCCTTGTCTGGAGACTTGCCTGATTTGGGTGCTCAGGGTCTGAAACTTGTGATGATAATCCTGTGATTTCTGTTGTTTGTTGGTTTGTTTGGTTAATATAAGAATTGTAACTCTTCTGATCATGTTTTTGTAGAGTCTCACTGAATCAGAAATGTCCTCTTGGATAGTTCTGAGGATATGCTCCTATGCACCAAAGATAACACATGAGCTTTAGAAATGGCTTGAAATACATCGACTATAGAATCTGAAAATCCATGGGAGAGACTAATGGCATTTGATTTGGCTGGTGCAATGTTGAGGCTAGCCCTGGGACCCTCAGGTAATGTGGTGTGGTCCCCAGGTTGCTCTTCTTGGATCCTGGGGTTTTGCCATTTGGGTAGCTAGCTGCCTTTTCCTTTCCTAAGCAGTTATTCAGGACTTAGTTCGTCTCGTTGGTGACTTTAGTTCAGCTCATCTTAGGAGGACCATTTCTGTGTCCAGCAGTGTAAGAAGCACTGTGGGAATACAGAGATAAATAAAACACAGCCTTTCAACTGTCTTTTAAGAAATTTATAGTATGGCAGAAGAGGACAAAAATGCATACAACTAGGTTGATTGATTAATACAAGACTGAAAACTTAAAGGAAGTGGATTTTGAGTTGTACTTTGGCAAAGATCAGGCATTACGGTTGAGGGAATAGCAGGAACAAAGTTATGGAGGCTGGCAGTGTCTGCGGAACTGCGTAAGTGATGAAGAACCCACTTACCTACTGTATACAGTACCCTGTCTTACCAACTGTATCACGTTTAGGCAAATTGAAGAGTAGGAAGAAATAGAGAAAGAGGGAATCCAGTTCAGAATCTAATTTTATTCATAAACTAGCCCATGCTATCTTTCCAACCTCATCTCCTACTGCTTCATTGATTTAATCACTAAATATTTATCTTATATGCATTATGAGCCAGGTGCTGTGTTAGACACTGAAGATACAGTGGTCAGGAAAAAGGGCTTAGTATTTGAGTGGTGGAGTTTATAGAAAAATGGATGAGGCACTGGGCATTAATCAAATAATAGCACAAATAAATATGTAATTTCAGACTTTGATGTTTGAATGTCTGACTTCTGCTGTGAGAAGAATGCACACAGAGAGCGCTTCAGAACCCTGGCTCGGTATGGGGTGGCATGGAATGGTCAGATAAAGTTTTCCCATGGAAGTAAGACTTGAATTAATATCTAAAGGATAGGTGGAAATAAAGAAACCAATAGAGAGAGTGGAAGAGTATTCTGGGCAGTGAGATTAGCATGTAGAAAGCTTCTGAGACTGGGAAGAGCATCACAGATTTTTGGCTAAAAGAAGGCTTGACTGTTGAGCTGCAGGTGGGGCAGAAAGGGCATAGGACAGGCTGGAGGGAGAAGCAGGGACAAGGTCAAACAAGTTTTTGCTAAGGATTTTAGTCCTTATCCCAAAGCAGTGGGAGAACCTCTGAAGAATTTTAGGTGGGAGATTAACAAATGAGATTTTGCATTTAAAATATTATTTCCACTATACTATAAGGAATGCATTGGACCAGAAAGGGAATGGGGAAATCATTATGAGGCTCCTGCAGAAATCCAGGTAGAGAGAGACTATGGTGGCAGCATGGGTAGAATAGTCAGAAGCAAACTGAGATGAAAGAACAAAAGTATCATAGCTTGAGACAGGTAGAATGTAGGCAGTAAGGGAGACTGACATGTCAAAGCTACCTACAAGGGGTCTTCGGACTTGTCCAAGTGGAAGGATGATGGTGACAACCCTGCGATAGGGAGCAGAAGGAGAGGCAGAGCTAGAACTGGGGCTTTGGGGAGAGGACTTTAGACATGTTAGATTGAAGGAGATATTCAAGTGAGCTCTCAGGTGGGAAAATGTATATTATGTGGTTGGAGCTCCAAGCAAAGATTCATGTTTAGAAGCCATCAGGTGTGACTGTAACCATAGAATTGGGTCAGGTTAGTGAATGAGCAAGTATAGCTCAAGAAGAGAGTCAATGACTGAAACTTGAAGGACTCCAACATTTCACAGCCTTTAGATAGATGAGGACAAACTTGTAAAGGAGATTGAGAAAGGTCTGCCAGAGAGGAGCTAGACCATGGAATCTGAGAAGTCCTGGAAATCAAAAGAAAATGTTGCTTCTAAAAAGAAGACCGTGCTTCTAGAAGGGAGGAGTGGCATATCTGAAACTTTAAAAGGTACAGTATTTGGGGTTTTTCCTGCTTATATGTACATAGTCTTTTTGCCACCAAATATTAGGGCAACACAATCCCAATGCTATCTAATTTTGCTACTTAAATTCAGTTTGGAAGTTTATATAGTGAAAGCACCATTTGTCTGAAGAAAGTTTTATATAGCATGATTATATTTTTTTAAAGCACAACACTTAGTAACCTGTGCTATTGCAGTAAACATGACAATCTTCTTTTATCTGTTAATAATACCTTTTTTGTGAAATATATGTAATTGGAGAGGAGATTAAAACTGAGTTGAAAACAAAAATTTTATTATTTAAGAACAAGTATAAGTAAAAAACAAAACTTCCATTATTTCTGTGGTTATTGAATGAATGTGAACAGTGACTTTCTTATTTAAAAAAATCCAATTGTCCAGGAAAATATTTTAGAAAAGAAACCTAAATCTTAAACCCATTTCTGCAAAAATATACTATAGTAATGTTCTTGATAGATGAAAGAGTTCTCCAGGAGATTATGGGATATGCTTTCTTTGCCTGCCTGCCTGTATTACTGGGTGGAAGTCACATTTTGTGGTGGCAGCAACATACAAATGTGGCTGTGTTTGGTTTTCCCAATTTCCTTTACCATGTACAACTTTTGTCTCCTCTACAGAAACATACATGCAGAGATTATTGCTCTTATCTATCCATCTTGCTATATAATTTTTACAGCTGTTCCTCAGTTGTTTATATTTCTGTGGAATATGTGTAAATAGACATGAACAAACTGTCTAAAAGTTATTCAGTAGTCAGTGAACCATGTAATCTGTTGGTTCAGAGACAACAGATAATAAGTGAGATATTTGCTTTACCTTCCACACACTCCATGTAGCATCCAGGATCCAAAAGTCAATTTGTGTTCTGTTGGGGCATGTCATCACACTATATTATCACATCGGGGATAGGAAATTTGGATAATGACTATCTGATTTAGAAAAAAAAAGACTATTTAGTGAATTGAATATCTGTGAGGTGGGAATTTTAAACTAGAATTTGGTTCTATCCTTTGGTTAATTTGATACTCTATATGTGTTTCATCACTGTTTTCCTCTCTTTTAACAATGTAAGTTAGAAATAACCTTGTTAATTAGCATCTATTTTTAGGTTGATGACATGACACAGCCAAGACAGAGTGAGAACATTCCAGTACTACCATAGCACAAGCAATAAGACTCCTTTCTAAAGGGAAGGTAGACAATAGAAATGAAAATTAAAGTACCCCTTACTTAGAGTACCGATTTTGAATAGTGAGAATTAAGGAAAATGTTAGATGATAGATTCACTTACGTCTTAGTCTTATTTAACACCAACAGTTGAAATTGTGAGGTAGCATGGCACCTTCCCTTTGTAGAAACTTTTGTTGGCTCCCTATTGTCCTGACATTGAGGTCCAATTCCCTCTACACCATGTTCCATCTATCTTTAACCGCAACCCTCTGTGCTTCTAACAAATCAAACTACCCTAACTCTTTGTGTGTGTGTGTGTGTGTTGTGTGTGTGTGTACTTCTGAAAATCATCTCTGTGGTTTTGATCATGCTGTTTTCCCATCATTCCTACATGTCCCATTTCCATCTGTCTCTGAAGTCCAGCTCATGCTCTTTCTTGTTGATGGAGTTCTTATTGACCTCTTCTGGCTAGAAGTGATCTCATAGCACTTCATCTGCACCTCTCATAAGGCAATTAACACCTTTTTTCTCCATTTTGATTATGTATATATGTGTCTTAGTTCTGTAGACTGAAATCTCTTATTTATGGAATTGATGAGTGGTTAGTGAAATCGATGAAAAGTTAGGATGAGGAGAAATTCCCAAATAAAAGGGGGGAGTCTGTTTAAGTCACATTAGATTTGAACTTGTGGAATAATCTGGAATTTCTCCAGTTTTCTCGCAAGAGCCTGCCCTAAAATCAGTAGTCTTAATAAGTATAGACATTGGGATTTATTGTTTATATCTTTTATTGTTATACCTTTTCTTGTGTGAAGAGACTTAGGCATATGGGCTCAATAGATCGGTTGACTGAGTAAACTGACATGTTGGACTGAGTGGGCTAGAGAAAGAGGAAGACTGGTGAGTGAACACAGTCTGTGGCTGGGGAGGAGTTGCTATGTTAGAATTGCTTTTCCTTTTACTCTATGATCATCTTTCTCTTCTCTGAGTTTCTAGTTCCATTCTATCAATATAACACAGTTTAGCACTTGTTTGGCTCAGTGCAATAGTTTTGCCTTCCCCATCATGTTGAAAGTTTCTAGAAAGCAGGGGCATTTTATCCTTGTGGAGTGTGTGTGTGTGTGTATATATTAAGACAGGATCTACAGCAGTTCCTGGAACGTATGATCATTCAAAAATTAGTTGCATTATTAACTGACACATCAATTTATTAATTGGTGGGTCACTTGTATTTAGTTAAAAAGTTATTCATTGAGTACCTACTCTGTTCAAAGGCATTGTGTGACATGCATCAGCAAACGCAAAGACGACTAAGTGGTGGGCTCAGACTTTATAAGTAACTGTAAGCTAATTCCAGACAATGAAATAAGAAAAGAAAAATCCACTGAGACATCTGGATAGTGGGTGTGAAGTTGTGATACCTGAAAATATGTGACCTTGTGGATTGGTATAGAATCTTTGATGGGAGAGGTGGGTGAAACTTTAATTTGAATGTGATAAAATGAATGGGATTTAAAAGGGTAGAAAGGAGAACATGGAATGCAATATGTGGAATGACAGGAGTAGAAATGAGCACGGTGTACTCAATGGGCAGTAAATACAATGCTTCTGAGGGTGAACACAGTAAACATGAATTGTTTATTCCAAATCTGGGATTCACGAAAAAGAATTTGAGATTCATAGGATATCAAGTATTTACTCACAACCTTTTAAATATTACTACTCTTGTCCAATTGCTCACTTAAATAGATCAGCCCAGTGATTCCTAAAGAGCATAAAAGGTAAATATTCTGTCACTGAGACTCACTTTCAAAGCTCAAGACTACTCAATTTTCAGTGGCAAAGGTTCCTGACCTCCGTGCTTCCCTATGTTATAATCTATCCTTATTTTCATTGTGTGTTATCACATTACAGGTCTTTTTCAGTGTTTTACACTGAGCCTTGCACCAACCAGTGGTGTTTTCAAATGCTGTGCAGACAGAGCTCATTCACCCTGGCAGCTCCAGAGGTAGGGAGGGGCAGGTAGCTTTGTCTCTGTGGAATGAATGAGGAAGCAGAAGGGCACAGAGGTTAAGTGACTTGTGTGAGATCACACAAGGGGTCAGTAGCTGTGTGTGAATAGGACTCAGCTTCCAAACTTTTAGTCCAGGGCTCTGTCCATTAAGTCCTCTTTCCACTGAGGGCAACTCTGAATGTTAGAGGAGAAAAGAAGCAGTGTTTCAGCATTCTAAATAGTTAAGTAAAAAGAGTGAGATGATTTGTGGAAAAATTCATTTTCATTTTGGGTTATTGTTACAGAATAGTTTAACTTTTAATTGATTGATTTGTATTTTTAGAGCATGATACATCTTCCAGTTCCCAAACTGTAGTGCCTCGAAGGCTGTATGGGTGTTGGAGCTTTAGAAGTTAAGGCTCAAGAAATGAGTGGCTTCCCTTTCCCAGCCTGCTCCTCAATCAGATAGCAAATGTCCTCTGGATGGGTCCATTCAGACATTTCAGAGTGCTCAGTTACTTGGGGACTGCATCGCCCTCAACATTACCCTGGTACTTTCGCTGCTTCCAGATCAACATAGTTTATAATATGTACCCACTTCTTGAGGACCACAAACTATAGAAAATACCAAGTTTGAAGTTCTGGCAGTGGCTGGGCAAAGACTGTTGTCTGCTCTTAGTGTCTGAATACAAAAGCCATACACACAGCCCCTAATGCTGTCTTTGCTGCTGCTTCCTTCTATCTCAGCACTCCAAGCCCAGCAGAATTTGTACTGCCAAAATCTTCCCTAATGATTTTGTCTTGGAATCCAGTCTTAAGTACAATTTCCCCTGAAATACTAACTTTCCCAGGAAGTTGTGTCTGAAAAGTAGTTTCAGATGAAAACTGTGTCATTCAGCCTGAGTCCCTATCCTACAGTTGTGCCACTCTACAGTCGGATTTTTTTTTTTTTTTTTAATCTTGACCCTGCATTTTCTTTAATCTTGACCCTACAGAGGAGTTCTAATGAAATGGTGAATTGCTTTCTGGCCCCACTAGAGAGAGACAATTGAATATAAGTTCCATTAAATTCAAGAAACGAAGACCTATCCTGTGTGGGGTTTCTAGATAAATCTGCCTCGCGCATAACATTTTTAATGACAATGTGGTTTCAAACTCGGTGTTATTCAATGCCAAATCAAAGCTGACTCATGGAAAAAATACTGTGTTATTCTATTTAGGCCACATTTCTCTCTCCACTTAGGGTGTCTGCCTGTGCAGTTGGGGGTGGGGTGTGTATAATATACGGGTCTGAATACATTCTTATGAGTATTAGAAGTATGGAAAAACAGAGCCCTCCGTGACCCCCAATCCCTCTGTTGATCGCTGGTGTTTGTTGTAGGAGGAAGGCAAACATAAGCATAGAAGTGTATTGAACAGAAACCCCTTCAAAAATTGTCTCTGGGCTTTTGTTCCTGGGTTGCATAGCAGTAGGGGGCCCCTCCTCAGAAAGCATGCTTATGCAAGTATTAAGAACCGGCAGAGATAAGAAGTAAAGCTTGAGAGACCTTCATCATTAGCTGCTAGTGGTAGAGATTAGTGATCCTACCACAGGATTACAGATGGAAAGAGTGCCAGTGTTGGTTAATTGTTCAATTAATGCTTGTAAAATAAGCCAGCTGGAGGAAACTGACCATTGTCTGCTCTCTCAGAGTAAAACTAAATTGGATCTGCTCATCAATGGCAGTATTGATGTCAGAAAGAAAATACACATGTAAACTACTTCCCTATACTCCCTCTCAATTTTAAATATTTAATTAAAAACTGTTATCTTAATAAGCAATGATCAAGTTGTCAATGCTTCTTTCTGTCTGTGACTGACCTTCTCTCTCAACTAGACACCTTCCTTTGCATGCATTTGCTCTTTTAGATTTGCTCAGAAACAAGAAATAAAACCAACTTCCAAAAGTGGCTTCCAGATACAAATAAGACTATAAGACTTGTGGTTATAATTTTGACATAGAGTGGATGCTACTTAAAAATCCTTAGGAACTTTAGACCCTTCTTTCTTGCTGTCTCCCTCCTGATTGCCTCCCCCATCCCCAGTGTGTCCCGTGAGGGTGAGGCTATCCCTCCCGCCCCAACCCACCCAAGCACAAGCAAGGTTAAATGATTTGCCCAAAGTCACACGCTGTCCCAGTCAGGAAAGAGCGAACAAAGCACATTTTGCCTTCTTTGCCTAGTTTCTAGATGATGTCATTTTGAGGTCAGAGACTACTAACTGTAGTTAACCGTTACTGAATCCCAAAATAGAAAAAAACAAAACAAAACAAAAAAACAAAACTATGCATGTTTCCTTTAGATCTTTTATCTGGAGTCAGGTTTGGAGTTGGTTTACCCATTCAGGAACACTCGAGTTCGTACTGTGCCAGTGATGAACCAACAAAACGAAATGGCCACGGAGCGCCTGCCCTCAGGGTGGGGTGGCGCAGCAGCGGGGAGACTGTGACGATGTTGTGGAGTTGAAAGTGCAGGACAGGTGGGAGGCAGGAAGGTGATGGCGCAGGAGATGCTGTCATAGAGGGTGTGATTTAGGTTTGGGGACAAGACGTGGCCTCCCTAAGGTGGAAGTGGAGGCAGATACTGGAGCTCCCGCAAAGATCCTGGGTGCGGTGGAATCCCGATGTGTTGGAGACACTACAAAGGAGCCATGACCTCTCAGGGTTTGGAGCTGAGTTCAGGGTAGCCACCTGCAGAGGTAACCCTCTTGAGGAGGTGACTTGCACATCCACGTTGCTGAGGAGCCGAGGGTGAGTGTCCTCCAAGAGGTGCCATCTGACCCCTTCATCTGGACCTTCACAGATGAATGTCATCTCCAGACCCTTCTTTCTATTCATTCATTCAAAAATATTTATTAGTTACCATCTGTAGGCACCATAGGTTTATCAGGAAACAAGAAGGTCAAAATGCCTTCTTTGTCACTTCTAACGTCATCTCTGCAGAGAATAACTCCTCCATGTCATGCTGACTTCTTTTATTAGTTTCGTAGTAGGTTGCCTGTTTATCTGTTACATGTTTGTTGTCCGATCCCACCTAACCTAGGTACTATGAGGGCAAGGACTGGTACCCCTCTCCCTGGTCACTGGTCTCCAGAGAATGGAAGAGCACCTGGCCCTCTGCAGGCTTTCTGTCACACTGGATGACCAACATGCAGGAAAGAAAAATGTCCAAATCAGATTAAAGGGTAGACAGCACCTGATGGAAAGGGCAGGAATGGAAGTAGTATTTGCTGAGCACTGGCTGCCTTTAAGGACTATCAGTTGTTTGTCAAACGCCAGGGTGGCATTACATGGCCATGTCCTGCAGCCATGCTGTTGTGCTAGCTTTTAAAACTCCACTTTTGTTTGTTTGGAGGGTAGGCACATTAACATCATTGATTTGGTTGAATCTTTTGTATTATTCACATTGTAAATATGTGCATATAAGATCAGCAAAGAAGATATGGTCAAAACTTAAAATGTCTTCCAATTCCCTTGTTAAATAACTATCGTGCAGAATTTAAGGTCACTGCCACAGGAAGTGGTGCTGATATTGGGTTGCTCCTTTGTATTTTACCTAATGGTGGAATGAAATGTACAAACCCCCTCCTTTTAGTTCTTGTACTCTGAGCATCTCATAGATACCAACTTATTTATCTTCAAAATACACAATTGAGAAGAGTAGAGGCAGACTTTCATATTTTTATATTTCATATATTTATATATTTCATATATTTTACTTTTTAAATTAATTTGGGAAATTGTGATGAAAATGACAATGACTGGTTCTGCATGTGACGAATCAAACCTGTGTTAAGGATTATCAAATGAAGTGCACTATTCCATGGTAGAATGAAAGTTGTTGTTGATTATAAAGCAAGAAGTAGGTTAATTTGGTAGACAGGACTCCTTGTTGCAGCTGTTCTGGCCTTGGCTGTGCTGCCTGCTAATCCTGGTTTTCAGTTGCTTATCTTCTGACTTCTGAATGCCTGATCACTTGAAACGTCTGATCATTCAGGTGCCATTGGTTAGAAGCAAGGCAGCAGACTAAAAACCTTGCAGCTCTCCAGACAGAAATGAACACCAATGCTTACCTTGTTCTCACTCTTACAGTGCTAGTCGTGATATAGATATAAAAATATTTCAGGACAATGAACCAAATCCAGAATGCTGCCTTCAAGTTGGCCCTTCAGGTTGGCCCTATTTTGAGTCATTTGAACTGTAACTTTCATCTGAGCGGTTTACTGGTAATTGTGAATAACTGCATGAGTCTAGAAACCCAGAAATATATGACATTGTACCTACATTACTACAAGTGAATACTTTGACCGAAACATACAATTTAGATGATTCTATTATAGTTTACATAATGTAATTTGGAAATGCTCTCTTTTTTTTGGCATGGGAGTGCAAGATGAAAAGGAGTGATTCTGCAGTTTGACCAAAAGAGGACTAATGGAGAGAAAAGGAGACAAGATGAGTGGAGGTGGGGGGAGAGGAAACCGAGGGAAGGGGAGAGGAGAGGAGAGGAGAGGAGAGGAGAGGAGAGGAGAGGAGAGGAGGGGAGAACAAAGCTATGTCCTAACCACCAGATGGACATAGCTCTAGTGTGAAGGAACAGGCTTAGGAGCGATGGTTCCTGAGGGCTTGTGAAGGCCCTGCAAATACAGGTTTTGGAAGAAAGTTTATTGGTCCTGACCCAGGTCTCACTGCCAGTCATGGTCTGGTTGCATAAGAGTACAAGAGATTGAAAGTGGCACTGTGTATTGTTAGAATCAGTTTTAGCAAGTTATAGGGATGATCTTAACTCCCTACACCTTGCATCGTAAAAACAGTTTTTAAAAAAGCTTTTCCTCACCTCTTTATAGCAGTGACAAGCAAAATTCAGCTTGTGACCATCTAAATATATCAAATTCCCTATTGCATTGTCTGAGTCTTATTTTTATATCTTCATAACACTGGTGAACGGGACCAAAGAGTCTACTTACTATCTGCATCACTTTGTTCTGCACATTAGTCTCCTAAAGTGGAGAGCAGAGGAGGCCCAGTGAGGAGGGAGCAGCTCTGTAGGTAAAACTGGGGATTGATTCATCTGGTCTTGCCAATATGTGTCACTAAGCTATCTTCCAGGAGATACTTTCAAATACAAAGCACTTTCAAGATGCACACACAAATGCTTAAAAAGGATACACTAGGGTTGGGGATATAGCTCAGTTGGTAGAGTGCTTGCCTTGCAAGCACAAGGCCCTGGGTTCAAATCCCCAGTACCACAAAAAAAAAAAAAAAAAAAAAGAGGATACACTAAAATCTGAAAGGAAGGGCTTCTACACCATAAAAGATATGCTCACAAGTCCATTAAGTTTCCATGGGCAAAGGACTTAAAATCAGCTTTCTACAGTGACACAGCCACATCAATGTTTATAGCAGCTCAACTCCCAATAGGTAAACTATGGAACCAGCCTAGATGCCTTTCAACAAATGAACAGATAAATAAATTGTGGTACATATACACAATGGAATAGTACTCAGCCTTAAGCAAGAATGAAATTATGGCATTTGCAGATAAATGGGTGGAACTAGAGAATATCATGCTAAGTGAAATAAGCCAATCCCCAAAGTCCTCAAAGTCAAAATAAGCCAATCAAACCAAAGTCTGATTGTTTTCTCTGATAAGCAGATGCTGATCCATAGTTGGGGGTGGGTAGGGAAGAATGAAGGAACTTTGGATTGTGCAGAGGGGAGTGGGATGATGGGAATGGGGAGGAAGTAGAATGAGACAGACATTATCACTCTATATACTTGTATGGTTACACTACTGGTGTGACTCGCACCATGTAGAGCCGGAGAATGAGAGGTTATGTCCACTTGTGTACAATGCGTCAAAATGAATTTTAATGTAATGTATTAACCAATTTGAACAAATTTTAAAAAAATGAAAAAGAACGTTTCCATGGGCAGGTTTAATATTTTTTCTGGGTATTTGTGTGGTTTAACAAGGACTTTTCATCCTACTCTGACTTGAGAATTAGAAGAAAGGGGAAGAAATATGTTCTTATTTTCACAAAGTCCTTCTACTTTTACCATGTAGGGCTATATCATGAAGTTGAGGCCTGCTGACACAATAGTAAGTGGCCATTATTTCAGGCATCTACACATAACTTAAGTGGTATCTCCAAAGTAGAAATCTGTTCACAGCATTTTCTTTCCTTTAAGACAACCTGTTTACCATAAATTAAAAGAAGAAAAAGAAATCCAGATTATTCACCCTGATATCACCAGCTTCTGAGATGGATTGGAACCATCAGGAAATAGCTTTACTTTTTTCACCACTGACGTCACCTTGATGATATTTTGGACAGATTCTATTGCTTTCTCTAACTTTTGGGTATTAGAAAAGCCTCTTTTTCAGTATTAGTAATTCAAGCCAATATCATTTTAACCTTCTATTTCCTGTTTTATTAAAAGGAGCTCCTCTCTCTTTAGCTGAGGTTTGGCACCACTGGCTGGGAAGAGAGGGTTTGATCACAGTCTTTCATTTATGTTGATCTATGTTCTCCTCTTCCCCCTTTGATTGATCAGGGTATAAGGGAAAGAGGAAATGTGCAGAATTTGCAGCTCTCTAGGAATTGTGCTATGTCATGTCGCATTCCATGTTAACTCTATCTTCGGGGACACATTTATGACCTGTTGGGAGACCCTGTGTTCCCTCCCTCAGATGCTTATCTATCTCAATCCCTTTCTTCCTGTGATAAACCTCTGTCCCTTTACCTAGAATCTCCTTTCCCTAGCAGGGATTGCTTTTGAGTAGAGACTACTAGGGATGACCCAATCAGGCTTCCTTCTCCTCTTCCCTGTGGCCCATTGGAAAACTTGCCTATCCTTGCCCTACCTATTGGGTGTATGCTCTGTTAGCGACCTGTTCCTCTCTTCTGGTCTTGCCTTCCCTGGTTACTCTACTCAGTCTCAAATAGGCACTGCACTGTGCTCTCTCCTGCAGCCTCCTAGGCCCTGCACCCAGGCCTTAAGCTTGCCCAGGACCTTTGTGAGTTCTACTGTGATACTAGGCCTGGGAAAGTCTACCAGTTCCTATTTCTAAATAAGCATCTAACTTGAGTTTCAGAATAAAATCTATCCTGTAGTTATTAACTTCAGACTTTGTGACTATTCTTTTGAGGTCTTCTTCACTTGGCTAAGGATTGATACTGTGCAAACATTATAGCACTCCTTATACTTGCCATTCTTCAAAGAATTGTCCTAATAAATACCTAACTCTTAAATAGGCTGTTGATGGCAATCAAGTTTTGCTGACTCTGAAAAGTTTTACATGAAAGTATCTAGCAGCACACTACAATGTGGCATGTTTATTACCCATTCTTTTTTTAATTAATTTTTTATTTGTTCTAATTTGCTCTACATGATAGTAGAATGCATTTATACATTTTGATAGATCATACTTAAATGGAGTATAATCTCTCATTTTTCTGCTTATACATATTGTAGGATCAATGGGTCATGCAGTCATATATGTAAATGAGGTAATAATGGCTATTTCACTCTACTATCACTTTAGGGTGTTTGCTGACATTTGTAGACAATAGGAGAAAGTTTGTTCCACTTTCAAGCCACTGGCACTTAAAGTCCTTACTAATCACATCAGTCTTTCTTTCTTATTGTGTTTTTCAACCCACCCCTCCTGCATCTTTTCATCTTGCTTTCTTGTATGATTTAGCTCTAACTTTTCTTTTACCTCTTCTCCCCTCTTTCCAAATGCAAATGTTCTATTTGTTTTCCTACCTCAATGCCTTTGCACCGTCTTTGCTGGTTGAAATTTTACTCCTCCCTCTGAGTCTTGCTTGATTGTCACATTCTTCACCGAACTTTTTCAGATCTGCCTCATCTTACTATGCATCCCAACACTTTCTTGTTTCGCACTTTTTGTTCCTAGCAGGAAATGGGGCTCTGTCAATGCTATGGTGATATCGTTACCATCTTCTTTATAATAATTTGCGTGTCTGCCTACTACACAAGACTATGAATTTTACTCCATTTGCTCATTATTCAAAACTATCTATTCATCTTCTCAGCACCAGACCATGTATTAAATGGTGTGAGTAAAAAGTCAAGGCCAGGTGTGATAGTGCATGCCTATAATTCCAGCAGTTCAGGAGGCTGAGGCAGGAGCATCACAAATTCAAAACCAACCTCAGCAACTTAGTAAGACCCTAAGCAACTTAGCAAGACTCTGTCTCAAAATAAAAAACAAAAAGGACTGGGACTGTGGCTCAGTGGTTAAGTACCCTTGCACTTGATTCCCAGTGGGGTAGAAGAGGAGTAAGGCACAGTCACTGACCTCAGGAAGGTTGTTTTAGAGGGGCAGACAGAATATGGACTTGGGAAATTTTAAATGTTAATGCAATGAAATGCATACTTAGCATTGACTGAAAGATAAAGTATGCAAAAATCTCTTCCCTAAAGGGGCTCATAGGTTAAATTGAGAAAGAAAGCAATAACTGATACACAAAATGTTCATCCCTTCCTTTCACAAAGGTTTATTCCACATTTTTTCCCCTGTGTAGCAGTTACAGGAAAAGACCATGAGAATACAATAGAAAAATAAGACAAATCTGTATTTTGACACAGATTAAATGATAACAAGGAAAAGAAGTTAATAATTATGAATGGTGAGTTTTATAAAATGGAAAGTGCAGGGCATAATAAATGACCAAATCTAGGTTAGGGATCAGAAAGACACTTGAAAAATGTTGTTGAATTTGCACTGTTGACAGAGATCTTATTAGGAATTCTAGGGAATTTTTGTAGGGTTGGAAAATGAATTTAACTTAGGTGTGCATACACATAATTGTCTCATAACTCATGAACTTGCCCCACTGCCTTGAGAAATTCTTTGATACTGTTGCACTAAATCAGAAGGAGTCAGTAAACAATGTTCATAAAGCTTGGATGCCATCTTTTTCTAGCTCAGAAAAGTGACCATGTTGGTTATTATGACTATCACTCCTTTCCACACAAAACAACCCAATCTCAGCCAACAACACATTTTAAATATATACATAAAATGTCCTTAGCCTATATGTATTGTTTTTTTCCTAATGTAGAAAGGCACTGCTTTACTTATGACCAGAACATTTCATGTACTCATATAAATAATTAAAATTTCAAAATGAAAATTCAATCTGGCCACAAGTAAAAGAGTTTCTGTAAAATAATTAAGCCAAAGTTAGGCCTAAATTCTCAAGGGTATTAATCTTATATTAAGAGAACAGTACATTTAACCATATACAGATACATAACAAAGTAGTACATGCATTATAAATATCCTATTATCCTCATGATGTTGTATAGAATCTTATCAGTAATAGGCTTTCAGTAAGCATGTTCATGTTAATTAATTCTTTTTTTTTTTTTTTTGTGGTGCTGGGGATTTGAACCCAGGGCCTTGTGCTTGCAAGGCAAGCACTCTACCAACTGAGCTATATCCCCAGCCCTTAATTAATTCTTGATTAAAATATTTCTCTGATGTTACAAAATTGGAGAATTCTTTCATTGATAAGGAACTTTTGAGGAAAGTACTGGAATAATATAAAAATGATTTTGACAGAAATGCTTATTTTTGGTAAAGAGAGAGGAAATGCTTGAGTGTGCCAAATTAAAACACCCTTTATATAATTTTATTTCAATATCTAATTCATAATCAATAAAGGCATGCATATGTATGTATATGCTCTTTTGTTCACAAGGCTGGATTTGGTATCATGCAGAACATTTCTTTGTGAAAAGTGTAGGGTCCTTAAGAGAACCATCTTATGATACTCTAAATTTGCAAACCCTTGCCAAGAATGAGTGTTTCAGATGTATTACCATAAATAATGAGAGTGAGGAGCTTCCATTATGAATACAATTCTTTTTCATAGTTTCTCAGAACACTTGGACAATGCTTGGGATATGATGGTGGGAATCTGATTGAACTTTTTATCTTTTAGAATAACCATTCTTTCATACATCCATAGTTAAATACACAACCTATTTCAGAAATAATCTTTATGAACAATAACTGAAGAAAGCAAGATAGAAGAGTTCCAATGGTCCCTCAGAAGAATGTGTCTGTGACTTTCCCAGTGTGCATATGAATACTCTGTCAGGATGAATTTGATAAATGATGAAGTGTTTCTCAAAATATTTTCTGAGAACGCTAAGACTGTGGGATTTTATTAGCTACCCTATCCCCCACCCCCACAATAAGGATTATTGGTTGAATTAATTAATTAACTTAGAAACTCTGAAAGTAAGACAAATTTATTTACTGTTTGACTTCTTAGAGTTTTTTAAATCTAATGCACTTTGTAAATCTCCAGTTGGATAGTAGGGAACATTTGCAAACACCTAGGAACCTGGAGTCTGATGACCATATCATCAGACCAGTGTTCTGAAGGGCACACTTTGGGAAAAACAAACGTAGGAAGTCCTTTCCGTATCTTATATCTAGGGTAACTGCTGATTCATCAGGATTTACTCCAGCTGGGGAATGAAAGATTTACTCTAGCCAGCTAATGAGAGGTAGGGCAGACATCCATTATTGCAAGTAAATGTGTCTATACCATATTTATGATGTGTAGTTGCCTTTGATGAGCCTCCAGTTCACTGTGCTGAGCACTGGGGATAAAAGAAGCAAAATACTTTCTCATCTATAAAGAGATTATGGTCCAGTTTGGGAAAAAATACAAAAACCAATCATTCTGATATTATGCAATTGCCAGGATAGAGGAATACACAAATGGAAGGGATTCTTAGGCATGCCTGGGCATTCAGGCAGGACTTTCTGGAGGCAATGCCATAGCAAACTCTTAAATCAGGGTCAGTCCATCCTCCAGCACAGAAGGAGAAAAAGAAAAGCAGGGGCAGAGTGTTAACCCCTGTGGGAGTGTGGTAGAGGTGGCTTCCAGGTAGAACAGCATGACCATGAGCACGGGGGAGGGAAGTTAGGGAACCGCTAGCATTTGACTTTTGATATTACTGAGAGAGGCTAGTAAAAGGCACCACTCTGGAGGAGGAGACCGTGATACTAGAAAAGGGGAGGGTTGTTAGGGTGCATGGAACACAATCATTTCACTCACCCACAACTCTCAGGCCACAACCAATATCGCCCTTGCAAGTGACCTCTAGAGAGAGAGAGGGGGGAGTTTTTTTTTTTTTTTAAATTATTACATCAAAGCAAATACATCTAAGAGTGCTTCAGATAACTAAATTTGAGTTTGCGACAAAAGGGAAAAAGGACTGTGATGGTCTTCGAAAGCAAAGAGAGGCCTCTGAGAAGATGCTCGGGCCTTTCATTCTTGCTCATTATACCGTAGCTGGCGGACTGGGAGGGGAAATGTTTCTCTATGCAGCAGCTCATTAGCAAAAGAAGAACTCTGACATTAGTTAAAATGTTGATAGATGTGACAGGTGGTGTGAAGACACAATGGTGTTGTCAGATTGGAGTGGGAGCCCTCCAGCCTCGTGCCTTGCTTTATATGACCAGTTTTTGCAGCATGTATTAAATCACTAAAAAGAGAGTCTTTGTTGAGTAAAACATACTGGGAAAGTACAGATTTCTATTTTGTGATTTGAACCAACCTATGATTTTCTATGTAAAGAATTTCCTTATACTTAGTGCTTATGAATACCAACTCTATTGTTTATCTTTATCATAGGTCTTTTTGGTTATGTATAGCTGATAGGTCCTCATTTTCTCTTATTTCAAACTCACTATTTGATTCCTTTCCTCTGCCAAAAAATGTGCCCAGGGCTCTCTTATTCGGGAAAAACATGAAAAAACAAAACCAAAATAGAAGCAATTAAAAACAAAATCTTTTCTTGATCCAGAAACCCTTTTGAGTTCCTGTGCAATCTCCTTTTTCTTTTATTACCACATTGCTGGTTAAAAAGTTTTTCGTGGACCGCTGACTACTTTCAAACCATCCACTCTTTCTTTAAATGTTTGCAATACAGTGTTAGTTTCCCACATCATAAGGAAATGACTCTCCCAAAGATCTTCAGTGACTTCCTAGGAAACAAATCTGATGGTCATTCATTTTCATCTTCAGTCTTTATCTGCTTAATCTCTCCATTTAATGCCAGCCGAAATATTCTTGCGGCTCTCTACTCCATTGTCCTAGTGATGTATATACCTTTGGTTTTTCTTCAGGACTTGGATAGGAGCCCCAGGTCTGCCACTTTCTGTGTATCTTGAGGCACATTAACGTTTCTGAGCTTTGGTTTTTCTCAACTCTAAAAGAGGGGAGACAAATTCCTACCTAAAGAATTGGTTCAAAGATTAAAATGAGGTACCCCTTGTGATACCCCTAGCAGAGTAGTAATCATTCAAAAAATATTAGTCTTCTCCTTCCTTACCTCTCTGAACCACTTCTCTAGCTCATTCTTTGGACCCTCTTCTTTCTACCCCTTATTGTACTAATCTACTAGGTTCTATCCTTAGCCTTCTTCTCTAGGTTCCTTTCCTTGGAAATCTCACTCATTGCTGTAGATATTACTCTTAGGCCTGAATCCCCCATCTGAATATAAGTGATGTCTAATCTTCTTGATTCTCATTATCCACCCTGGTGTGGATAACCACTCTCACCTTACAATTAGTGTGTCCTCCCAGACTTGCCTTCCTCCCCCTGCCCACACCAACCTCACGTTTTTCTTTTGTCAATCTTGACAACACTATCGTCTTCCTAATCTCCTGGTTAAAAACCTCAGTGATACCTCTTTTCTCTTTGTTCTCCCGTATCCATCCAGTGGTCAAATCTCATAGGTTTCACTCACAACTTGACTTGAACCTCTTAATTTCTTTCCAGTTCACCTGTCACTATCCTGTTATAGGCCTTTACCATCCTCATTATTATAATAGGCACTTGGCTAGTCTTCCTGCTTCCGTTTTCTCCCTCCATGGAATGTGCAGGCATATAAACCAGTTGTACTACTGTACTTTATTGGTCTTGTCATCCATTCTTCTGTGCAAGAAACTTTCATCTTGCTATTTAATGTGTTTCTTTCTTTTCTTTTCTTTCTTTTTTTTTTTTTTTGCGGTGCTGGGGATTGAACCCAGGGCCTTGGGCTTACAAGGCGAGCACTCTACCGATTGAGCTATCTCCCCAGCCCTAATGTGTTTCTTGATCTGGCCCCAAATCAAATTTCCTATCTAATCTCCAACTTCTTCTACTGCCCTATTCAAGTTGAGCTACTCATTAATGCCCCCCCTGCAATGTGCTTCTCTCTCATATGCTGACTCTTTGGTCTATGTTGCCTCTTCCTCTCCCCTTGCCTGTATCTGAATATCATCTATTCCAAAGCTCAGCTCAGATGGCCTTACACTTGGGAGAATCACAAAATTCAACAACAGTTATTCTGCCTCCAACTGGAAGTAATTTTTCCCTCTTCCCAATTCTCATAATATTTTTATTGTGTCTGTTTTATGGCATGTCACATGTCATTCACGGAAAACTCAATGAATGAATTCATATTATATATAATATACATATCTTACATATATATTATATAAATGTATACAAAATTTTCAGTATAGAAATTGAGATGGTGACTAGGGAACCAACTGCTACCTATGTGCACATAAGGCCAGGGTTTGACCTACAATGACCTGTAGGGCAAACTTGGTTCACTGTCTATTTTTGTACAAGTCATGAACTAACAATTATTTTTTTCATTAAAAAAGTTTTAATTGAAGAAAAACATGCATAATATATACACTTCATCATCTTAACCATTTTGGGTATACAGTTTCCTACTGTTAAGTGCATTCACATTGCTATGCAATCAGTCTTGCAAAACTGAAACTCTATACCCATTAAACAGCAACTCCCTGTTCTCTCTTTCCTTTGGTCCCTGGCAACCACCTTTCTACTTTCTGTCTTTATGAATTTGACTGCCTTAGGTATTTTGTATACATTAAGTTATATAGTATTTATCTTTTTTGATTGACTTATTTTATTTAGCCTAAGATTCTCCTTTGGCTATACCCATGTTGTAACGTGTGTCAGAATTTCCTTTCTTTTTAAGATGGAATGATATTCCATTGTGTGTGTGTGTGTGTGTGTGTGTGTGTGTGTGTGTATGCCACATTTTCTTTCTCTGTTCATCGATTGACGAACACTTGGGTTGCTTCTATCTTTTGGCTATTGTGAATAATGCAACTGTGAACATGGGTGTATCCATATCTCTTTGAGATGTTTTCAATTCCTTTGGGCATATTTATAGTTATTTGCGAAACTACCATACTATTTTCCACAGTGGTTGTACCATTTTACATTTTTATCAACAGCATATGCTGTTTCTCATTAATCCACAACTTCTCCAACAGTTGCTGTTTTGTTTGATTTTTTTCTTCCCTTATAGCAAGTATCCTAATGCTATGTGATGGAATATCATTGTAGCTCTGATTTGTATTTACCTAATGATTAATGATATTGAGCATCTTTTCATGTGACTATTGGCCTTTTATTGATCTTATGTGGAAGAATGTCTATTTAAATATTTTTGCCCATTTTTAATTTTAGCTGTTGTTCTTGAGTTGTAGGAGTTCTTGATGTATTAGCCACCAATGAGATATAAAACCCCCAAAGAGATGTAAAATTTGCAAATATTTCCTCCCATTCCACAGATTGATTTTTGCTTACTTAATTGTGTTCTTTGATGCAATGAAGTTTCTGATTTTGACCCAGTCCAATTTTATTCTTATTGACTCTTCACATCGTAAGTGGTGAAAAAAAAAAAAGAAGAAAAATATTTTGTGATACCTTAAAATTACATAAATATCTCCAATGATCCATAGTGGGGGGTAGGTAGGGAAAAGTGAAGGAATTTTGGATTGTGCAGAGGGGAGTGAGGGGGTTTTGGGGGGTGGGGATGGGAAGGACAGTAGAATGAGACAGACATTATTACCCTGTATACATGTATGATTACAACTGGTGTGACTCAACACCATGTAGAGCCAGAGGAATGAGAAGTTATGCTCCATTTGTGTACAATGTGTCAAATGAATTCTACTGTCATGTATAACCAATTAGAAAAAAAATTTTTTAAACCTAAAAAGTTATATACAAAATAAATGATGGTGACCAAATTATGTTGTTGGATTTTGTGCGTATACAAATATATAATTATGTGCCCCATTATTATGTATAATCATAATGTTCTAATAAAAATTTGGAAAAAATTCAAACTTTAAAGTCCAAAAAAGAGTTTATTGGGACAGAGCCATGCTCATTCACTTACATACTACCAGGGCATAACTAAACAGTTGGGACAGAGAGAGTCTGGCCCACAAATCCTAAAATATTTTTCTTTCTGTTCCTTTACAGAAGTTCGTGGAGCCCATTATTAGACTATAGTTTGTATTCTTCTGTAGTTCCAGGGCCTGGTATGGTATTTCAGGTAGATTACAGATTGGTAGTAGGAGGCCCACCCACTACTACTCTTGATATTTCAGGAAATGACACAGAACTTAAAAGAAGTGAGGAGACTGAATGGGGTAAATACTGATGCCTTGCCCTAAAGGGGTGTGCTGCTCTTAGTAACTCTCTCCATGATAGATCTGGGCTCCCAGAGTTGAGAAAACTCCACATTCCTGTTACAACACTGCCCTTTTATACACAAGGCGCATCACCAACCTGGAATAACATACATTAACAATCAACGTGTTTCTGTGTAAGGCTTACTTATAAACTCAGAGCTCTCCTGGTTCTTGACCAAACTCAACATTGACAAGACAATATCCAAGTTAACTTGAGGAAGCAGAACAGGGGCCTTGGCGTTCCTTACCAAAGTCACTGCTACCAGTTTCTCAGAAGAGCAGCCCTCCCCTCAGTTAATATATTTCCAAAAGCCATTACAGATTCTGATGCTGACTTTTATCTGAAACCCCTAATCACAAACCATTTCCATAGATTTGGAAGCCCCATTCTTTATTTCTTAGCTCACCTGTACTTGTAGCACTGGGTCCACATCAGTTACTTATAGAGAAACCGAAGTAGAAGCCTAACAAGTTAAACAGGGTTGTTGGTTGCAAGCCACATAATTCACTTAAATACTTAGATCTGAAAGGGTTGTATTAAAATACGTGAGGTACTTCACAGAACCTCTAGGAGGAACAGAGAACTGTGTAGCCAAAGCGCTCAATCACATTATGCAACTGTCCCAGCAAACGCCACGGCAGAGCTGTCCTGCAGTGGGGCCTGATTGTCTGAGACTGGACATCAGAGGTTCTTAGACAGTCATCAGAGAAAATCAACACTTTTTTTCATGGTACGTAAAAATGGCTCCTATCTTCCCCTGCCTGTCTTCTCTGTACTGCTTGCTTCTGCATTTGGCTGCATCACTGTACTGGAATCTTTGCTATTGTCCTGTACCGTAGTTGCATAGAAATCTGGGCAAGTATAGTTTTTGGTTTCCCAGTGTTTGGAACAGAAGAAAACAAACAAAAAAGGGAGAGGAGTGAAATAGGTTTTGATTAAAACAATCTGCTTATCTGCCATAGCTAATATGAGATTCTTTGTTTCTCATTATAATATCAATACATAAATAATCTCAGTTGTATGAAAGAGACTCACCCGAGCACCATCTCTGCTCTTCAGAAACTTTAAACCAAGATGTAGAAACACTAATACAGATGAGCATAGACAGACACCAAAATACAGGTCGGAGAAATGTAGATTGTTGGTGGATTTAAGAACTAATATGATCAATATTAAGCACATTTGCAAACTTGGTTTAGAGTCAGCTAAGAGAAAGATTTTTTCTCTCTCTCTTTTTTATTTTTTTTTTGGACGAACTCTGGAATAAAAATCAATGGAGGCTAGAATATTTCAGAAAATGTTTGGACAAGGGAAGAGCAGGCTGGAGAAGATAAGGGGTATATGAAATAGTAGAGCATATAACAAGTGGCACTCAGAAGAAAGCCGAGGCTGGAGCTGGAGTGTTGACCTACCCGAACTTGGCCTTTAAAGGGCAGTGGGAAAGGCTGGGGAAGCAGACTGGTTTAAAAGAAACCCAACCTTTCTTAGTTTCCCAGAAGCATCCATAATGCCTATCCTCTCTAAGAACCAATCAAGTTGCTTAATACTTTGGGAATGAATACCCCAGTAGGTAAGGGGGGTAATTCTAATATGTGATCAATGCTTCCCACAGACTGCCATTGACACATCTTTGTGGGTTTGGGCTTCCCCGTGCTTGAGGTGTTTGTGCTTATTCAGATTGGCCATCTGATGGGGTAAGAAAAAGCACTATCTGTCACACACCAGCACTCCTTAACTCTCTTATTTTCAGATTTGGCAGCACATTGACCAAGCTTCTTTATGATTCTACATTGACCCTTTAGTTAGTCCCCTTCATGACACTGGGGGCGGTGTGAAATTCATTGCTGGCTAAATTCCACTTGCTGGTAAGTGAGCCTGGTAACAAAAGCAATGAGGAAAGTGAAGTTGGCAGAGGCATCATAAGAAATTAGTAACAGCAGGAACTGCAGGTGCTTTCTTTGTTCCAGCCTTTAAGTAAACCATAAAAGGCACCTTCTTAGGTAGCATCACATTGAGGACTGAGAGCATATAATTTTATTTTCTTGCATATGTGAAACAAGCCCCTTGATTCCTTCTTAATTTCCTGTATTTCATAATTTTTCCCAACATCTAGTGCTCAATATTTTTTTTGTTTTGGTGTCTGTGTTCTGATTTTGCAGTTTCTTTTGCTCTAGGTACCTTATGAGTCTTAGCATGGGTTGTGAAGAATAGTTACTAAAATGATGGTTCACAGACAACCTGCTCATCCTTAAAACTATTTATTACTGAGCTGAGATGGGATAAACAATTTGATTCAGAATGTAAATCAACTATCATAACATGCTGCTTAGCTCAGCTGACATCTATGTTTCATAACAAAACTTTCTCCAGGAAGGAAGCAGAATGATTGACATTCTGGTGCAAGGTCATTGTCTTTGGCAGACTAGCATTTTGAGTGGCACCCATATAGTGTAAAGCTATTGTTTCCCAGAATTTTCCACCAAACTTAGGCCACTATGAATAGGAAATGTTAATGGAGTTTTATTAATTTACTTTGGACTCCAAAAACAATTTTTTTAAAAAAATAGACTCACCAGAAATATTTCTCAGGGAGAATGGAATTAAAAACCAAAGGAACCTTAATATACTGAATAAAGACACAGAGTCAAAGTTTGCCCATTGAGGTCAGTCTTTTTTTCTTTTCTTTCTTCATTTTTGCACACCCTGCATGCATAACACAGATTCTCACAAAAAGCTTGTTGAATTGAATCTGCTTTTTTTTAAACAACTTTTTCTGATCTTAAAAGAAATTTAAAACTTCCAAATTTTTACTCTGAAGAGTGTCAGTGAGCATGCAGCAGCTTGAATCCCTGACAACACCTTCTCACCCATTGCTGGAGGAAACCTAATGAGTCTTGGGCCCTTCTCATGAGGCATCTTTGGTCTTAACATCCTCTCGGTGTAAGGGAGACTCTTCCATCAGAAAACATCTCAGTTTTCTCATTCCAACATTTCACTTCCAAGCAGGTATCATTGGTGCCCTTAACCATATGTTTTACACTTTCCCCAATGCTTTTTTAAAAAATTTAATTTAAAGTCAACATGCTTGAGATTCTGAAAATTCTTACAAAACAACAAAGCCCAAACAGTAAGCAGAATAATAAAAATAATAAAAAACTCGACAAAGTAAAATAATCAATTGCTAGTTGGCGAACCTTTAAAGAGTATTAATTCAGTTGGATAAACTGTAGTTAAGTAACTTTTATCAAGCAAACTGGGTTAGGTGGTTAAAAGCAAGAAAAAAGTACTAAAAACATACAGTGGGTAGCAGTTTATGTGTCAAGAAAAACTGAGAGAATTTTTGAAGCTCTGATGTCTAGCAGATAGCACTTAAATCATTTTTCTCCAAACTTCAGTCATAATACTTCAAAGAGTTATAGCCATAATACAAATTTTTAGACTAAGAAGTGGTGTTTGAAGTTATTTTATAGGATTTTGCTGTAAGGGCTCCAATTGATTTGTAGTAAGATAAAAGAAGAAAACTTTATTTTCCAAGCTTTGTCGGAAAAAGCTTACCTTCCATTGGTTGTTCTGCCTGTGTGCCTGCAGGCCATGATGATGTAGACACTGATATTATAGCCTATATGAACTGAGCTGGTGTACACCGCCTGCTGTTTGTGTTATGGTCAAAATCTGTCACAAAACTGGTGGTGATTTATTAAATGTTTAATGAAGTAAGACAAAACTTCAATAACTACAAACAGAAAAGTAGAATATCACATTAAAATATAATAATACATATTATATTTCTATTTTTCTTCTCAATTTTCACTTGCTAAAAGTGATAAGGGCACATTTGGAAATCCAGACAGTATGAAAGGAATACTGAGAAGTACCCCTCATGCTAACAAAGGATATGCTTTGGTTTTGTGCTCTGCTTTCTTTTTCTTCTTCATAAGAGAATATGAAAAAAAAAAATCTCTGTTCTGGAAAAACAGAAAATATGCAAATCTCTTGTACTAATAACTTCTATATTAGATTTTCTATTAATAGTGTCCAAAACACCCCATTATTCTTGTGGAACCAGATGACAATTTTGAAGAGTGGAATTTAATGTGCTGCATCTATATTATTGTATTCTATTTAAACACTGCTCCGATGACCTTTTCCCAGTCCATAAATATGAAACAGTAAGATAATAAACAATCATAGTCATGTCTAAAATTTTCCTTTAAAAATAAAAAGAGATTCTATTTTTTCTTTCCTGAATCAAGGATATCATTTTAATTGAAAAACAAAACAGATGTTTTTATACTGCTCACCTAACTTCCTGTGTGTACCAAGCCAATGTCCATTCCTTGCATGTTGGTGGGAAGGGGACAATGGGGCACAGCTGCTATGTTCATGTATTATTATATTGTGTATATTACTCTATGCTCACCATGTGCATTGCTTCTCTTTCTCTTTAAACTATTTAATGACTTCACAGTATCAATTTACAGTGTAAGTGATTATTTATGTTTATGGATTACAATTTACTTAATCCTTACAATGGCAATTCATACATTAAATGAAGACGGAACTTCAAAGGTTGAACAATAATGATTTTGTTATAAACATGAAATTTCAGTATGGCTAGGTGAATATCTTACTTGTATAAAACTTCTAAAATGTCTGGTCATTTATGTTACTAGAGATCACCAGAGAGCCATTATGTTGCCATAGGCTCGTCTGATATAAACTCAAAAGACCCAATCAAACAAAAACTTAAGCTGTGTGCTAGAGGGATGACACAACAATTGGTTGATGGGCTGAGAGTCTCACTTTTTAACTGTCCTTCCCCACAGTTAGTACATAGAGACCACATAATATAGACTCTGTATAGAAATTTCAGCTTCCAAACTTTTGTTTCATTCATTCATTAATATTTCTTCACAAAACACTAACTGGGTACCTACTGTGCATGCCCTATAGAAATACCAATGAGAAAAACAGGTAAGGTCCTTGCCCTCATGATTTTGCAGCTAATTCAAAAGATAACAACAACAACAACAAAATAGAACATGCAGTTCTGCAAAAGTTCTGTGAAAGAACAAAGTGCTGTTGTTATAAGTACTTGACTCTCCTTCAGTACCAATAGGGTGAGTGATAGCTGTACAATAAAGGCTGATAACTAAGCAGCAGAATGAATCATCACACAATTTTACTTGACTAACTCAAGTAATTTTTGTGGTTCTGATGATTTACCCCTTATCTTTGCATATCAAATAAAATTAACAATGAGGCAATCTGACCAATGGATCACTTACCAATCTAATAATCTGGTTTAGATTTTTTTAAAAAATTTAAAAACAAAATTTGTGACTATTTCTTTCTGGAATCAGTTATTTCTTTATTATTATTTTTTTCATTATTTTAAAGTGAATCTTCCCCCACTTGGGAGACTCTCTCTTCAAGTTCTTGACTATTTGTTTTGCTATGAAGAAACTTTTTAGTTTGACACACCCCATTTACAGAAAACCTTTACCACCAGCACCTCAGATATTTATCTCCAGAAGATACAAAGAACTAAAAAAACTTAACACCAAAAGGATGAATAACATGATCAATAAATGGGCTAAGGAACTGAATGGTCACATCACAGAAGAAGAAATATGATCAGTCAACAAATATATGAAAAAAATGTTCAACATCTCTAGCAATTAGAGGAATGCAAATCAAAACTACACTGAGAGTCCATCTTACCATAGTCAGAATGTCAATTATTAAGAATACAAGTAACAATAAATGTTGGCAAGGATGTGAGGGAAAATGTTCACTTATACATAACTTGTGAAACTGAAAAATGGTGCAACCACTCTGGAAAGCATTATAGAGATTCCTTAGAAAACTTGGAGTGGAATCACCATTTGACCCTGTTATTCCCCTCCTTGGTTTATACCCAAAGGATTTAAAATCAGCATACTACAATGATGCAGTGACTTCAATGTTTATAGCAGCTCAATCCACAATAGCCAAGATATGGAACCAACCTAGGTGCCCTACAACAGATGAATAGATAAATAAAATGTGATATATATACACAATGGAATATTACTTACCTATAAAGAAGAATGAACTTACAGCATTTGCCAGTAAATGGATGGAACGAGAGACTATCATACTAAGTGAAGTAAGCTAGTCCCCCAAAACCAAAGGCAGAATGTTCTCTCTCATATGTGGATGCTAACCTACAATAAGGGAAGGGAAGAATAGAAGTTCATTGGATTAGACAAAGGGGAAAGAAGGGAAGTGATGGGATGGGAACAGGAAAGACAGATTGAATCAGACATAATTTTCCTATCCTAATATATGAATACCCAACCAATGTAACTCCACATCATGTACAACCACAATAATGGGATCCTAATTGGAACAAGTTATAATTATTCTATGTATGTAAAATAAAGTCAAAATATAGTCTACTGTTATGTATATCTAGAAAGAAAAAAGAAAGAAAAAGAAAGAAAGAAAAGAAGTTAATTTTTAATTTTTTTTTTATTTTTACAGACTGCATTTTGATTCATTGTACAAAATTGGGGTACATCTTTTTGATTCTATGGTTGTGCACAATGTAGATTCATACTATTCATGTAATTGTATATGTACATAGGGTAATGATGTCTGTCTCATTCTACCATTTTTCATACCTCTGCCCCCTCCTCCCTCTCATTTCCCTCTACATAATCTAAAGTTCCTCCATTCTTCTCTCAGCCCCTCACTCCCCCACCCCCATTATATTTCATTCTCACTTACCAGGGAAAACATTCGGTCTTTGGTTTTTTGGGATTGGCTTACTTCACTTAGCATGATATTCTCTAATTCCATTCATTTATCTGCAAATGCCATAATATTATTATTCTTTATGGCTGAATAATATTCCACTGTGTATGTATACCACAGTTTCTTTATCCATTCATTTGTTGAAAGGCATCTAGTTTGGTTCCATAATCTAGCTACTGTGAATTAAGCTGCTATAAACATTGATGTGGCTGTTTTACTGTAGTATGCTAATTTTAAGTCCTTTGGATATAAACCGAGGAGTGGGATAAAAGGACAAAAGGTGGGTCCATTCCAAGTTTTCTGAGGATTCTCAACACTGCTTTCCAGAGTGGCTGCACCAATTTGCACCTCCACCAGCAATGTACAAGTGTGCCTTTTTCCCCACATCCATGCTAACATCTATTATTGTGTTCTTGATAATGGCCACTCTAATTGGAGTAAGATGAAATCTTAGAGTTGTTTTAATTTGCATTTCTCTAATTTTAAGAGATGTTGAACACTTTCATATATTTATTAATCGTCTGTATATCGTCTTCCATAAAGTGTCCAGTTCCTCGGCCCATTTATTGATTGTGTTCTTTGTATTTTTGGTGTAAAGTTTTGTAAGTTCTTTATAAATTTTGGAGATTAGCGGTCTATCTGAGGTGTGTGTGGAAAAGATTTTTCTCCCACTCTGTAGGCCCCCTTTTCATATTATTGATTGTATCCTTTCTGAGCAAAAACTTTTTAGTTTAAATCCATCCCATTTATTGATTCTTGCTTTGATTTCTTGTACTTTGGGAGTCTTGTTGAGGAAGTCTGATCCTAAGCCAACATGATGAAGATTCTGGCCTACTTTGTCTTCTATTAGGTGCAGGGTCTCTGGTCTAATTCCTAAGTCCTTGATCCATTTTGAGTTAAGTTTTATGCAGGGTGAGATAGGGGTTTAATTTCATTTTACTGCATATGGATTTCCAGTTTTCCTAGCACCATTTGTTGAATAGGCTATCTTTTCTCCATTGTATGTTTTTGGCTCCTTTGTCTAGTATGAGGTAATTGTATTTTTGTGGCTTTGTCTCTGTGTCTTCTATTCTGTCTGTCTATTTTGGTGCCAATTCCATGCCGTTTTTGTTACTATTGCTCTGTAGTGTAGTTTAAGGTCTGGTATTGTGATACCTCCTGTTACACTTTTTCTGCTCAGGATTGTTTTGGCTATTCAAGGCCTCTTGTTCTTCCAGATGAAGTTCATGATTGCTTTCTCTATTTCTATGAGGAACGTCATTGGGATTTTAATTGGAATTGCATTGAATCTGCATAGCACCTTTGGTCGTATGACCATTTTGACAATATTAGCTCTGCCTATCCAAGAACATGGGAGATCTTTCCATCTTCTAAGGTTTTCTTCAATTTCTTTCTTTAGTGTTCTAGAGTTTTCATTGTAGAGGTCTTTCACCTCTTTTGTTAGATTCATTCCCAAGTGTTTTATTTTTTTTTTTAAAGGGAATCTTGGAAATTAAGGTAATAATGAATTACCACATTTGTATTAATCTGTTTTCTCTTACTATAACAAAATCTGAGGATGAGTTCTTTATAAATAAAAGAGACTTATTTAGCTCACAGTTCAAGAGCATGGTACCAACCTCTGCTTGACTCTGTGAAGGCCTTATGGCAGATGGTGTCACAATGGTGAGGCATGTACATGAGGTACATGTCAAATAGCAAGACAAGAAGTCAGAAAGGAACTCAGGGCTTCAGTTCAGACTTTTTTTTTGACAATTTGTGAGAACTAACTTAGGCATTTTCACAAAAACTACCTTAATGCCTTCCAAGGGCACATCCCCAATGACCCAGGGACCTTTCCACTATGCCCCACCTCTGAAAGGTCACACTATCCCTCAACATCACTGCACTGGGGACCAAGCTTCTCACATATGGATCCAAGGGTGAAAAAACACATGTAAACCATAGCAACACTTAATCTTCAGGTTCTCTCAGAAAGAGAGAACCTAGCTACTGTGTAGGTTGTTTGAATTTAATCTGGTATATTTAGATAAAATCAAATCTCATGTTTGGAAAAGTGCTTTGGTCATAATATCATAGAGTATGTCCAACATGGTATTCTGCAATGGTCTTGCTACAACAATCTGTGAAATCACTGACGAATTAAATTTGTTCCACTCAACAAATACTTAGGGACAGTTTGTCTAGTATAAGCTACTCTCTCAAAACTTCACAAAAATTCACTTGTCCTTATGGACATTAGCTTATAAGGAAAAACAGTTTCCTTATACTGTTGTCATGAATATACTGGAGTCATGAATTATCATTGTTTAAATGTCATGGGGATTGGTAATTCTGGAAAGACTCCATGAGAGCTAGCATGCAATGTGGTTCTTGAAAATAGGTAAAATTTCAATAAGCAAAGGTAGGAAGATGCAGCTTTCCAGGGAGACAGTTGCAATGAAATAGAGGCAGAAAACCCTGAGTCAACCTCAGTGATGTGAATGGAGCTCTATGCAAAGTAGAAGAAAACATCTTTTGCCTTTTGTCTCTCCTCAGACTTTAGTATTCCTTTTACTTCCTTGTGTGATCAAGTTTAAAAATTGCTTTTTGGTTTCTTGGAGTCTGATTGTCCTGAATCAATAGGAAACGAGTTAAGAAGTAACTCTTCTGAAATGCACTTTCCGTAGGTGCACTATAAATACTCGTCCTATTAACCAAAACAAAAAAAGAATCTTTCCCATCCTCTCTGCCCTTTCCTTCCTACCTCTTTCTTTGGCCCTGAAAAGTCAGCAGCTCAAAGGTCTTAGAAAGCAGGAAAGTGATTCAGAAATGTCATTTTAAGCAGGACCTCTTAGCTCACAATGCCCATGGAAAGTCCTAATTTGTGGCGGTTTCAGGTGGTGCTTAAGGAGGGTCACCCGCTTGCTTCTGGAGTACTTCTCAGGGCAGCTGAGAAAGTTTGCAGTTAGTCTCTTTCCTTTGTTACTGCCTTGGGCTACCAGGGAGGTACTTAGGGGGTTATAGAGAAAGCAAGCTAGCCAAGGGAGAAAACAAAGGCAATTATCCTGGAGTGTCCTAATCTGCTCATTTAAGAAAAAGAGACCTCATGCTTCCTGAGGGTTGCAGGGCTACTTTCACCTGGAATGTCATTCAATCGCTCAGTTTCATGTCCTTCATATGTGGATAGGATAATTCTGCACCATCCTAGTAGAGCAGACACATATGTCCAAGGAGCCCAATGGCGTTCTAAAAAATGTACTCTAGGCAATGTCTTTAAATTTTAACTATTAGTTTCATTTGCTTTTTCCACTAAAAATGTTTCTTATCATACTTAATCAAATTCCAAAGAGAAGGAATCAAAGGAGTTCTAGACCTTGGTGACGGTTATCCTTCACCTTGGCATTCACCTCAAGGTTCTGTCCTGCCAACTTGTCTTGAAGCTGCCAGGAAAGGCACTCGCTGTTTGTCCTCATCTCCGTGGGATTCTCCCCACGCACCACTGAGAACAGCTTACTCCTCCATTTCCTCTTCTGACAACTCTAGGGGTGCGTGTGGAAGCAGTGCCAGATTTTTCCTAGTCTAAGTGCCACACTCAAACAATTGGAGCAAAAGGCACCCTTTCACATTACCCTCTGGCACACGTTATTGTTACCTGCAGGTACTTTTATGCCTTGTTAGGAGGTGGAATTTTAGAAAGGCATCACACTGCTTTTAAACACCTTCTGTACTTCACAAAGTCATCATAATAATCACCTAAATTGACAGACAGTAAAATTTCAACTTTAATTTGCTTAGCAGTCGTAGAAGACAACACAGTGTGAATGGTTCTTCTGAATAAGCTATAATTGTTTTCTTATACCCATGTATTACTCTTCTCAGAAAAGAAAGGAATCTATAACAAGACAGCCTGTTGAGCCTGCTAAATGAGAAAAATGAAGCATAATTAAAAGATCTACCTTTGCAACAAGGAGTTATATTTATGTGTGCATGTGTGTGTATGCGTGTGTATTCTTTCCTTGCTATGAAAGATTCTGTGATAAATATTTCAATCAAACTTTTATAATTATTTGCAAGCATGGCTAATGGCAGTCTGGGCTTCCTTACATAACCTGTATGACTGTGTTTTATTTTGCTTATGTCAATAGGAAATGTAGCAGAAATGGTTGACCAGTGATTCTAGAAATCTAGAGCTACATTATTAAAGTCAGAAACATCCATTGCCAGGGTAAGAATGCAAATATATTCACCACTTTCTTTCTTGTTTAGTCCACAGGACATCTAGTGGTAAGCTGTGCAGTAGCAGCAACTAGCTCAGGCTCCTGTTAGCTGTTTTCATTAGCCAGTACCTTTTCTTACGGATGCCAATCTTTTCTTTATTACATGCTGGGAAAACAGAAAAATGACCATCTGTCCTAATTGCAAAGTGTTTTATGGAAAACAAGCACAAGCTGATCGTTCAGATTTTAACACTCAATGGCATCTCTACAATTTTAGACATAAACTACAGATTGTCAATAAAACCAGAAGTTTTGAATTTAGATACTGCTATTTCATTTTCATGGACACATTCTCTTTTTGGACATTGTGATGGACTTCATAAGTAACCTTGTATTTTTTCATATTCTCTCAGTCTTGTTTTCAAAACTCTACTCTTACTTGGGCAGGATTATTTTTTATTAATATAAACTGATAAATACATGATATATAATTATTACCAGTTAGTTGGCTTTTGCCCTCAAATACCCATGAATATTGCCTACTAATTTTGTTTTCAATAATCACTTCTACTATATAATATGTAAATAAATATGGGTCCTCTAAGAAATAAACATGCTGCAACCAATAACATCCAAGAGGCAGAGCATTTCTTTCTACACTAATTGTAAGAATTTGGTTTTCAAAATTGATTTCAGAAAATCAATGTGATTGCCTTCTTTTAATAACTTTTTAAACTAATATCTGAAATGATTATGGACACAAAATCTTATGATGTGGCTATTAGTAGGTTAATTAGGTAGTAATGAATGAGATGCCATGGGTTAGCACAGAGTTAGCACAATAGGATTTGTTTCAGCATGAAATGAAGTTGAGTGTTAAAAATTTAATCTTTATGTGCTAATATGCATGGGCATACCTTGTTAATTATTGCAGGATTCTTTTCTACTTCTAAACACTAAGAAGTGGGTAATTCAGAAATAGATTGTTTTGTAGCTGTCTGTGCAGATTAGTTTGACAAAAGGTATAAGATGTGAAAATTATGTAGTATGTTAATATGAATACTTAAGCATATAGAACATCAGTTGTAAATGTTGCAATATGGGACATTAATGTTTGAAATAAGAGAAGTAGAGATTATATTCAGTTTTTAAATTTATTTTTTTAAAGCAAAGCATTTAAATCTGCACATAAAAGTATATATTTATTACTATTATTGTCTTCATGGTGTATTTCTTCACTGTTGAAGAAAAATCTCATTTGTTTTGATATCAGAAGTTAGACTTAAACTAGTGATGTTGGTTTACAGTGCTAAATTTATGAAATATTAAATTAGACTTCCAAACATAATGACTGATGTAGTACTAAATCTCATGACATTTTGGTTTATCCACAACTATAAAACAAAAATTGTATAAAAACCAGTTTGATTATGTCCTTCACTACCTGCAACTCTAATTTGAAATTAATAGTGAAATATAAAACAATTTGGTTCATTGGAAGTGAAATAATTGCTTACTAATCCATTTTGTCAAAAATAAAACACCAAGTTTCACAAATTCATGCTTCATGAGATGTTTAAATACCAAGCAGCAGGATGGTTTCTAAGAAATATTTAATCACACTGCTTTGTATACATTATATACCAGGTGAGACGGTGACTATGATGTCATGGCACTGGAAACCTCAAGAAGTAGCACCTTTTTTCCTAACTCATTCAGAACCAATTGAGAGACAAGTACAGGGATCAGGAAGATTGATTTCAAAATCTGAGTATTTTTTTTTTTTCTTTAACTGATAAAACTTTCTTGGGGAGTGTTGGCACAGTGGGTTTGCTAATATTTTGCCCTAAATTAATCAGGCTTATTTGTCTGGTCACAGAGATCCTTCTTTCCCACATAAACACCACTGTTTTTTATTTTTAAAATTTTTTATTAAAATATTTTTTAGGGCTGGGAAGACAGCTCAGTTGATAGAGTGCTCTCCTTGCAAGCACAAGGCCCTGAGTTCAATCCCCAGCACCACAAAAAAAAAAAAAAAAAAAAAAAAATTATTTTTACAGACCACTGTTCAATGGAGCAGAGTCTATCTTGCTGAATTTGCTGCTTAGCCAGAAAAGCAGTGAGAATGCACTTTCCTGCGTAGGTGGACAGAACGGAAAGAGACTGGTAGGCCTGGCCCAAGCTACATTTGTGCAGTATTTCTTGGAAACTAATCAGTGAGTCTTCTTTCGTAACTGTTACAGACCAAATTGTGTTCCACCCTTTATCCGCAATGCATCTCCATCTTCTAAGTTCATGTATGTTGAAACTCTAACCTCCAATGCGACTATATAATTGAGGTTAAAGAGGTGATATCAGGGTGGGGTTCTAATGCTATAGGACTGGTGTTATTTATAAACAGAGGAAGAGGCATGAGGGATATCTGCGTGCAGAGAAAAGGCATTGTGGAGACACCAGGGAGAGAGGCCTCAGGAAAAATTATCCCTGATAGAACCTTAATCTTATAATTACAACCTCCAGGACTATAAGAAAATAAATGTCTGCTGTCTGAAGCACTCTCTTTGTGGTATTTTGTTATGACAGGTCTAGAAGATTAACACAGTCACCAAGAGTACTACTCTAGTGTGGGTGTCCCTTTGTGGGAATGCCAAGATTGGGGAATGAGCTTCATTTTAATGGGGGCTATTGTTTCACAAATGTTTATTCTATCTCTTGGATGAGATTATGGTCAAAGATCATGTATTCGCCTTCTTCATCTTGGCAAAGCTAATGAGCATACAAGTAGTCGGTAGAAATTTGGAGAATAGTAATGCTTTTTGCATTTGTGGTGTTCCCTGACTTTTAAATTTTATTATTTTCTCTTTCCTAAATTCTGATTGTGACCATTTTTATTAGTAGTGCAAGAAAATGAATTCTCCAACAAGACAATTCTGCTCATGTGGGTGGATTTCAGTTGTTGTGTATTTATATTATATTGCCTTTATCAATATAAAGCTACCAACTGAAAGAATTGGAAGATGAAAATTTGATGATTTCATTGCACATACCAGAAAATATAGCTCCTTTTGGGTTTATGTTCAACATATAATTGGAGTCCATTTGCATTTCTTAAAGAGATTTTTTTATTTGAAATATTTTTAGACTGAAAGAATTGCAAAAATAGTGGAGGTTCCATATTCTCCTCACTAGAATCCCCTAATGTGGATGTATTATGTAGCCAAAATGCAATTACAGAATCCAGGAAATTAATACAGCCAGAACCCATGAATGAGTCTACAGATCTTGTCAGAATATTACCAGTTGTCCCATCACTGTCCTTCCCCTGGGCATTTGCCATAGCAGACTTAATTGCCCTTAATTTCCCCACTAATGACAATTGCTCAAAAATTGTCTTTCATGACCCTTGTGCTTTTGAAGAATACTTGTCAATTATGTTGTAGAATGTCCCACAATGTTTATTTGAGGTTTTCTTGTGATTAGATTGAGGGTAAACATCTTGGGCTAGAATTCCTCAAGCAATGAGACATTTTCAGTGCATCATATTATGTGTGATGTTGATATTATTAATGGTGATTGTACATTGGACCACTGGGTAAAGGTGGTGTCTTCCAGGCTCTTCCATTGTAAAACCACTATTTTCCATTTTTAATTAATAGGTAACTTGTGGGGAAATGCTACCAGGCTATGAAAATGTTCTATTCCTCAACAGACTTTCACCCACTAATTTTAACATCCATTGATAATTCTTGCTACTGACAACTATTTCTGTGGTGCTTGCTTAATGGTGACTTTTCTACCACCCTCATGCCCTTTAATTTATTAATTGTAATTTTTACAGTAAGAAAGAACAGTTTTTTCCTCAGTTATATATTTATGTAGGTAGGTATGTATGTCATGGATATAAATATGAATTTATAGATATTTCTATTGTCCTATTTGTTGTAGTTCAGTAATGTTATTTTATTTCAAGAATCCATTTTAAAAACATTAGTTTTAAAATACACAAATTCTAAATTAAAAGAATGTGAAGTGGTCTATGTCATTCCTCAGAGTTAGAATAATTGTAGAGACAGAAACATACCCCCAAAGATACAATATTATATTTATATGATACCTTAAGACATCAGTAGAAGGCATAGCAAGAGATGATCTTTGATTACAAAATAAGGCAATGAGTGTTCAAGTACCAAGTGGAGAGAAGGTCTCCATGTGCTCTGCCAAAGTGCTGGCCACCGATGGCCTATTCCTCAAGGGCCTGTGTCAGGTCAGACACAGGTCCTTTTAAACCCATTCTAAATTGTATTAAATCCAGGACTGTGTTTAATACATTAATCTTTGAATATGGGAAAAAGAAGTAAGCCAATAATTGTGTATACTTCATTTTGTGAAACAATTGTGTCTCGAAAATATCCTATTCTAACATAAAAGTTTTATAATTATGAATTTAAGTGTTTTTAAATCTCCCATAAGGAGTATTACTTTGCCAAGTGAAAAATCTTCTCTTTATCTGATTTTAGCACATGAGACTCAATATTATAGGTTTTTCTTAAAATTAGCTCTCCTAAATTGAAAATATTTAAAATATTTATAGAAGTAAAAATCATAATGTAGAAAAGGTCTTATGAAAACAATCAATGGCATAATGTCAGTTTTCTTTATGGCTGAGTAATACTCCACTGTGTAAATATACCACAGGGGAAGGGGAGGTACTGGAGGTTGAATTAAAACAAGTTATATTCCATGCTGTTATAATGATGTCAAAATGGATTTTGTTGTCCTGTGTAAACTAAAAAAAAAAAAAAAATTTAAAAAAAGATAGAAAGAAGAAAACCATCAGTGGAAATTTTAAAACACTGGGACAATTGAGTAAGTTACATTTCAAATTATTTCGGGAGAGAAAAATTAAGAATTTAAGAAGTATCCTTGTAAACTAGAACCTACTTTCTCTCCCTGTAGAAAAATATTTCATTATTGATTAGTTGACCTATTTCTTTAAAACTAATAACTTAGTCTCCATGGTAAAATCAAAATATAACACAGATATTAAAGAGCATTGTGCATCCCAGGTAAATATAATTATGAATTCATGCATTTTAAAATGAAGTGTTTTTCATTGGTTACCGAACATTTGCTTCCAGTACTTTGGTTTCTTTGTTATTATATGAACTATTGAAGTTAGGTCCAAAATTTTTTTAAACGAGGAGGCTATATTCAATTACAGGGTTTATCACAGAGACTCCAAGCCTGTGATCATGCTTAACTCATTCATTAGTGTAAACTTGTAAAGCTTTTCTTTGCAGTTCACTGACTTAACGAGATTTTTTAAAAATCAAACTATCCTTTTCAAATATTGTACGTGGGTCTGTTCCCACAATCAGAAAGATCTGATAGCCCCTCTTCAACATCTTGTCTTTGTAGAGTTGCACTTTTTTTTTGTAATCTAATGAATACCAATGGTGAATTCACACAAGAAAATAATGTATTTAATATATCTTGTTACAAGGAATAGGTATGCGATGTTGAAAAACTGGGTGCTGTATTCTATACTTGATACTTGAATAGAACTTGTATCTTCTTTTTTAGTCAGCAAACTGCAAATATTATACTATTTAAAGGAAATACAACTTCCAGAAAAACCATGTTTGATTATCTTTAAGAAGCCTGGACAATGTCCTCCAGGTCCATAGGCCTCCTTCTTGTTTATCTGAATCTCAAGTCACCTCTTTATACTTTCTCAGGAGTGTGAGCAAGTGGAATGTGAGAAGGTGTCTCTGAATAAGCCAAACCACATACAAATGACATGGGCAGGTTTCATCTTCTAGTACTTTCTTTATCTCTTTTCCTTTCCTAAAGATGTGGCTACCTAGCTATTTTCCAGGACACATTGGGGTCAGTTATTAATACAATGGATGCCAAACAAGAGATATAAGTGTAACAAAGGGAGATCTAATGAATACATACATAATACATATATACATATGTGTGTATGTTTATATGTACATGTGCACACATTATGTGTTTGGATAATTCAAAAACACATATGCCATATATATATATATATATATATACACACACACACGTATCTTCATAAATATCTACATGCGTACAAAACGTATGTGTATGTATATGTGTGTGCCTTCACATATGTGTGTAGTTGAGGCCAAACAGTCTGGAATGCTGAAAAAATCTAGATTCCAATTTCACTTATGTCACTTATAAACCAGTCAGTCTGCATAAGTGCCTTCAAGTTCTGATTTCCAGTTTAGTGCTATGAGAAATTAGTCTTGTTCTGTTTATCCCAGCTTTATTCTCTGGCAGAATTAGAAGAATCAAATGGGATTTTACATGTGAAAGGATGTTATTCCGTGTAAAGCACTTATTTGTAAGCTAACACTCATTGATTCATTTGTTAATATAAGTACAACATGGTCTCCTGAAAATGTGTACAAGACAGTGTTTATGAACTCTCTTTCAAGCAAATTAGTCTAAATGGGCATAGGAGCAAGGGGAACAGGCAGGTAAAACAGGAACTTACATGCAGTATGATAAACCTGATAGTAAACTCCCAATGGTATAAATTATTTTGGAAATATATGAGGGGAAAGGAGAGCTAAAGGAAGGTTTCTAGAAGGAAAAGCTTCCTGAGCTTGGTCCTGCAGAGTGAGAACGAGTTCTAGGGGTAAAGTAGGGAGAGTAGAAGAACAAAAGTCATTTTGAACAGAGAAACTCATAAGCACAAATAAGGAAGATAAGGAAGGCACAGACTATGTAGGGAATCAATGAATATGTCATTGCTGTTGAATAGTTAAGTCCAGAAGTGGTAAGACGAGTAAGAAACTGCTCAGGGGGAGCTTATCCTAGAGAAGAATGGTAACCATGGAAGAGTTGCCAGCAGGAGAGTTGCTTGGACTGATTTCCATTTCAGATAAATCACGTGGCACTGTATGATAGATGTGTATGATAGATGTAACGGGGATAAGACTGAAAGAAGAGAGACCTGAGGAGAGGCCGTTGTCATAGAATAAGTCAATTCTTCTCATTTGGAGCTGGAAATTCTTTTGGGGGGCTGGGAGGGTCATTCTATACATCATGGGATGTTAGAACATCCCTAGCACCTACTCACTAAATATGAATAGTATTCATCTTCCAAATGTCTTTGGATGTTTCCAAATATCACCTGGGGGCCACAGTGGCCTGGTGGAGGACCATTGGCCTGGGTGACAGTTGTGAATGGTCACTCTAGCACTTGGTAATAGGACTAGAGAATAGACAATAGATTCTAGAAGGGTTTAGGAGGTTTAAAAACGTTCTTGAGGGCTGATATTTTGGAGATAAATGAGAGAGGAGGGAGTAAGAAATGACTCATAGATATTTGGTTTTGTTGACAGACTGTATGGTTGTGCCTTTCACAAAGATGTCTGGTAAAATAAGATGGGCATCTCAGTGAATAGGACACAAGAGCATCACTGGGCTACTTCCTTCTACTCAGCATCAGTGGGTTTACAAATATCAACCTTTATCCCAAGTGAGAGAATATTACTGGGGCAAGGAGAGAGAGATAGAGAATGAATGAATAGCTTTGTTGAATAGATGAGAAAATATCTGGTTTCTAGAAGGCTATAAAATTGCCCAGTTCTAGAGAACAAAAGAGAAAGAGGCATTTGCATAAGTCTTCCAGCTTCAGCAATGGTGATATGTTTAGTTGCTCTAGGGAGAGCATTTTTCAGGACTGGAAAATGAAGCAGCAGTGAGTTCAATGTATATTTAAGCTATGGTAGCTCTAGTTTTGTTTTGTTGCTTTACAGGTTTGTTCAGGAAGAGGAGCAAGAGGGTTCTATGGTAACAAGGCGGGGGGGAGTCCTCAGGCATGTATTTTCTCAAAATGGAGAATTTTGAACTTTGGGGGCACTAGAGGACTAAAGCAAATGGTGGGGAAATGGGGAACCCCAAGAATACTGAGTTTGGAAAGGTCAAGGAAAGAGAGAGAGAGAGAGATAAATTTATTCTGGATAGTTCTGGACAGTAGGAGAACTACATCCTTTGAACTTGAAGGGAAGAAATAAAGGAGAGAGGCACATGTCATTATTATATTTAAATTTGTAGTTAGGTGTTCTGAAAACTGAGGAAGATTATGACTGATGTCTTAATTTTTGTGATGAAGAGCATCTCCTATCATTTGCTAAGAGTGAGAGCCATGGAAGTTATGAAAAGCAAAATAACTAAGAAAGAGAACTAAGGAGGAACTCACCACCAGCAAATAAAATGAAGCACAGCAGAGCTGCATATAGAGAGCCTGAATTTATAGTTCCTTGGTTTTTCTCAAGCCACAGTTTGATGCCTGTGTATGCAAGCATAGAAAGTAAGCAAAACAGTGTATTAGTCTTTTTTCTGTTGCTATAACAAAGTACCTAAGGCCGTTTTACAGTCCTGTAAATAAAAGAGGTTTATTTGGCTTGTGATTCTGGTGGCTGGAGGGTCCAAACAACATGTCATTAGGCCCCTGGCTGGAGCACAACATGGAAAAGAGGCCAGCCTGTGAAAAGGAAAGACCACATAAAGACTGAGGATGCTACAGACAAACCCGAGCGATTTTACAAGTTTTTTTTTTTAATTAATTAATTGTTTATTTTTTACAGACTGAATTTTAATTCATTTTACACAAATGGGGTACATCATTTTGTTTCTATGGTTGTTGGTTTTTATGTTACACAGACACAACCATCAGGTGGCTCCCCCCGACCTACCCACAACCATACCTTTTAAAAGCCTGCACTCATTATTAGGAAGGTCCATTATCCATGAATTGTGATTATTTCTGTATTCTACTCCTAGAGAACAATAGGTAATTTTACCAGAGAATGACCTTTAAAACATTTTAAAAAGTTATTGCCAATCAGGCTAATTGTCAGATGGAAAAAATCCCCTTCTGTGATAAAACTAACTCCTTTATTGATTGTTATCGGTAAAAAAATGTATGCCTATAGATGAATCATCTTGGCTTGAATCTTTCTTAGCTTCCATATCTCCCTGCAAAATTACTGGATAAGTTGATTTCTCCAATCTCTTCTGGTTCTAGGTTTCTTCTCTTCTGTGATACAACATGGAAAATGTGTTGGATAGGAGCAAGATCCAATTTATTCAACAATTTCTAATGAAAATATAGTGCAGTAAATTGACCAAATAAGCTTCCAGCCCAAAAGATCAGTCTGTTCATAGATGACTCAGAGATAACAGAAAAATACAATCAAAAGCTTTTCATCACTCTTTAGAGGATAAAACTAAGCCAAATGATACCATTGGAAGAATGCAAGTGGAAGATCCTCTTTTTGAATTGAAGTCTTATCTAATAGGGTTTGGGTTAGTTCCTGAACAAATAAAGTTTAAAGCTTTGGCTTGTCTCCCTGTAAGATGAGAGAGGGTATGAAAACAGGTTGACTCATTTCAACAGAATTTTTAGACCTAACTAAATGAGAAGACTACATATTGAGACTTCAGGACTGTGTTTTTCTATTTCCATAGTTTTAGTAACGTGATGATGAGCAACCAGTCTAATTTTCAAGTCATGTCTAAATGTATAGCTGATTTGAAAAATTCAATGAAAAACACTTTGAAATGTCCAAGTCTGGAGAGTGATCATTTGATTTTGTCTGCCTGATATCTGATAACAAACTGAACATATTTGCTCTTTTAACCACTCATAGGCACCGTCTTCTTGTTCATATAATTATAAGTACTTGAAATTATTTTTCCTTTGAGAGCTCTCACAGTATATTCTCAGTTGATCTCAGGGGTCTCAGAAAAGTAACTTTCTTTTCTTGGGTCACCATAGAAGCAAGGGAGTCATTTTCATTTCCACGTACAATAAATCAATCAACATTTATAGAACACCTATTTTGTTCTGGGCCTTAGGCTAAGCAATGTGGTGGATACAATGATGAATAAGATATGATCTCTGCCCTCAAGGCAAGCCAGGCTCTTAGACAAAAAGATACCAAACAAACAATTCGGGGCAGCGTATGATAAGTGGTAAATGAGTGGCATGGGAAATATGAGGTCTAGTGTTTTGGAGGTGGGAGAGATCATTTTGGCCTGAGGTGGCGAGAGTGGGCTATGGGGAGATGACCTGGACCTTGGAGGATTGGGGGTTTGCAATAACTAAGCAGAGAAGAGGAGAGCACGGCAGGCAGAGGGAATGGAGTGAAGAGAGCTGGAGCTGTGTCAGTTATCTGACCAGGAACGCAAGGAAGCAGCCTCTGCAGGCTCTTGCGCATGTCAGGCTGTGCACAGGGCAAGAGGCTGGTCTGCATCATAACTGAAGATGGACAGGTACATGATGGCACAGGCAACACCGGGGGGCAAGGTGCAAGACTCCTCATCTTAGATGCAGAAGTAATGGGTTCTGGTCTTCTGGCCCAGGGAGAGCCACAGGGGCACAGAGATTGGCATCTGGGGGCTGCTCCCCCAACATGGAGGCAAAACCAGGGAGCGCAAAGAACCTCAGAATCCTGCCATACACAGCAATTTATTCATTTAATTGTGCCTCAGGATCCTCACTTTCAAATGAGATGAAATGATCTAAATAATCTCAGAAGTCTCCAGGTTTTATTTTCGACGTGTCTCTGTGAAGGAACCCTGTCTTAATCCTCTGAACTACTTGGACTCTTTTAAAGGATTCAGTTAACAACCAAGGCTTTTTCATTTTATTTTTGTTATTCAAAATAGTAATCAAAATGACATAAAACCGTTTTACATAGCTATTTACTAAGTATAGGTGGAAACAATATTGGTGATGGTTAGGCCCAGTACCTGGGTTCCAGTTCTAGTTGTTTATTTAGTATTTTTGTGACCTGAAGTTACTTAAGTAACTTAATTTTTGCAAACCTCAGGTCTCTTTATCTGAACAAAGAGGATGACAATAGCACCTACAGATGATGATTTACCATAAGATTAGACATGAAAGTGCTTGGCATGGTGCCTGGCATGTGGAAAGTGTTCAATAAATGTTAGCTCTTTTATCATTATTAATGTAATGCTGTTAGCTGTGGTTGGCATTTCTTAACTTCTAAAAATGATTTTAAAGAATTAAGAAAGATGGGAATTATATTATCAGGTAATTATAAACCTGGAAGTGTTGTATGCATTATAGATTGACAAGCGGTAATAGAAAGGAACCCAGCAAGACTAGAAATTTGAAGCAGAAAATAACTCAAGTTTAAAACAGGAAGAAGTTAAGTGCCTGGAGATAAATGATTAGAAACAGAGCTGTCCAGTGAAAGGGAGAAGTGCCTCAAAAGCCCTAGAGTCACAGTAAACAGCACCTGGAAACTGAACCTGCAAAGTGATAAGATGATACAGTTCTGGACGCTGGATTATTAGAAAGGTGTTAACCAATAAGGAAGAATGGGAAGTAGAAAAAGAGGGCTCCAGGGACTGAAATTTGATTGAAGATTTTTGAAAACTAGACATCTGTATCACTGAGAGCTGTTTCTGTCTTACAATATGCTTGTCAGGCATGCGGATCGGAGAGGTAGAAACATCAGGGAGGGTGATGAGATAAAAGCGGAAGACGGGCAATGTCCTCTCATTGTCCGCAGTGGGATCAATTCAAGTAAAGGAAAACATTTCTAATGGCCATCCTCCCCGAGGATGCATGGAAGCCATTTACATCCCATCAGGACAAAGCCCAGGAGAACACACTGCGGGGAATCGTCAGCAATGGTGGGGACTAGAAAAGACCACACTTCTGTTAAAATTGCAGGGCTCTCTTTGTGGGATGTCACTGTGACTCAGACAGAACAGCCTGTTGGATTAAATGAATTAATATTTGCATAGTGCTTAGAATAGCTTTTGGCACACATTAAGTGTCATATAAATGTTTGCTAAATAAGTGAATTTTGAATTTCCCAAAATATTTGGCAATCAAACCAGAAATCATTAGTCTCACTTCAGTGATGAGCAAATCTGCTTGCCAGCTGAGAAGGCAATCAGTTATAACATTAAGTCAAGAAAATTCTTTGGAAAGAGCATGGCTATTGTGCTGTGATCTTACCAAAATTACTGAGACTGGAGGTCAATTTATGGAAGAACCCCTGCTCTGCAGGTAGAGTGAAAAGTTTAGGAAGAAAACTGTACAAAATTTCACAAGATTTCTGTGCTGAAAGACCATTACTACTGAGAGCCTTTGGGATACCAAGCCCCTTTCATCTTCTGCATTAAACATTTGCTCAGCATTTGCTGAAAGTTTACTGTTGACTATGACCCTTTGGTTGCTCTGCAGCTGCTGAGCCGCTAACATGCACCTGCATGCCATCTGCACCATCGCCCCGGGAATTCAGGGAGGTCTGCCTTTACCTGGAAACACCAACAAAGACCACTCTTCCATAGACAGCTCTGTTAGACTCTACCTCTTCATTATTGCCAGACAGGTCTCTACCTCAGAGAGAAGTTTGGTTATCAATGTTATAAATTTTCTCTTCAAAAAAAGATCTCTTTGTTGCTTTCTGGACTTTTATGGCCTTTGTTTTCTCTTCATATTTTTCCTCAGAGTATATTCAGGGCTTCCTTTTTTCATTCCTAATGATCATTTATGGAGATTTCAGTGCCCTGTGAGTGACTGGATCACTTTGAATTTGTACTAGTAAGGGAGTCAGTCACCCTAGACATTCTTCTAAAGTCAAGAACGTCTAGTTGACTCTCTTTCAGACTTGAGCCTCTGAGAAGGTCAGCATGGTAGAAACAATCCAAACAATGAAGTTGTTGGGCAGAGTCTCAAACCCAGGAAACAGATTCAGGATCTTTACAGGTAAAAGAAGATGCAAGATGCACTTGGGATAGTAGACATGCTTTATTCGGAGATGGCAACCACCCATAGCCAGTCCCCAGCTCCAGCTTTAGCTCTAACCAGTTCCATTTAACCCCGAGTCCTTTCCATAGTCCTTTTTCATATGCAGGTGAAACAAAGAAGGCACATTACCAATAGGTAACATGAGTGACCACATGTTCAGAAGCAAATGTTTATGACCTTGGATACATAAACTGAATCAGAGTGTTTATGGTCTTGACTACACACTAAAAACACAGCCAGCTGGAACCCTTAGCAAGGGAGCCTAACTAAAACCATTTGGGGTCTGCCCTAATAAATGAGAGTAGCCAATGCTTTGATCGCAAAAGACTTTCCTGTGGGTTATCTCCCTAAAGTCCTTACAACTGTACCAAGTGGTGAGTATGGGGAGCATTACCATCATCCTCCTTGTACAATGAGTAAGTTAAATAATTTGCTTGATATTGCACATCTATTTTGTGATAGAAATAGAACTCCAATCTGGGACTTCTGAATGAAAGTTACAAGCTCTCTGTTTCTTAGGATTGACTTCGCCATCCAAAAATATAAATTATATTTTAAAATTTCTACTAGGTTAATTTTTTTTTTGCTATGAAGTTAAGAAAATACTTTATATATATTTGTATATTAACTTCTTATCTGATAGATGGTTCACAAATATTTTCTCCCAGTTCAATGGCAGCCTTTTCATTTTATTTCCTTTGCTGTGCAGAAGCTTTTTAGTGTGATGTGGTCTCACTTGTTTATTCTTGCTTTCATTGCCTGGGTGTTTGGTGAAATATAAAAAAAAAAAAAAAAAAAAAAAAAAAAAAATTGCCAAGGACAATATCAAGTTTTTTTCTCTTATTTTTCTTCTAGAAGTTCTAGGGTTTCATGTTTCATGTTTAGATCTTCAATCTTTTTTGAGTTTATTTTTATGTGTGGTATAGGATAAGGATCCTGAATAGACATTTCTCTAAAGACGAAGAACACCAAAAAAAGACTGACAGCAATATGAAAAGGTGCTCACCATCACTAATGGCTAGAGAAAGGCAAATTAAAAGTATAAAGAGATATCACCTCACACCTGTTAGGATGGCTGTTATCAATGCAATAACAAATGTTGGCCAGATTGTGGAGAAAAGTGAACCTTTGCACAATATGGGTGGGAATGCAGATTGGCACAGCTATTTTGGAAAACAATATGGAGGACACTAAAAAAGCTGAAAACAAACTATCATATGGCCCAGCAACCTCTCCTCTGGGTATATATACCCAAAGGAAATGAAATCACTACCTCATGGAGATATCCATGCCCCAATGTTCAACACAGTCATAAAAGCAAAGGTAGCCAAGAAGGCATAAAAGCCAAGATGCAGAAAGAAACAACTTAAGTGTCTGTCAATGGATGAATGGGTAAAAAATTGTGACAAATAATAGAATATTATTCAGCCTTAAAAAGGGCTGCCATTTGTGACAATGTGGAGGAATCAAAAGGACATTATGCTAAGAGAAATAGTTCAGTCACAGAAAGAAAAATATGACATGATTTCACTTTCATGTGGAATAGAAAATAAAATCCAATCAACCAACAAAACCCCTGAATACACAGAAACAGAATAAAATGGTGGCAAGAAGTGTGTAGGGAAGTGGGGGGATAGAGGTCAAAGGACACAAAGCTATGGTTATGTCAGAAAAGTAAGCTTAGAGTTCTAATGAACTGCATGAAAAGTCCAGCTAATCGGATTGTATTGTACATGGAAGTTTGCTTAGAGAATGGATTTTAGATAATACTACCATAAAAATGGCAATCATGTGAGATGGTGAATATGTTAATGTGTTTGACTGTAGTCATCACTATGCATGTCAAAACATCATGTTGTACATATTAAATATTTATTAAAAATTTTTTAAAAAAATAAATTTGAACTAGGTTAATTAATGGTGATACTCTTCTGGTGGTCAAATTACAACCAGCTTTCTCATAATGAGATCAAAAGATTTTCCTGCAGGTTTTAGCTTTTAGTTCTTCGTTTAGTCCCATTTTTAAATATTCCATAACTCACGAAATCCAGTACTTCCATTTATTTATTTACTTTATTGTGAAAATACCTCTAATTGTCCCCTTATTTGGAATATTGTCTCCAATATTTGAAATTATCTTTTACTTTTTTCCTATCAGTTTAAGAAAACAAACAAACGTGGCTCCTTGATGTTTTCTCTTGCACTTTTTTCATTATTATCAAGATTGTGTGTTGCTCCTGGTGTTTACTAGTTGTTGTTCCTCCTGTAGAATTTGCATTAATTTCTGATTCCAGAGATAACAGGTAACATCCTGAATTTTATGTGGTCAGTTTCCCTGGAAGCGACAGCACCTGTGAGATGTGGGTTATTTTTTAAAAATACATTTTCTAATTTCCCATTAAAAGCTTCTCTAGTTCTCTAGGTTCCAGATATTTCTCTGGGGATGCTTGAATGTGCCAGTGATTTCCAGGGCATGAATTTCTAGGTTTGACATAAACCTTGCTGTCATGAAATTATACTCTGATGTGGTACCTGGTGGTGTTGGGCACTGATTGTCAACAGTTTGCATTTTTCAACCTGTTTGATTTAAAACAAAATAAAATAAAATAAAATAATAAAGACTTTCCTGAAAGTAGCTTTTATTTTCTTTCCTTCATGTTCAAGTAGGGAGAACTTTTGAAAATTTTGCCTCTTCCCAATAGTATTAGAAAATTTAAAGACATTCCAAACACACTTTAAATAGTCACTATGAGTGTTTTCTTCGATTTCTGATTCTAGGCATCTGTGACACTAATTAGCAATGCCTCTCACATTTGTCCTACTTCTTCATCCTTCAAGATTTGGTAAATATTATTCTTTTTCCTGGAAAGCTCTTCTCTACCATATTGCCAGACAGTCTGCTGCTCTACGTTTAAGAATCTCTCCATGTCCTAGTGTAGTAATACAAAACACATTACCGTGTGCTGACGGTATAGCCCATCCTGTAGGGCGCTGTCTTTGCAAGTGGAAAGGCCAGGGAGTTCAAATCCCCAGCACCGTGAGATTGGAAAAAAACAAAAACAAAACAAAACAAAACAAAACAAAAAACACATTACCTAGTTGAATAAAAAAGGAATTTGACAAATTTGCATGCCCGTGAAACAACTACCACAATTGAGATGTACATTTTCATAATCTCAAAAGATTCCCTTGTGTTCTACCACAAGTGCATGCAATCAGCCCCTGACAGCTGAGCTACTTTATGTCACTATAAGTTAGAGGTATCCTTTCTACAGTTTCATAAGAATGCCATCATATGGTACAGACTCCTTTGACTATTCTTCTGTCAGCATATTTTTGAGATTTGTTCATGTTGTGGAGAGCATCCATAAGCCATTTCTTTAAACTATAGATCTTGATACTGTAGAGTAGCAGTCTGTATTATATAAGTCCACAATGTACTTAACCATTTACCTGCTGATGGACGCTGGAGATTCTTCAAGTGAGTGCTATTTAAAATAAAGATGTTACAGACATTTTTCCTGTAGGTATTTGTGTAGATAAATGTTTTCATTCCTCTCAGTAAATATCTTGAGTGGGATTATTGGATTATATGGTAAAGGAAAGTTAATCTTTATTAGAAACTGCCAAAACTTTCTCCCAAGTGTTTACAAAATTTTACATTCCAAATAGCAATATGAGAGTTTCTGTTGTTCTATACCCTTGCCAGCACTTAATATTGTCAGTCTTTCTCCCTTAAGCTGTTTTAATAGCTATGTAGTGACATCTAATTTCTAACTTTCACTTCACTGATAACTCCTGATGTTGAATTTTATATATATCAATTGAACATTTATGATCTTATTTTACAAAGTTTCTGATTAAACTTTCATCCACTTTTTATATTTTGGTCATCTTTTCATTGTACAATATTATTATATAATATGATAGATATAAATTCTTTGTACATGTATTGTAAACATTTTCTCTAAGTCTGTGCCTGTATTTTAATTTTATTTGAAGAGTAAAAGTTTTAAATCCTGATGAAGTTGGGCTTACCTTTTTTTTTCCTCTAATGTTTCATTTGTGTGTGTTTGTGACTTACTACATCTTTGCCTACTGCAAGGCAATGGAGATCTCTCCAATGATTTTCCCAGAAATTTTTCATAGTTTTAGATTTACATTTAGGCCTATGTTCCATTTCATGTCAATATTTCTATATTGTGGAAAGAAAAGCTAAAACGTGTTTTCCAAATAGATTTCCAGTTTTTTATCACAAATTGTTGAAAAGACTATCCATCAATGACCTTGGTGTCTTTGCTGGAAAATCAAATCATCATTAATGTGCAGTTTTAATCCTGAATGTTCTTTTCTGCCTTCTTGACATCTTTGTCTGTCTTTATGCTACTTCCACAGTGTCTCAGCTCCTGTGTATGGAACCTTCTTATGGTTTCTGAGCTCAGGTAATTTATTTGCCTATATTATCACTTTTTAAAACATTTTGGTATTCTTTGCATTTCCATATAATTTTTCAATAAAAGCTTATTTATTTTTTTAAAGATGGCTTCCATTATGATTGGGATTTCATTAAATATGTAGATAATTTTGGGAGAACTTATATCTTAAAACTACTATATCTTTTAATCCACAAATACAATCCATCTTTCCATTTAAATTAGCTATTCTTTAATAACTGTCAGCAATGGATTACAGTTTTCAGTATCCAGGCATTACATATATTTTAAATTTTGCCCTATGTATTTTGTATGTTTGATGCCAGTATCAGTGGTATTTTAACAACTTTATATTCCAACTGATACCCAAATGTAAAAATAATTTTTTGATTAAATAAAAATATTCTGGAGTTTTATAGATTGAATTCTTATTGTGCGACTGTTAATTCACTTCTAAGGTTTAGTAGTTTATTTATTTATTTTGGATTACCTAGCAATTTCTATATACCTTTTTACGTCATCAATGAATAAAAATTTCTACCTCTTTTCCAATATGAACACCTTTTTTGTTTTTCTTGGTTTATTGATCTGGTAAGATCAGGATAATTAGGATCTTTGGCATTATACGTTTCATCAGAATTGGAACTGTTTTGGTTGTTTTCCAAATATTTTTCTCTTCCTACTTTTACTCTAGGACTTTAATTTCATATATGTTAAAAGACTTTATATTGTCTTATGGATCCCCAAAGCTCTGTTTGTTTCATTCTCAGTTTCTTTTTCTTTCTATGCTCCATTTTGGATAATTTCTATTTCTGTATTTCTTAGTGAAATCATTATTTCTTTGACCACATCTAAACTATAATTTTTTACTTCAAGTATGTATGTTCTTTACCTCTAAAAGTCTCTTCTGGTCCTTTCTAAATCCACTTTTTCTATCCCCATTGCACATATATTTTCATTTAAATATTTGAGTATAGTCTGTGCATCCCATGATCCTGTCATTTTTACTTCAGTTTTCATTTACTGTTTTTTTTTTTTTTTTAATCTGAGTTTTTGTCACATTTTCCTGGTTTTTGGAATGTCTTATTAATTTCTGATTAGATACTGGACATTATGAATGCTGTATTATTGAGAAACTGATTTGATTATCATCCTACTTTGACAACAGGACAGAGTGATGGACTCTGGATATTTTTCAGGCCATGAATAATTCATCCTTATTACCAAGGTAAGACCCCAACAGAGCTCCTGCAAGTATAACAGGTGAGCACCAAGGACTCTAATTCAATGTTTGAACTTTTCCCTACCTCCTGTGGGTTTTGGGAGTTTTTCAGCTTGCAACTCTTTGCTGGTGCCTTGGCCAATCAGGAAGTTTCACTCCACACATGACATGGCTTGGTAATTACCAAGACCCAAGAGGATCCTTACGCTGATTTCTGGAGTTGTTTTCTATGTGTAGCTTCCTGCTTCCTGAAATCTACTCCAAAACACCCAGCCACTGATTTCAAATCTCAATTTCCTCAACTCAATGAACCACTGGCCTCTAATTCTCATTGTCTGTAAACTAACTCCAAGCCATCAGCCAGTCTCTGTGGCTTGCCTTACTTGTTTCTTTCTTGGGGAGCACAGAATTATTTGCTATCTCATGTCTTGTAACCATTTTATACAGTTTTCTATTTGTTTATGTTGTAAGGTTAAGTTAGGACTTTATTTCTTCACCATTGAAAGAAGCAGGTCTACATTTAGGGTTTGAGCAATGCCACCTAAGCATGTTTTGGAGACTCGTGACAAGTTAAGGTTGCAGAAAAAAGCAACTTAGGAAAATATAATTAATTACTCTTAAAAATGATCTTGTCTGAGCACCTATGGCCCATATGGCTTGTCTTAATGTAATGCCAAATACTCATGTTGAATATAAGCAGTGTCCACATTTTTATTCCTGTTTGAAAGACTATTTAACCATGATCTTAATACATTTCTTTCTACTTTCTCTCAGAGCTATTATATTTATCAATGATTAAACCACAGCACATGTCTATTCTACTAACATGAATGTTTACTGTGGGAAAACGTTTGTCATGTGTTTTTCTCACTAAATTAAAATGGGAGGAATTCAGCAAAGTAGGTGCCATGATGATGATATGGCTTTTCACATTAAGTAACAGTTCAGGGTACATACTAGTTGAAATAATGATAATATTCTTGAGCTGTCATGTTGCCCTCTTGGAGAATCCAACAATGTTAGCTGATCTAAGATGCTTTTTCTTTCACTGGAACTATTTAGGGAATTTATCTGTTCTTTGAAAAATTGTCTTCTGACTCCACACTTGGATCAATAAAATTCAGTTATGAATATAACAATAAAATGATTTTACACAGGAAGATTTTCCCTGTTTAATAAAACCCGCCTGAATTGGCTCTGAAGCTGATAGGGGCCCAACATTAAAGATAATGTCACAAAATTCCTCTTTGTATTAATTCTGTTACCCAATACTCATAAGCTGAGTACTGCACACTTCATTTACTCTACCTTGCATTGATTGTACAATGTTAAAAAATGGTCAACTAAACAAATGTTCATACATAAGACATTTATTCTGTATATGAACATACTGCTTGAATTAATTATATTTTTGAAAGAGCTTTTAAAACCCTTATTTTGACATTTAGTATATTTTTAAAAATTCATGTTTTACTCAAGAATATTTAAACTGGCTATAAGTGGAATAAATTGGCTAAAGTATAGCTTCACATATCTCTATGTTGGAGTTAGAGTCATCAAAGTCCTTTCTTATAGAAAAACCACATTAGTGTTTATCTGTGTAATATTCTCTCAGTAGCACTGATGATATAGCAGTTCTTAAAGAGAATGCTCAGTTGTTGTCTCTGGAATTTTCTTCCAAGCTGCTGACACAAATGATACAAGTTTTGTGCTGAACCTTTTCTTAAACTTCCCAGATAATGACAGTAGAGGTTTTTAGACAAGGCCCAGTCTTTACAGTCCTTGTAATGCAAGCTTCAAATGGGTTTCCAATCATTAAGCTAAAGTATACTCTTTGAAAAGAGCAAGTTCATGAGCATGTAGGAGATGGCACCTACGGGGTAACTGCTACCTGGAGTGAGACTTGAGAGTCAGTGTTGTACGGTCCAACCTTATTTCAGAGATGTTAACATGAACAAAGTTCATTTTAAATTGAATGAAATATAATATTCTTGCTCTCTCTCTCCTTTATGTGCCCTTGGTTTCTTCCTTTTCTTCTCTTTCCTTGAACTACACAAAGGTATTCATGGATTAGGAGAGAACAGACCCAGAAGTGGATAAGATCCAATGTAAGTCTCAGAACTTTGATAGAGGTGAGAACACAGTGCTGTGGAGTATGGAGGAAGGAGTAAGTCACTTACTGTTGTGTGTGAAAGACCCAACACAGGCAATAGTATAAAGCTGGGTCTTGAAAATAAATGGAGGTCATCCAACCACTGTGGAGCAAGGGCTGGCTAGCAGGGGAACACTCCATAGAAGAAACATCAGATACCAAGTGTACACACCTGAGTTGAAGTAGGTCTCATTTCTTCATCATTCTCTGATGGATGTACATAACTGATCTGCCCAGACTGAGCAATGGAGTTTTGAATGCATTGATAATTGAGACAACTTGATTTAGGTATCTCATTCTTTTAACATGAGACTTTAGATGATTAAAATATTATTTGAGAGAACACAGTACAGGGCTGGGGTTGTGCCTCAGTGGTAGAGCTCTTGTCTAGTATGTATGAGGCACTGATGTTGAGTTTCAGCACACATATAAATATATTCATTAAATAAAGTCCCATCAACAACTAAAAACGATTTTTTTTAAAAAGAGCACGGTACGTAGTATGTAAAGAATTATACAATTTAATATATGGTTAAGTAAATATATGTGACTATAAATAGAGATGCAGATACCAATCTTTAATTAAGGAATGCTATGACCACATTTTGCATGTTCTCTTAACCTTTTCAATAGGGAATTCGTTTAAGCTATATTCAAAAGTAACTATGAGAATGTCTCTCTCTCTTGATCATGTCTGGGGTTGTTTCTTTACCCCATCCTGGGTAATTCTCCTCTTATTCTGTGGCTCCATGGATCCACCTGAATTCACCTCAGATTGGATATTTCCTTATATTATGGCTAACATCCTAACCAGAGAGAAATTTAATGGTTAGGTCAGAATTTATATGGGAAAGTAAAAAGCCTTAATCATCTTAATTTTGAAAGTCTTAACTAGCTATTTCTATTTTTATTTATTATTACATGAATCCATGCAGTACTGGTGGTATTCTTTTCCTTTATGTGTACACTGCAAAAGAAAAAAAATAATAATAAAAAATACTGTGCTGCAGTAGCCCAACAATATGTTCCCATTGACATTTGGGAATAAATAAGGCGAGGTGGGACAGGGGAAAAGGTTTAAGATCCTTGCTCCAGGTTTGTTTCCTGTGTCATATTATCAAATGTGCCTCGCCAGCTGCAGAGGCTGCACTTGGACTTTTAATCATTTCATTTGTGTTTATGAGCGTATTGTTGCACCTAGAAGGCATGGTAAGAAAATGGCATGATGCAAAGTTTAAAGTGAACAAAACACTGGGGTGCAGACAGAGGGCTGAAAAAGCAGACAGAACACGAGGCTAGGAAGGCAGCTAAGGGCAAGCTTTGAAGGGGACCATGTCCTGTATTATCCATCAAGTTTTACTCCAAAAATTCAAAGCAGTATTAGGACTGAGGAGACATTCAGTGGTATAGTGTTGGCCTAGCACTTGCAAAGCCCTGGGTTTGATTCCCCAGCACCAAAAATAATAGCAATAAAAATGAATAAAAATTCAAAGTAGCAGCACAAGTTGGAAGGCCAAAATATTTTTGATTGACCAAAAGAAAATAGAAACAGAGAAGCAAAGAACCAAATAGGTGAGACAAATAGAAAACATGATATAATGGTGGAAATAAATATAATCATCTCAACAATTATTTTAAATATCAACGACCTAAACATTCAAAATAAAAAAATAATATTGTAAGACTAGGTGAGAAACCAAGACACAAATACATGCTACTTACAAGGGATACACTTTAAGAGAAAAAACAGAGGTAGAAAGTAAAAGGACAGAAAACATTGCCCAAATAATAAAAAATATTAGAAAATGTATTATTTTTTTAACTTATTTTTTTGCAATGATGTGACTTGAACCCAAGGTCTTTCACATGCTAAGTAAGTGCTGCACCACTGAGCTACACTCCAGCAGAAAAATGTATTTCAAGGTGGGGAGAGGCACTAAAGATAAAGAAGAAAGTATTTTATACTAATAAAAGATTTAATACATCAAGAAGTAGAACAATTCTAAATATGTATTTATTTCATAACAGTTTCAAAATACATAAAGCAAAACATGAGAGTTAAAGGGAGTAATAGATAAATCTTCTACACTAGGTGAAAATTTAATATTCCTCTTCCAGGAACAGAGAGGATAAGTAGACAAAATTAATCATAAAGCTATAGAAAAATATGAATGACACTGTCCATCAACTTGACCTAATTGACATTTATAGAACATGACACCCAACAATTTTCTTTGCAAGGGCACAAGTAATGTTTATCAAAGCAGATCACATGCTGGGCCACACACAAAAAAATTGATCAATAAATTGTAAAACACTGAAATATTACAGAGTACGTTTTCTGACCACATCTAGATTAAATTAAAAACCAGTATAAAAAGATACATATATCACTTCTGGTCTGAGTATGATGAAATAAGCATACTCAACTGTGTTCCTGCTTCTGGATACAACTCTGAAGCCTGAACAGGATGCCTGAAGCAGCTACTTTAGGGCTCTGAAAAGTAAATGGTGGTGGCACACATCTGTGATCCCAGCAACTCAGGAGGCCGAGGCAAGAGTTCAAGGCCAGCCTCAGCAATTTAGGAGGCCCCAAGCAACTTAGCGAGTCCCTGTCTCAAAAGAAAAAATAAAAAGGACTGGGGATGTGGCTTAGCGGTTAGGTGCCCCTGGATTCAATCCCCAGTACCAAAAAAGAAAACAAACAACAACATCAACAACAAAACCTAACAGGTAGATTAGAAAAGAAGAACAGAATTTGAAATAGCACCAATCATCCAACTTACTGTGGTTTTACCGTTGTTCCCTGTTCAAGGTCTCTTCACCTGAATTGCATACAGCCTGAAACTTAGAAGTGGTCATCAACAGTTCCAGGAGAAGCCCTCTAGTTCTGTTTCAAAGAGCAGGAAAAAGAGTTCCTAAATTATCTGGATATACCTCAGCTATCAGCTGCCCTACCTTGCCCCCGTCCTCTCCTGCCTCTGCCCTCACACCATCTCTTGGCAGGGTCGGCAGAGACTGCAGGAGGGCCTGCCTCTCTGAGGGACCTGCTGGGATCCCAACATGGTGGGGCAAATCCCTGAGGCTTTTTTCCTCCCTCTGTCCTGCTGTTGGGCTCCAGATGTGGGCATTAGTGGCAAGTGCACAGCCTCATGGTGTAACTGAAACTCCAAGTCTCTGGCTTGAGAACCGTGAAAAGGATTCAGGTAACCAGAAAAACAATATATTTTCTTCAAATATATTTTCTCTTTTGTCCTTTAAATAGAATATTCTCATTTTAGGTTTGTCTGACTGATGTTTTTTTCATGAACACATGCACCTTATCCATTCTCACCCAGAACAATGTGGAGGTGGTGTTTTTCCTTCTTAGGTTATTCTATCTGGAAGCACGCAATGCCCATCTGGCCCTTGTTCATGCTGTGAATTTTGATCATATGGTCAAGATGTTTCTAATTTTTCTACCTTATTATTGCATTATTATTGAACTTTCGACTTACAACTAAAAAGTGTTCTGTGAGAAGATACTTTAAAAAATTCTAATATTATTGGTGCATTCTATTTATACAAAGTATGGGTTTCATCTGGGCATATTTGACTACTCGTAAAAATATAATTTGATCAATTTCACTTCCCACTTCTTACCCTCACTGTCTTACTCCCTCCCCTGATTCCCTTCCTGTATCTTAATGATCTCCCTCATACCGGTCCCTTTCCCCCGCCAGATTTCCCCCTAGCTTGAACATATGAGAAAAAGCATACAATACTTTTCTGAGTCTGACTTATTTCACTCAAAATTATGGTCTCCAGTTCCATCTATTTGCCTAAAGATATCACAATATCACTCTTGTTTGTGGCTGAACAAAATTTCATTGTGTATATATGCCATATTTTCTTTATGCATTCTTTCGTTGACAGATACCTCGGCTGATTCCATAACTTGAACTATTGTGAATTCTGCAGCAGCCGACATGGGTATCATGTATCTCCAAATATGCTGGGCTTTAATTCTTTTGGATAAATACCCATAAGTGGTATAGCTAGATCCTCTGATAGTTCTATTTTTACTTTTTGGAGGAGCCTCCATTCTGATTTCTATAGTGGCTGTACCAATTTACATTCCCACCAAAAGTATTCAGGTTCGTATTTCTCGATATCCTAGCAGAATTTATCATTAACTCTTGGCCATTTGTACTTATTTTGAGAAGTGTTTGTTCAGCCCATCTGTTGATTGGAATTTTTTTTAAGGGTATGAAAATATCTTGCCCCTCATCAGAATTTCTCTCTAGATTTAGGTCCAGTTAATGATTATTTCCTGATGCGATCTTCATTTTGATAGTCATAGAATTCTGGTTTTTTCTAGACTCTCCCCATATTTCCTAGTCAGCATTTGGCCTTATACTGTGAACAAGAGCTCTCCATTTCCCCAACTTCTTCCTTCCTCTCCTCTCCTCCTCCTCCTCCTCCTCCTTCTTCTCTTTTCCTCCCTACTCCTCTTTCTTTTTCTGCCCTTCCTTAACTGTGGTATAACAGGATGTTCCAAGTTCCTCAACAGCTACCCTTCTCAGTCCTGAAATTGGCCATTTGTTTGAGGAGATCTGAGTTCTAGGTGTGTTTGTGGCTACTGGGGTATGTTTGGATCTTGGCTGTTGATTCAATGGTCAGGACCTGAAGATGACATTCTGATACACAGATAGACAATACTCCTATGAACATGCATATGAATATGCATTATGTAGATAATATGCATACATGCATATTTTAGAAATCACAACACGGCCAATTCTAATCTACCCTCCAGAGGCCTTTCTTGCTTTCCCTCATTTCATATTTACATGTCCCTTCTTCCACATGGGACCCTGGTTCCCAAGAACACCTTTATTCATTTACTTAATCCTACAGTACATCTAAAATAGTTTCAGAATTGCTTGTCTAGCAATTCTGAAATTGCTTTTCTCCCATTCTGTAGGCTCTCCCTTCATGTTATTGATTGTTTCCTTTGCTGAGAAGACGCTTTTTAGTTTGAATCCATCCCATTTATTGATTCTTAATTTTACTTCTTGTGCTTTAGGAGCCTTGTTAAGGAAATCAGGTTCTAAGTCAACATGATGAAGATTTGGGCCTACTTTTTCTTCTATTTGGTGCAAGGATCTCTGTAATAGTTCCTGTCTTTGATCCACTTTGAGTTGATTTTTGTGCAGGGTGAGAGATAGAAATTTAATTTCATTCTGTTATATAAGGATTTCCGTTTTTCCCAGCACCATTGTTGAATAGGCTATCTTTTCTCTAATGTATGGTTTTGGTGTCTTTGTCTAGCACGAGATAACTGTATTTATGTGGGTTCGTCTCTGTGTCTTCTATTTTGTACCATAGGTCTGCATGTCTACTTTGGTGCCAATTCCATGCCATTTCTGTTACTATTGCTCTGTAGTATAAAGTCTGGCATTGTGATTCCTCCTGCTTTACTTTTCTTGCTAAGGATTACCTTGGCTATTCTGGGTCTCTTATTTTTCCTAATGAATTTCATGATTGCTTTTACTAGTTCTATGAAGAATGTCACTGAGATTTTAACAGGAATTGCATTGAATCTATATAACAGGAATTGCATTGAATCTATAAATAGGTCTGACAAACAGACCTATTTTTTAAAAGTTCATGATTTCTTTGCAATTCTGAATCACCACCTCCATACCTGCCTGCCCACCTCTCTCATGACTGTGGGTATGTAGTCAAGCTCTGTTCATAAATTATTTGGTTATTTGGACTTCCTTCCTCCCTCCCTCCCTCCCTCCTCTCCCCTCCCCTTCCTTCCTGACATTCCTCTAATCTACAATTATTTTGCTTCAGCTCTCAGTTTTCGGGTCCCCTTCCTCACATTCTTACTCATTTCATATTGCTTAGTTGAATATGTATAACATCAACATGTTCCCAGTCAAATTATTCAGACAGTATCCTCAGGGGAGTGCCCCTCCCTCCTGCATCCTTTTGCCCCATTTTATCCTCATCCTCACCCCTTGTAGGCAACCAATTTCATTGTTTTCTGGTTTATCCTTCCTTTTTGTGTATGTGTGTTGATAAGTGGAGATTACATTTTCCTCTTATCTTCTTTCTTACACAAACAGAAAAGTATTTTTTTCATATAAAAATATCTCCAGGAAATCACTTTGTAACAGTTCACAGAGATGTTACTCATTTTTAGAGCTGTATAGTACACCAGTGTGTATGTAGCCCAGTTTATTCAACTAATACCTTATGTTTATATATTTAGGAAATTTCCAATATTTTGCAATTAAGACTAAAGTTGAAAAAGAATCTTGTGGTTTTTTATATTCAGTGTTATCATAAAGGCAAATTCTTAGATGTGGGATTTATGGAACACAGGGTAAATGCATTTGCAACATTGTTAGATATTCCCAATTTACTCCATAGAGGTTATATTCCCACTACAATGTATGAGAGGGCATTCTTCCCAAATCCTTGCCAGGAGCAGTATCTAAATCTTAGATATTTGATTTATTTCATCTATGTATTTTAAAAGAAAAAGTCATATTTTATAATTTATTATATCTTGGAAGAATTCATTAAAAACAGAATATAGCTTTAATCTTAAAAATTTTTGAAGAAGAAAAATGAAATCATGTATGAGAATATCAATGATAAAAATTAAGAATACAAAATGCAAAAAGAAGAAAATGCAAGAGAAAATGAGGTCACTAAAACTGTTTATGTTCATTAATTAAACTTCAAAGCTTGAAACAACAATCTTTTTGAAAATGAAACAATTTCTTGTAACTTTGTATCTAAGGAAGCTAAGAAATTGAATAACAATAATTTCTATAATCTACACATTTGACTGTAAATAATATCCTATAATGGAAGGAAAATATTTAGAAATATTTGCTCAAGTTATGAACATAGTTTCTTCTAGAAGCACAGTTTCTTCTAGAAAATGCACCAAACAGTATTTTTGACATTTATATTTTGGTTTTTTGTCTTTTAATTTTAATATTTTAGTTTTACATGACAGTAGAATGTATTTTGGCAGAATATACATACATAGAGTATAATATCTATTTAGGATCTCACTCTTATGGTTGTATATGTGGAGTTACCCTGGTTGTGTTTACAAATACAAGTCTAGGAAAGTCAGGACCAATTAATTCTATTGTCTTTCCTATTCTTCTCTCACATCCTTTCCCTTCATTTCCCTTTGTCTAATCCAGTGAACTTCGATTTTTCCCCTTCCCCCCTCCCTTGTGAGTTAGCATCCACAAATCAGAACATTCTGCTCTGGTTTTATGGGATTGGCTTATTTCACTTAGCATGATAATCTCCAGTTCCATCCATTCACTACCAAATGCCATAATTTCATTCTTCTTTATGACTGAGTAATAGTCCATATCCTACATATCCTACATTTTGTGTACATATCCTACATTTTCTTTATCCATTCATCCATTGATGGGCACCTAGGTTGTTTCCATAGCTTGGCTATTGTGAGTTGAGCTGCTATAAGCATGAATGTGACTGTATCTCTGTAGTATGCGTATTTTAAATCCTTTGGGTATAGACCAAGGAGTGGGATAACAGGGTCAAATGGTGGTTCCATTTCAAGTTTTCTAAGGAATCTCCATATTGCTTTCCATAGTATTTTCACCAATTTGCAGTCCCACCAACAATGTATGAGAGTACATTTTGTATTTTGTTTTGCACAAGGCGATTAATTAAATATTAAAAGTGCCCCTTGAAAGTGAGCATTTATTTAGTGTCATAGACATGTGGAACAAAGACTACAAGGGCATTTTAGCAGGTTAGCAAATTAAGAAATTATTTTGCCTATATTGTTGTGTCTAATTTTAAAACCTGTCTACTAAAATGACTACTAAAATGTTAGTCACAAAATTCTAATTAATGCTCAAATATAAGAGTCTAATTCTAATTATTTCATGAATTTGAAAAATATGAAGATTGATCCATTATAGCAGTTCCTAAAATCTGCCAGTGAGCCCCTCTGGGAGATTTTAAGGGGAACTTAAAGGGTTTGTGAGTTAAGATGGGAAGAAAAGGGAGGAAAGGGAAAGAGATAAGGCGAAAAAGGAAAATTGAGGCAGGACAAAAGGCAAGCAGGCAGAGACTAGTTAAAGGACGAGCAGAAAGAAGAGAAAATAAGCAAGAAGGAGAAAAAAAACGCATTTGTCTGGCAGGCAGGGTTCAGTTTCCCAAGTGCCGATCCCCTTTGGTCGGTCCCTCTGCTGTCCTGAGAATTACACCTGAAGCATTCCAGAATGGGGAGCATTTCTTTGTTGTTCAGAGTACACACACACACACACACACACACACACACACACTCACTCACAAGCAGAAATATCCAACAACTTCTCTTTTAGCAATACTAGCAATAACCATTAGGAGATAATCTGTCTTTAAATCCGGAATAAAGGTTAACTGTGGGAAGCTAGAGCTGAGGGAGCCTCTCACAGGGTCCTGCCCCTTCCCTGTTCCACTAGACGTGCCCAAGGTCACACCACTGCTAGAGATAGAGGCAAGTTGTGTTAGTCAGCTTTGCATTGCTGTGACCCAAAGACCCAAGAACAATTTAGAGGATGGAAACTTTATTTGTGGCTCACAGTTCCAGAGGTCTTAGTCCACAGACAGCCAACTCTATTGCTCACGGCCCCAGATGAGGCAGAACATCATGGCGGAAGGGTTGACAGAGGAATACAGCTCAGGGCATGGCTCCAGGAAGCAGAGAGAGAGAGTCTGGCTCACCATGGCCAAATTATAAACCCCAAGGACACACCCCTGCTGCTCACCCCCTCCAGCCACATCCTTCCTGCCTACAGTTCCCTCCCACTGATTCCATTCAAGTGGATTAATGCAACAATTTGGTTAGGCTCTCATAATCCTTTCACCTCTAAACTTCCTTGCATCGTCTCACACATGAGCTTTTGGGGGACATCTCACATCTAAACTGCAACATAAGGCTAACACTCAGGTTGTTGGGTGTCCAGTTCAATGCTTTCTCCAAGACGCACGATACTTTTCATGCCTCTGTAGAAAAAGAGAGAAAGAAATCTCCCCTCAAAGTGCATAATTTCTAAAAAAGATACTGTAGTAAATAGAATTATGGTTTCTTTTAAAGGATAAAGAAACTTCAAAATTTTATTTACTGCACTTTTTAAAAGTTTCACAGTGAATGGAGAAGATTTTGAAAACATCTGTTTACCAATTTCCTTCTGGTAACAGAACCTCGGTGGCAATAACTAAATCACCTTCATACTCTTCTCTGTGAAGCCATTAAGCCTAGAAACATGCTGTTTTTGGCAATACAGAAATCAAAGTGGTAGCACAGCAGAGCAGATCTGTGTTAAAGAACAAAAATCCACAGGCTGCTTCAAATATCAACAAGGAACCCTGAAATTTTCTATCAATTTCTTTTCATGGCCTTGTGACATTTTCAACTTAAAACTATATTGCTTAACATCAAGGCACTTTGAGAGAGCTTCAGTTGGAAAAGGTAATTTTTGAGTGAGATTCAGCAGAAAAAGGTAATTTTTCAGAGAGGTTCACTGGAAAAAGGTAATTTTCAGAACCAATTGCTGCATTCTTTTGCTGTTATTTTGTCTTTTTTTCTAAGTAGCCCTAATGTCATTCATGGGCACTCTATGTCAATACATCCGTACTGGCTAAGTCGTTTGTGCAAAGTAAGTTTACAGAAACTGTAGCTTTAGGCTATGTTATTCCAGGGCTGTGAAGATCAAACAATGCAATTTCACTTGGAAGTTTCATCAATTTTGCATCAATGTTGATGCTCGAGCTGGAGGCCTGCTCCCAGAATCATAATTTCAGCCACAGAAAATTTTTGTTTTTGATGGAGAATCTAATTTCATATGATGATCATTGTTTGGTAATATAGTGGCTCAGTAATGCTGCTCCATAAACCTCCAATGCTGACCCAGCAATTGATGGGCGAGCCATGTAGGGATTTAATAGCTGATCTAGACTGCATCAATTCATACTGTTTTGAGATACTAAAGGAAAAAATAACTAGTTTTAGAATGCATGTTATTATATGTTATTTGTATAAGTGGATGAACAAGTATCCTTGAAAGCTGAGACCTTTCATCTGCTCATTTTTGGAGAGCTCCAATCTTTAGAAAGGAAATTATGCAATTCAGTTTTAATGGCTCAAAATGAAGACTGAAATTATCAGGCTTCTCATATATTTCTCCTTTGATTATATCACCATAGAGAAAATGGAAAAAATCCTCCTTCCTTGCAGGATGTGAAAGTTGAGAGGCATAACAAGAAACATTCTAAAATCTCTTTGTAAAGAAAAACAGCAAGCCTTAACAGGCTGCATTTCATTCTCCTTTAAGTTATACGTTTATTATATTTTATTTAAAGTGAATATTAATGGCTTTCTTTTCATTAGTCTCTTTGTTTTGTAATTCAGCTTTGTATGTAAGAAATTGTATCATACCGAGTTTCATGGTGGCCGGTTAGATAAGCATGTAGGCAAACACAGTTGGGATCATTTCAGTTCTAGATACTGCACAACTGCTTTTCCTCTTTGAAGAGATTCACCAACACCTCCCTGCCCCTCACCAGCACTGTGGATTGAATAAAGTCAAATAATGATGGCATTTCTATTTTAAATGCCTTTTTGTTTTAAGAAAAATAGGTGTTTCACCAGGTGCAGTGGTGCAAGCCTGTAATCCCAGCAGCTCAGGAGGCTAAGGCAGGAGGATTGCAAGTTCAAAGTCAGCTTCAGCAAGTTAGTGAGGCCCTAAGCAACTTAGAGAGAACCTTTTTTGAAATAAAAAATAAAAAAGGGCTGGGGATGTGGCTCAATGGTAAGGTGCCTCTGGGTTCAATCCCCAGTACAAAAAAAAAAAAAAAAAGAAAGAAAGGGAAGCAAGAAAAGAAAAATAGGTGTTTCAGCATCCAAACATGATTGTCAAATTGCTTTGGTGTTTATACACATTGGGGAAATAATTAAGTGAATCAATTGTGATCAGTTTGTTGCTTTTCACCTCCATGAGAGACTTCTCTCAACAGTTGATTGTAACCCAGATAGTTGTCTATTTTCAAAGTTGAAATTGATAACCTGTTGATTCAATAATAACTAACTGAATGTGCACCATAAGGTGCTCAACAATTCGTCATCAGTCTCTGAAACATGCCTGCTGCCCAGGATAAGTGTGGTGTGCTCCCATCCCATTTACCAGATCCATTTCCAATTCTCTCCCTTCCTGGTAGATCTTTTGTCAGCCTGCATAGAAGTATTTTAACAAGTGGAATTTTGTTTCATTTTTGTCAGGGTATAGCATTTAATAATTCTGAAAAAATTTTCAGAGTACAGATCTCATCTTAAGTGTTCTTCCCACAAAGTGAGGGGCAGGAGAAGGCTTCGGGAGGTGATGGTGCATTACCTTGATTGTGGTGATGGTTTCATGAATCCAAAATTCACCAAGTGCCTAAACTCATTAACTGTATAAATTACATAGTTTTTTGTATGTCACATATACCTTGATAAAGTTGCTAAAAATTTTGTATTTAAATAAAACCATTTGGGGGAGTTCAGGTTAAGAGGAAATGAAAAAGTCATAAAATCATTTAAAATTTGTTAATTACATTTGAGTCACTACAAATGTGAATGACTTTTATCAAGAATCTGCATTTCCAGCCTAGTCAATGTCCTTCCCTCAATAATCCGATAGCTACTGATCCTGATAGCTGCCTTAGCTGGCCAGTGTTTCTATTGTGTGGACTCTGGGTTAGCCTGAGAATAGCTGTCATGATGAGAGAGGGGTAATCACAGGGAAAGACTAAAATGACCATGGGGGAAATGATACCATGATTTGGCAAAAGTGTGCATCCTTGCCTCAGACGTTCAAATATTTTGTGGAAAGATCAGAGTTTAGGGACCACTTAGACCAGGGTTTGACCTTAGATCACTTACACCATATGACCTTGGCATATGACTTATCATTTCATGGACCCAGGGTAGATTTTTTTTTTAAATCCAAGTGGTTGTGATACTACTTACTGTATATGATGGTTGTAAAATTAAATGAGACCGTATAATTATGTGTCCAGCTCAGAGCCCTGCATATGGCAAACAGTGGTACATGTCATTAAGGTATGTGCCAAAACATAAAATAGTACAAGTAGCTTAAATTGAGACAGTCTGAATGGATACTGCATATAGGATCGCAGAGTCAACAGAATTTATTCAAATATCATCCCATTTTGAATTGACAAGAACACTTAATACTCTAAACTTATTGTTATGATTTGGACACATGGTATCTCCCAAAGCTCATGTGTTAGACAATGCAAGAACATTTAAAGATGAAATGATTGGTTACGAGAGACTTAACCTAATCGGTGCATTAATCCATTGATAGGGATTAACTGGGGGTAAATATAGGCAGGTTGGGTGTGACTGGAGGAGGTGGGTCAATGGGGATATATCTGCAGGGTGTATATTTTGCCAGAAGAGAGAAGCTCTCTCTGCTTCCTTATTGCCATGCCATGAGCTGCTTTCCTCCTCTACAGCTTTCCAACATGATTTTCTGCCTCATCTCGGCCCAGAGCAAAGGAGTTGGCCATCTATGGACGGGGACCTCTGAAATCATGAGCCCCATATAAACTTTTTCTCCTCTAATTGTTCTTGTCAGGTGTTTTGGTCATAGCAGCAACACAACTGACTATAACACTTCTTATTCAATTAAAATAACTTTTTATGAAGGTAAGGTGTGCTCCCTTTGGATGTTCTGCATCTGACCAGGAGATGTGTCCTGTCTGTAGGCTTTGGAGTTTGGAGAGGGAAGGGCTTGCTCCACTCTCTTGGAGAAAAAGCTTCACTGTCAATGAGTGGTGGACAATCTGAAATAACACAATACAGCTGCAATATAGCTGCAAATGTCACACTTTACATTCCCAATGGGTAGAAGGCTCCCTGGTACATAGTAGGGATTCTGTAAAGGCTCACTGAAATCAATGATGGACTGAAGAAATGGAATGGGATTGTCAGTTTTCCCCCAGTATCAGGCATCCTTAGTGTGAGATAACCTAACCTCAAATTGTTTTTAATACCTCAACTGTTTCTTCCTCATGTTGAATTAAATGTTTTGTCATTATTAGTAAACAAGTAAGAATTATTTTTTTCTGTTTCAAATTTTAGGTTTTTAAATATTTTATGATTATCTTTTTTTTTTTTTTTTTTTTTTTTTTTTTTTTTTTTTTTTTGAGGCTATGCCTTTAAATTCATGCTCATTTTCAAATGGAAAAATTTAAGGAACACTTATGTTTTCCAAACTGCAGAGTTCTGATCCAGGGATGAGAGCTTTTCAGAAGTAATACCCAGATTGTCTTACCCATATAGCTGTAGATCCTGCAAGATATAATGGATGTAAATGAATATACACAAAATGGATAAATACATGAATATATTTTTATATAAGTATGAAGAAAGATGTGGATGTAAACACAGAATGATTTCCCACCCGCCCCCTGTCTGATTTTCAAAGCTCTGTCTGTCTTCCAGCCTATGTATATTCTTATTATTAAAATCCTAAACGAAATCTTGCCAGGCTGACATCTCAAGTGAGTTTTTCCATATTTCCTCTCAAGACACATCCACTCAGATCAACTTAAATAGCCCAGCAAAGCAAGGCTGTTGTAGATCCTGGCCAGGTGATTCAAGGGGCCAAAGGGCCAGTTGACAAAGGAAAAATGCCTTTTTACACTGGCAAGAGCCTGACATATTTTTATAGAGAAATTTGAGTTTCACAAAACTGAATTCATTTTCAGAGAAAATGATAAAAAGAAAAAAAGAAAGCAGGATATTTCCTGAGACAGTTTGTTGGGTGATGATAGCTTTACAATTTGTCAACCAGACACCTACCTGAATCTCCGGATTTCTTCATTCCTTTGTTTGGGTAGGCAGCACAACATTTTGTTTTTGCTTTTGTTTTGTTTTGTAAGGATATGGAGGGGTTTTGTTTTCTTCCGAATTATACTGTGACTTATTTAACTTGGCTGCTGTCCCAGGTTATTGTTTATAACCAGGATCAGGTTCAAAGAGACAGAACCAGGGATAATTCAGTTAAAACAAAGACAGAAAAAGAAAAAGAAAAAACAATGTCTGTCCTTTTTCTTGGACTTGCACTTTGGGGCTATGTGAGGTATGGGGTTTTATCAATTACACCTGAGTTAGCAGGAAAAAGAGTCTCTCCAACTATAGAATTCACTCCTTCTTGCTTCTGCTATTTGGTTTAGAGCCACAGGGACACCATCCATCAAAAGAACCTTTCCTGAAGAGGAGAATCTTGTTAAGGCTGGCTGTCAGCTTGAGAAAACTAATCATGGTATTGAACAACAAAATGATTTTATACTGCTTTCCTCCTTCTCTTCTACTGAGCAGGCCATTAAGGAGGAAGGCCGACAGATGTTCAGCAACCAACTAAAAATAGAAAACCTGCTTTAAATATCAAGTGTGCCTGTTTGATTCTGGAGTGAAAGGATATATGTCTGGCATCCATACAGAATGGAATTCAGATTGAGGCCAGAGTCTGACTCAGATTTCACAGATGAGATGTGGACTGGTGGGTGGTTCTGTTAGCCAAAGGACTTAATGACTTCTTCATAATGACTTTCTTTTCCATGTCCAGATTATGTCGAAATGTGTCAGTGTTACTACTGATCTGGGTGTTGTTATGTCCTATGTTAGCTCAACTTAGAGTCAGAAAGATCGATTAGTGGGTTTGAGTCTGCAAAATAGACTCAAGGCATTTTATTTTCTGCTTGCTGTGTTCTTTTTATCTTCTCTTCAATGTAGCTTTCCTTCCCCCTTCATGCTATGGTACTAGCTGAATGCTGATGACCTAATAGTACAATAACAGGCAAGTTTCATTTAACGGTAATCTGCTGGCCACAGCTGCCTGGGTACCCACTGTTACTGAGCCAGACCCTCGAGACAAAGCTTTTTCATTCTTTCCCTGAGACAAAATCTTGGAAACATTCATTCTTTAAGTTTCAGTTCACTGGACCTCATGATATTCCCCCTCCTCTCCCACCAACAAATGCCCCCCCATTAAGTTCACCACATAGGACTTTGTACTGTTTATTTAGTTGGTAATAAATGCTGGCCAAGGCTTTCCCAATCTAGGCACAATAAGTAGATATCTGTTGATGAATGACATTGTTGTGGGCCTGGTGGCCTAAAAGCTATGTTTTGTTGGTAGAGTGGTGATTGTAAACTTTTTCTTGAGGGAACAGAATCACTTCATAAGTAACATGCAAATTGCCCATTTTTAGCAGAAAAAAAGTCTGCTTAATTTTAAAAATGCATGCTTTCTATAAGACTCTGAGGTTATGCACTTGTATGTGAACATTTGTATCTATGGGGTTGTGAGGCAACAATGTATAGCAGAAGAAAAAGTGAACATATACTAATTGGATCTGCATTTGAATCCAAGTTCTGCCACTTATTGTGTCTTTAACCAAGTCATTTAACATCTTTGGGCCTTAGTTTTCAATTTTATTGCTTTTACATTTTTTAATTTATATTTTTTAAAAATTAGTTAACAAATAATAATTGCATTTATTTGTTGGCAAGTTGACAGGTAAAGAAGAAAAACAGTCAAAGGGTTCAAACTTTCAGTTAGATAAGAGGAGAGAGTTCTGGTGATGTGTGGCACAGCGTGGTAACTATAGTTAATAATAATATATTATGTATTTCCATATGGGTAAAAGAGAGGATTTTAAATGTTCTCACTGCAGAGAAATGATAAATATTGAAGGTGATAAGCTAATAAGTCTGATTTGATCATTCCACAATGGGCCTTGGTTTTCCATCTGAACCTGTCACCTATGGATGCAGATAGCATCTACATGTGAAAAGAAAACATCTACATGTAAACATTTACATTAGTCTTTTCCTGAGAGAAAGAAAATCTTCAATACTGTCCCTGCATTGGAGACCTTCGGTCGGTCAGGCTGAATAGTGGCAGAACATGGAGAGAACAATGAAGGAAAGGAAAGTAGTCCTGGAAAGAAGACCTGGGCCAAACAACAGTGGTGCCCTGAGGCTGCTGTGTGCTGACTGCTAGGATTTGCTCGTAAACACACATAGGACTCTCCCTGAGGCTCCCAAAATGGCATGAGGAGCCAAAGACTTTCATCAGCAGGTTGCGGGAAAAGAATTAGGTTGTTACTATTAAGGTAACTGTAAGCTCCAGAGTGCAAAGAATTTAGCTTTGTGTAGTGCTGTATCCCACATGCCTAGAAGAAAGCCTAAGAAGCACTAGATGCTTAATTAAGTGGATGGATGGATGGATGAATGAATGGATGGATCCATGCATGGATGAATTTGCATACACAAGTTATGCAAGTTAAATAAGTAAATGAATGCATGGATGGACAAACTTGCATATGCAAAGTGTATAAGTTAGGTTTAGAAAACTTGAGTAATAAATACAAACAGGATTGTTTAAAAAGTTATGTGCTTCATAGAGTCAATATTGATGTCAGTTCTCCCCAAATTCATCTGCAAATGCAAAAGAATCCCAACCAAAACTCCAACAGACTTCACGTGTGTGTGTGTGTGTGTGTGTGTGTGTGTGTAAAGTGTATATATATAAGGAAATATATAAGGAAATACATATATTCAGGAATATAAAGGACCCAGAAAAACCAAAAGAGTAATAAGGAACAACATACATGGAAGATTTATTTTTCTAACTTTGAGCCTTATTATAAAGCTATATTAATCAAGATAGATTGGAATTGGAAAAAAGATAGACATATAGATCTTTGGAACAGAGTGAAGAGTTTATAAATAGACCAAGGAATATACAGTAAATTGATTTTTGAAAGGGGCTAAGAAGTATAATGGGAAGAAAGAAAGACTTTGTAGCAAATGATGTTGGATAAAATAAATACCCAAGTTGGGAAAAAATTAACATTGATTCTAACCTTACAACATATAGAATATAAAGAACTCTTACAACTGAATAAGAAGACATACCTCAATATAAAATGGGCAACATGTTTAAATAAACGTTCAAATAACCAATAATAACATTAAAATTGTTCTACATCTTTAGTCACCAGGGAAATTCAAATTAAAACCACAATGAGATACCAATTCATGTTTAATGGAAAGAATAACATTAAGAAGTTTGACCAGACAAATGTTTATGAACTGGAACTGTTTGTGGGAGTATAAAATAAGGAGTGCTTTAGCAATCTGTTTGGAAGTATCTTAAAATGTTAAGCACACATCTACCATATGATCCAGACATTCCACTCCTAGGTATTTACCTGAAGAGTAATGAAAGCATATGTCCTGACAAACACTTATACACAATCACATATGACACCTTTATCTGTAATATCCCCAAACTGGTAATTGAAATGTCCATCAACAGGTGAATGAGTTAACAAATTGTGATATATCTATAGTATATCATGCTTCTTAGCAATGAAATGGAATGAGCTATTGGTATATAGACAAATCTCAAAACCATGCAAGTGAAATAAAATATATTTTAAGAAAGTAAATCTGTATATTTTCAGAAAAATGCAGTCTATCTATAGTGTCAGAAAGCAGAGAATGAAGTTCTAGGGAGAGGGGTTACAAAGGAACTTGGGGAAACTTTGGGGGATGAGGGAAATATTTGTATATTTATTGCGGTTGCGTGGGTGTATGCTTATGTCAAAATTCATCAACTTGTCCACTTTAAATAGATGTGTAGCTTATTGCACTTTAGAGATGCAGTTTATTGGTCATACTTCAATGAAGTTGAAAAATATGGAGAAGTGGTTAAATGTATACTCACATGAGAAAGAAACAACTAAAAATGAACAATTATTCTAGACTGTGCAATTACAAGAATTTTTACTGTATTTTTCTGGGTACTTTTATGCAATTTTCTAAATTTCTAGAATTTACATATATTAGTTTTCTAATAAATGTGGTTATATACAAATGTATTAGTACAGCTGTTGCTGTGACAACTCTCTACAATTGGGTTGATTGAAACAGCTGAAATTTATTATCACACAGCTCTGGAGGCCAGAATCTGGAATTAGCATTACTAGGCTAAGATCATTGTGTCAGTGGGGCTGCACTCTTCCCGAGGCCCTAAGGCAGATGCCATTCCTTGCCTCTTCCAGATACTGGTGGCTGTCAACGCTCTTGGCTTGTGGTGGCACCAATCCCATTTCAAGGTGAGCATCTTCAAATCCCATTTCAAGGTGAGCATCTTCAAATCTCTCCCTGCTCTGACCTTTGGCCTTTCCCTTGTGTGTGTCAAACCTCCCATGGCATTCCTCTTTACGGGATATGTAGGATTACCTTTAGGCCCCTTTCAGATAACCCAGGATAATCTCCTCATCTCAAAATCCTTAATGGCATCTGTAAAGATCCTTTCTGCAAATTAGGTAGCATTTATGGTTCCAGAGATTAGGACCCATCTTTGGGGGACATTACTCAACTTACCACAGCACACACATTGTATATTCTAAAGTTTTTTATGTTTTGTTCTTTGAATATCTTGAAATTACATAAATAATAAGTATATATGTTCATCATTTAAAATTCAGATAATAAACCAGGCACAGTAGTTCATGTCTGTAATCCCAGCAATTTGGGAAGCTGAGGCAAAAGGATCAAATATTTGAGGCCAGCCTCAGCAATTTAGCAAGACCCTCAGCAACTTAGCAGACCCTGCCTCAAAATAAAAAAAAAAATTAAAATAACTGAGGATGTAGCTTAGTGGTAGAGTATCCCTGGGTTCAATTCCTAGTACAAACAAAAATTCAGACAATATAAAATTTTACAAAATAAAAATCAAAGTTGACTAAGCTAATAGCCAACACTATGTGCAAACAGACTTCCTTTACAAATAGCAATTTCAGAAAAATTCATGTCCAAACGTTGGACTCCTATGAGGCCCACATAAGAAGCAGAATCTATTTTACAGCAACTGTTCTCAATAATTTATTGTGCATACTTCTAGATCCTTTACTGTAAATTTTTATAAGCTATGTTTGTATTATTATATTTTCACATTTTATGTGTGTGGTGAATATGTGTGTATATGTATAGTTTAAGGTTTCAAAAGTGGGAATTTATGGCATTTTGTTCGGTAATTTGCCCTTTTTCCTTAACAATGTTCTTGGACATATTTCCATGTCAATGTATAGGTTCTGCCTCCTTACATTAATTAAACACAAAGATGTATCATATAAGGTTTATCTTGTCAGCCCTTTTGTTGTGTTATAATTTATCTGTTTTGCTCTTCAACTTTTTTTTTTTTTGATATATAATCATCAAATGTTGCTGTGAACAGCCTGTTCCTATGGTTTTCGTTGTATTCACAGTATCTTGTAGTGTAGACTCCAAGATGTTGATTGCCAAGTTAAAGTTATGTACATTTTAAAAGTTATGTACATTTGAGAGGTACAGCCAAGTTTCTTCACAAAAGTGCCATTTCAGTTATACTTCTATAATATCATGGTAACATATTATTTTGCCCACACATTTGCTACTCCAAGTATTATTTTTGTTCTCTTTTTAAAAATCCATTAGACAAAAAAAAAAAAAAAAATCCATTAGACAAAAAGTGATATCTTATTGTTTTATTATTTTATTGGTTGTTAATGAGATTGAGCATATTTTTATGTGCATTGCATTTGTTTATTTTCATTGCTTGTCTTTTTATATTATTTGCCAATTTTTCTACTGAATTTTTTATTCTTTTACTTTTAATTTATGAACACTTCTTACATATTATAGATTTTTAACTTTCTATGATTCATGATGCATCTTTCCCTGTCTTATAACTCGGCTTCTGATTACCTAGGTTTTAATTTTATGTGGTCTAAATATCTCTGACTTTATGGGTTATAGCTTTCTTTTTTTGTTTAAGAAGAATAATTCACACCATGATATCGAATATTCTCTATATTTTTACCTAGTAATATTCATTGCTTTAAAGATTAGGAGGATAAAATGTCATCAAAAATAAAAAGACACCTGTCAAACAACAACATGATTTATTAAGAAGTAAATTCTATAGCCAGTTTGCAGTGAGGACAGATTCTTTTCTAGCTGTATGACCTTAGGCAAGTCACTTAACCTTTCTGTGCTTCTGTTTCCCCATCTATTAAAAAGAAATTAATATTAGTAGCAACTTTATGGAATTGTGAGGATTAAATGAGTTAGCGGAGCTTTCAATAGTTTGAGTTTTCAATAATTTAACATACAATCTGTGTTAACTAAAAATTTACATTGCTGATGTTACTTCCTGAATCTAAGAAGTTGGAAAAGAAAACCCGGCTCTTAAGTTTTTACAGTGCTTTGACACTGACACAGTGCTTGTACTCAATGTGTGGTAGTACCACTGAGGCTCAAAGAAGCTACATGACAAACCTGTGGTTACACAGGTAGAAAGTGATGAAACCAGAGCAGCTCATGCTCTTTTGCTCTGTCCTCTGCAGAGGCAGAGGTGCATTCCGAGGCACCCTTTGAAAGCCACCTTCCTTTTAGAAGATTCTGCTTTAAGCTTTATAACTTTGAAAGATCATGAAACCTGAAGCTGATTCAAAACTTAATAAACTTAATAAAGTTATTTGAAAAGAACTGAAAAAAATTTGTAGACACAGGGCTATTTGACCATAATGACCTATGGTTCACTATTATTCTTTATTATTCTAAAATATATCATCTATATCTGTCTATGGTCTCTCTGCCTCTATTAAAAAAGAAAGGAGAGCACCCATGTTAGCTCCTGTTCGACACTGATTTCTACTGTTGATTTAAAGTTGCATTAAAGTTTGGCAATGAACTGATAAACAATTTTAGTGAGCTAAATAAACCATTTCTCCTTTATTCTGTCTTACATACATTTGTTTAGATGGTCTTCACATGCTTTTTTCTCCAGAGAAATGTAAGGAACCTAGTGATCACTACTTTAACATCATAGTGAATATGGAAGCCACCCTGTGGTTACCATAAAAGGCAGGATGGCTCCATGATCAGCATTTCAGGGTCAGGAGCCCACTAGTTTCAAACTTCTAGAGGCTAAAAGTCTCTGATCATAATGGATCCCCCTCTACTCCTAACAATATATAAGGACAAATGAAAAATAGCCAGCTTGCCACAGTTCTTGATGGAGCCCACAGGTTGGTTTGTGTGAAGGGAGAAAAATAAAAAACAGAAACACGGAAGTTCTGCTTGTGGGCCTGAAGGAAGAGCCTGTGTCCTGTGTGCACCATCTGCCTCTATCCCAGGTTGAGCTCTGTGGGAAGAGAAGAATCCCCAGAGAAGTCAGACTTACTGAGAACAGAGGGCCTGTGCTTAATTTAGAAGCAAGAATCTTCTTATTACTGACCTCCAGCACAGGATGTGGGCAGAGCAAGATATCTGCACACAGGAATGGTTTCATGAGCAAATGACCTGTCTTGTCACTTAGCGCTCATGTTTGATCTAATGCTCTCTTGACACTATTTCAAAATTCTTAACAATTTTTAAATAAAGAATCCAGCATTTTTATTTTGCATTGAGCCCCACAAATAATCTGGTCCTATCACATAAAGGGGACTGAAATGGCTCTAAATCTCCATCATAAGATGGGAGGGATATGAGGAAGTCTCTACCCACTGAGAGGAAGAGAAGTGGTTGGGACATTGCTGACCAAGCTGAAGAAGTTTGCAGTGGGGACAAGGGAGATGCTATAGCAACAAGCATGGACTTGTGATCAAAAGACCATAGGGGATAAGAGATGTGGGTGGATGCTGGCATGGACATACCTGATAGCAAGGACTGTATGCTCTCACCTGAAGCTCTGACATGTCATAAATATCCTGGGACTTCTGATTTCCCAGGGAAATACAGGGGAGGATTTGGAGTAGTCTGAGATTTTGTTTCCCATGTCCTATCAAATGAGAGCTCAAAATATTTTCAAAACATGATGCTTCTGACATGCATGAGTGCATGGACAGAGGTAGTTTTAACCTATTATTTCATAAGTAACAGCACCTTATTTTATAAACTGGTTTATTTGTGTATGCACTGCTATTTATGTAAGCAGTATGTATCTTGCATGCGGGTGGTTTTATTTAAATTTAAAGCTGAAGGTTTTATCGTTTCTACTGAATAGAGTAGAGTTTGTCTTGCTGGCAGTCAGCTTAGATGTTGAATTACTTTTCAAATGACTTTAACTGATTAATTCTCGGGTGACCTAAACTAATTTCTTGGCTTTGTAAATTTCAGACGTGATTTTCAACCTCTCTCATTTGGGTATGTCTTGATAAGCCATCATGCATTTGTTAAACTCTGAATTACAGGAGACAGGCAACCATCTGGAACTGGAAAAGTGCAGGCTGCAGAAGAGCCCTTCAGGTTGTGAAGCACCATTCACACGCTCTCAGGTTTGCCTCATGTGATAGAGGACAAAGCCGGCAGCGGCCACCTCTGGTCCTCTCCAACACAAGACACTCAGGATGATGCTGTTCGTAAATGGGATATATGGCTTCAAAGGAATGCCAAGTCTGAAGGAAAGCAAACCGTGTGTCACATACTAAGAGTTTCCCCACCATAAGCATAAAATATTTTGAAATCATAAACTGAGATTTAAGTTGTTATAATAAAGCTTGCTTTGTTAGTGACTGTTTCTGAGGGCAGGGAATCTTCAGTGCCTTTAGACAGTGTGCTGAGAATCCATCTCGCCTCTGTCCTTGCAAATGTCCCATCTGTCTTGAATAGTGTGTGCGTGCTTCACTGCATACTACAGCAGTGTGAGCACAGCATCCAAAGAGCAGGTGTCAGGTAGACATCAGCAAAGCAAAGTCTAAACACAGAAGATCAGATTGAACAGGGGCTAGGGGGTGGGGAGAAAAATGATATAGCTTCTAGTTTACCAGATAGGGCTCATCTGAAAGAGCATTGTAGACTAGTTTTAAAATGATAAACACATAGAGCTGAAAGGGCCCTTGAGAAGTCATCTGATCCATCCCCCAACCTCCAGGGAGGTTTTATCTAAACCATTTTTACCAAGAGGTATCTGTCGTGTTCTTAAAATTCTGTGGGGAAGTGGATATGACAGCCTCTCTAGTATCCCATTATAATGCTTTATAACCACAAGTGTCAGGAAGCCCCTCCTCGTACATATATATTCTTCCCTTCTCTAGCTAAAGCCCATTGTTTCTGTTCTATCCTCAGCAGAGAAGTGTTCATACATCTGGATACGGCTTCTGAATAATAATCTGTCCCATATTTAAAGAGACATTAAGTGACCCATTTCTTTCTTTTCTTCAGGCTAAATATTCCCAGGGGTTTTATCCTTTTTGCATCTTCCCAATCTCCTATGTCCTTCTAAAGTTTCTGATGTCTCAAGCTGGGCTTCTTTACTGGGTAGGAGATTTGACTTATAGGGGTTTCCAATGCCAAAATTTTTCCTAGCACATATTCTACGTGGCTGACTCTAAAACACTATACAGTGGCATGGGGGTATGTTACTGCATGCTGTGGAAACAGCAGTTTCCTAGTCAATTCAAGGGACCCTGGCACAGATGCTGGAAAGCAGACTAGGATCATGAGAGATACTGCGATGATTATGGGAGCTGGCCTCAGCTCACAAGATGGGAAGGAAGATGTGATGTCTTGATATCACATCTTTAAGGGCCCCTAGGACCCCATGCTCCTGAGATGATAATTTTCAAATGCTACAATCACTTTGGGCTCCTTGCCAAGTTCAGCCTAAAGACTAAAAGGCAAGATGTAATTCTTCTTACCCTAATGGGCTAAATAGCTCAGCTTGGGACAATTTGGGAATTGTCCCCATGGATTCTGGGCAAGCCCATGCCTTTCCCTTTTTTTTTTTTTTTTTTTGTTTGTTTTTTTGGTTTTTTTGTTTGTTTGTTTGTTTGTTTGTTTTTGCCAGGAGTTGAACCAGAAGTGCTTAATCACTGAATCACATTCCCAGACCTTTATTATTTATTTTGAGACTGGGTCTCACTGAGTTGCTTAGGACCTCAATAAGTTGCTGAGGCTGACTTTGAACTTGAGATCCTCCTGCCTCAGTCTCCCAAGCCTCTAGGATTACAGGCATAAGCCACTGTGTCCTGCTAAGCCCATGACTTTTCTGAAGGAAGGCAGGGGAGGATTAGCAATGACAGGCAGTTGAATACTGCCTGTGACCTTCTTCCCAACCAAATAAAACCAGCATCCATAATCCCTGTCTTTCAAAGTTCTGTTCTGTGAAATTTTGGGGAATTTGAAATTTTCCCCCGAGTTCTTCCTTCAGAATAGGGCAATGGTAATATATTAAGAGAGGAGTGGAGAATATTTCAAGTGCATTATATGAAGTTCTCTTTTGAGGAGCTAATGCCAAATTGCACTGACTTTTACCCAACAGTATTAGGAGTGGATAGATCTTTTTTATAGTAGTTGAAAAGCTACAGAATCATCTCTATTACCAGATAACTAAAAGTATAATGTATGAACCATATTTTACAAAATGTAAAAGTGATTGACAATGAGAAAACAAACAACCTTGGTAAAAAAAAAAAAAAAAAAAAAGGGCCAGGTCTTAATATACACCTCACCCAAGAAGATGTACAAATAGCAAATAAGCATATAAAAAGATGCTGCACATCATACATCATCACAGAAATCAAGTTACAACAGCAGTGAGATGTTACTAAACACCTGTTAAAATGCCTAAGGTATATAGCACACTGACCACACCAAATGCTGGTGAGGATGTGGAGCAACAGGTACAGCCACATTCAAAGAGTGTGACAGTTTCTGACAAAACCAAATATACTCCTACTATAACATTGAGCAAGCACACTCATTGGCGCTTACACAAAGGAACTGAAAACTCATGTCCAAACAAAAACCTACATGTTTTATTCACAATTGCCAAAAATTGGAAGCAACTAAGATGTCCTTCAGGAAGTAAATGGATAGGTAAACTGTGGTACATCCAGACAATGAAATATTATTCAGTGCTAAGAAGAAATTAATTTTCCTCCATGAAAAGAGATGAATATTACTAAGAGAAAGAAGCTTATCCAAGAAGACTCCTTACTGTACAATTCCAACGATGTGACATTCTGGAAAAAGCCAAACTAGGGAGACAGTAAAAGTTCAGTGGTTACCAGGGGTTGAGAGTAGGGAAGAAAGAACAGGTGAAGCATGGAGGGTTTTTAGGGCAATAAAACTACCTTACGTAGTACTATAATGGTAGATAAATGTCATCATAAAATTTTCTAAACCCATAGAATGTGCAACACCAAAAGTGAACCCACATGTTTATTCTGGGCTTTTCATAATAATTATATGTCAATGTGAATTCATCAGTCATAACAAATGTACCACTCTGATGGTGCATGCTGACAATGCAGGAGATATGTGGGACATCTCTGCACTTGCAGTGAACGGAGACATGCTCTAAAAATAAAGTTTATTAAAGTGTTTTTTAAAAAAAATAAAAGGTAACACACATTTTCATTCTTGTTGTGATTGTTAAAGTCTGACAGCCTGCCTGAAAAAGGGTTTCCTATGGACAGTGCTTCGTGCAAAGTGTATTTTCTATTAACATTTATGTTTATAATTACCCTGCAGTTTTATTTAGACTCGAATGGATAGAAGCAAAACATGGCAGATTTCTCACAGATCCTAGCAGCTGATGGGCAGAGGTTAATTTGTCTGTACATGGACACATTAGCTTGTCACATCTGCTATTAATTGCAAATAGATATATTAGTCTAATTAAACATTGCAAGGAACTGACCTAAATTGTTCAGTGCCTGTTGCTGTATCGACTCTGCGATTAGCACACTTCGGGCTGCATGTTTATCCTTGCTATCCTGATATGAAGTAACAGTCTCAACTCTACAGCTAGTATTGGTTCTCCAGTCATTACTGTTGGTATGTTAACTACGCTTGAAATGGAAAAATAAAACTCATGTGACATAATCATGTGAATTTGCTGCTGAACTATAGCCATTTCTACCCCATTGCCTTGACCAAGAGCATCTTCAAATGCTTATTTTCTATGGCAGCTGTCTAAGTGGGTTGTAGCTATTCTAATTTTGGAGCTCATTATTAGGACAAACAGTTGTGGTACATCAATAGCCCATCAGAATTAATTAAATGGAGAGCAACGACGCAATGTTCATCAGATCATTCGCAAGCAATCAGGGCAGAGGCTGTGTCTCCTCTTTAGACTTGAGACAGGGTTTGTGTTTGTGTGTGTGTGTGTGTGAGTGTGTGCGTGTGCGTGTGTGTGTGTGATTTGCACTTGGGACATGTTTAGTGATGACCAGATAGAAAATGTTTCTCTGTAGCAAGTATATAAATGGCTGAAGCCCAGTAATTGGGTGCAGTTTTAGAATGAATGTGAATTTGTTTCCTTGGTTTTTATCAGCATTATAGTCCCCATCGCGTCTGTATAAGCAAATCTTGTTTTCCTGGCATGAGAATGTTTCCTCCACTAATATCCCACTTTATGTCTATGGTGTGTCAAAATGTTTTTATATTTATTTATTTATTTTTAATTTGTCCATCTTTTTTATTTTTACAGACTGCATTTTGATTCATTGTACACAAATGGGGTACAACTTCTCATTTATATGGTTGTACACAATGTTGATTCACACCATTCATGTAATCATACATGTACTTAGGGTAATAATGTATGTCTCAGTCTACTATCTTTCCTTCCCCCACTCCCATTTTCCTCTACACCATGCAAAGTTCCTCCATTCTTCTCTTGCCCCCCACCACCCCCACTTTGTTATGTACTATCATCCACTTATCAGAGAAAACATTTGGACTTTGGTTTTTTTAGTTGAAAGTATAGGAGTTTTCCATTATACTAAAAGCAAACTTTCCAAAAAGTGGGAAAGATAACACTAGTTTTTAAACAAAAAGTTTAGTGAAGTCAGACTTCAAAATGGCATAAGCAGGTTTTCATCAATCCTTCCAAATTTTCATGGTGAGGGGACACTTTATGGTCTTGCCAGGTCCTGATGCCCCTATGAAAAGCAATCTTCCTGAGCCTGAAAAAGTACCTGGTAAAAACATGTTTTTGCTGCAAGTGCTGAAGAACTTTGCAGGCAAAGAACAGTGAAATTCTCTGTTTCCTTTCTCTTTCTTTTCTGTACTATCCAGTATAGTAGCTTGGGAACTTGGAAATAAATGTTCTTTGCATGCTTCCCCTAACAGATTGAACAGAGGATTTGATGAAAGATTGATGCAGTTGGCCCCTTATACTAGAGTCCGGGAGGCTGCAGTGTTGCTTTGGGACCCATTCCACTGGCTTCCCTTTGCTTTGCTTTGATTCTGGACTTTGCTGTCCTCTTGGCAGCATCAGGTCTCCCGCCCTGCTCTAAGCTTACTGGCTTCACTCCTCATGATTCAGGCAATGGGTTTTCACCTTGATCTTGATAGAGAAATAAGGTCTAGGATTACAAATTCAGGAATGGAAGCCAAGAGCTCTTTAAGAAGATCTATTTGTTGTTTTCCCCTTTCTTGTCCCTCAGCTACAAATGTGAATAAGAAAGTCCTTTTTGTTGAATAGGTGCAATGTTGCATCTTTGCTGGTGGAAAAATCCACTCATTTTTCATTCAACAAACACAAAGAGGGGTACATACAGATGAATTAGAAATGATCCTAGCTCTTGAGGAACTCATAGTACATGGAGAAGTTGAGAAAGGCATACTAACTAATGAATATTAGGAGGAAAAATACATAAAGTATCAAGGAAGCACAAAGGAGGGGATCATTAATCTCTCTGGGGCAGGGAGAATCTATAAGGAATACTTCACATAGAAGGCGGCACATGGACAGGGTACAGAAGAGACTCGCTAGCTTTTGATCAAGGGTACTTGAGGAGTCAAAGGATATTGGCATCAAAAGGCATTTATTAATTCGATCATCCAGTAAATATTCATTAATGCCCATTTTATGCTTGGCACTGTTCTAGCAATGGGGATATGACAGTGAAGAGAAAGATAAGGTCTCTTTCTTGTGGAACTTAAATTTTAGTTGGGGATACAGACATTTATCAATTAAATGCCTGAGACTTCAAATGGACAAATGCTACCATGAAGAATAATGAAAAGCAGGGTAAAGGATAAGAGCAATGATGGTGGTATTTTATGTGGGATGAACAGGGAAAGCCTGATGAAGAAGAAAGGATGAGTCAGAGAGCTGAGGAGAACTGTGGTAAACCACCAGGGCATGTGGAAGAAGATCATTCCAGGTGGAAGACAACCACTGTCCAATTTTTCAACAGTAGCAAGAATTGTTTCATTGAAGAAGAGAGAGGGAGATTTTCACAATTCCATGGAGTACTCTCAAACATCCCCACTTTGCAGATGAGGAGTATAACTTTCCAAGCCCTAATAAGAACATTCCACAGAGCAATAGGAACCTGGGTCACTTTTCCAGGTCTCCATAACTAGTGGAGCTCAACTTATTTTTTGCACAATTGGTACAACTTGGTGTTAGTTGGTAATTCTGTGAGCTTTGACTTCCAAGCCTGATTTTCTTCCAATTTTTAAAATTGTACACTTAGAAAATAGATACCAAGATCCCATATCTGATTTAATAGGCCTGGGGAGAAACCTTGGTATCTAGCTTCCCCAAATAAAATCTCTCCTAGCTCTCCCAGTTTGATAAACACGCTTCTAAAAATGTTTCTCAAACTTTCATGTGCACACAACTCACTTGGAACTTGTGTTAAAATGTAGATCCTGGCTGGGCATGTGGTGCACACCTGTAATCCCAGCAGCCCAGGAGACTGAGGCAGGAAGATCACAAGTTCAAAGACAACCTCAGCAATTTAGTGAGGCCCTAAGTAACTTCGTGAGACCCTGTCTCAAAATATAAATAAATAAGTAGATAAATAAACAACAAATAATTAAATAAATAGGACTGGTAATGTGGCTCAGTGGTTAAGCACCCCTGGGGTTCAATCCCCAGTACAAAAAAAAAAAAAAAAAGTAGATTCTGGTTTGGTAGGTGTGAAGATACTCCACTTCTAAGAAGCCAAAACTGCTGGTCCTCGAACCACACTCTATGTCGCAAGGTTGTATGCCTCATTGTCAAGCATGGATCTGGATCAACTCACTGGAATATGAGCAATGAGGAACAAACAGTCAAACTCTAGTGAGGAGGAGGGACAATTTACCCCACCTCTGCTGTCTGACTAATGTCCACAGATAGCCCTCAAAGTTCAGGTTTCTGTCCCCAAGAGACTTGCAAGACAGGGCAGTTCTGAAGTAACAGAAGCAGTAGAGAGCACACATGAGAAGCTCTAACTTGGCAGGATGAGTTGAAGACCATGACCTAGGCATTCCTGGATCACTCTCCTCCTTTCTTCCTACCCAACCATTGTATCTCCCTATTATGAACTGAGGAAAACTCCACCCGAAGTCTTCCTGCCTGCTTCCTACACACTACACAGATCCCACCATTGGTCCATTCACCCTCAATATCCCTCATCATGCCTATATTTTCCATTACTGTTATTTGCTTTATGTGAGTCATTTTGATTTTTCCAATGAGATTACTAACTCTGCAAGGCACCCACAGGGGGCTGAATTCATAGTAGGAATCATAGAATCCTGACACTAGAAGAGAGCTCATGAAATTCAATTTCCCTCTTAGCCGTGATTACTTCTACACTCCTTCACAAAGATAATTACTGGGCCCCTGCCTGAATACTGTCAATTGTGGAAATCCCACTTCCTCACGAATTGCTCAGTTAAAGACAAAACAAAACAAAACTCAGGGAATTGAAATCTGGCCTTTCCAATCTTGTTGCTTGATATTCAAGATGAGAGTAATGATAAATAACTAATTATTTTAAGTACTTAACATTTTCTGGGTCTTCTTGTAAATTTTGCCTATAGTTTATGTCATTTAATCTTCACAATAATCGTATGAGGCTGGCATTTCATTAACACCCTTAGGAACAGAAAGAGGTCAAGTAAAATTGTCCAAAGTCATACAGCTAGAAAGAAGAAGAGCCAGGATTCACAGCAGTCTGTCTGCAGAAAATATACTGTTTGAATGTAGCATATGGCCCTCCTGGAAAATCAATCTGCTCTATTCATTGTTTGCATGAGAAAAGTCAAGGCCTCCCTCAAGGACATTATGACCCAGTTAAGGGAAATTCCTTTTTACTTCAGCTGTGCCTTGTGAGTTAGGTGAGCCAGTCTACTCACTAAATGGGACAGTATGGTCTGATGGTTTTGGAATCTCAATGACATGTTTATCAGTTCTAGTGATTATAATTGGGAGTGATTAGGGGCAGAGAAATTCTTGATCTTAGCCCTTGGTTTCCAACAAGTTAAATTCATATTAGTCCTGCAAAATAACAGTGGGCTTCTGGTAGTCACTAGGTAGTTCAAAATCATCTAATGGCTCCCAATTAGAGCCAAACTTGGAGTCAAATTCGAACATCTCATCATGGTCTGCAGGGCTCTACCCAGGCTCACTGATCCCAGATACTCTTTAAGTTTGTGGGACTCAGAAAGGCACAAAAGTCATAGACCAATTCTACACATCAATATTTAAAGTTATAAATTACACGGTCAAATAAAATTGTTCTATTCTCCCATTTTGGCAAATTATCTTTCTAGTGACCAAATTAAAAAAAAAAAATGTGTGAAGTTATAGTCTGGTTTTTATATAACCGAAGGTCTGCAGATTAACAGATAATTGAATACAATTATTATTTCACAAAGCTGGATATTTAATAAAAAGAATTGAAAAATTAGAAGTTTTCATGGTTTCAGAGGTTAGTTTTTATAGTCAAAAATATCTATTACAGTTAAAAGGCAAATTTTAATTAACGACTATTGCAATTTTAAAGAAAATTAGTGAAGAGATCCAAAATTGTACTTAATATCTTAAAAATTTAAATATCACTCAATATTTTTATAATGTAAAATATGCACAGTTCTAGAGCTTACAGTCTCTCTAGTTAGCATCACACTTTGGATCTGTTATAACTGGTAACACATCTGCTACACATACAGAAATTTAGAAGAAATATGTGCTGTTTAATATTGCAAAATGTTCCTCCGTTCCCATATGTAACCATTACAAAGACCACCCTAATTTATGAACATTGCCCAAGCCAAGAAGTGGAATGGGAAAAGTTGCAAGATAAACAATCTGAGAAACAACCTTCATTATACAAGAATCAATTGTATTCATGCTTTCTGAGAAAAAGGATTTGACAAGTTAATCAGTCTTTTTTTTTTTTTTTTTAATGCCAAAGTGCTTCCATCTATCAATCTCTCACTCAGGGCATTCTGAAGCTGTATGTTAACACAGCAAACTTCAAACCTTGGGTTTGGATGCGGTTGCTTTTTTTTTTCCTTTTGGCAAGAGATCCAGAGATCCAGTTCTTTGGAACCTAGAGAGAGGAGTTAAAAGAGCCACTCTTTGAAACTACAGATTGTTCTGTGCAGATCACCAACTTCTGTAGGTAGCACAGAGCACCTGCTATGTGTGCATGAGCATGTGTGTGTGTGTGTGTATGTGTGTGTGTGATATCTAAGTCTTTCTCAAGTGGAGGGTGAGACCTGACCCCCTCTTATTTGATATTAGTGAGGCATTGCTCTGGCCTGGCCATGTTTCAGACACACACATATCCTGCTTCTGGGCCTTGTACTTGCTCATTTCATTGTGTATCTTTGCCCCCATAACTTTGTATCATTTGCTCCCTCATTTTATTCAGGTCTCTTCTCAAATGTTCTTTTCCGGAAACTGCCCTGGCCACTCTATCGAAAATAGCACTCTAAACCCATCCTTATCGCCTGTCCGGCTTTGCATTTCTCTGTACCTCTTATTAATAACTGAAATTATTTATCTGTCTCCATCGTTATGTGCAAATTATTCTGAAGAGAGGAGTCTTGTTTCTATTTATGGCTCTGTCTCTACTGCCTAGACTCATGCCTATCATATATTGGGTGCTCAATATTATTTCTATGAGTGAACGAAGGAGGAAATGAGTTTGGAATAACTGCTTCTTACCACAAGAAAGGAATGAAGGTTTGCCATGAAGCGTTTTGAGTAAGGAAAGGACTATCCTTTGCACTGTGGTTCACCTGGGTTCCTAAGCAACAGCTGGGACAAGGCACACCTCTCTCCCCCTGCAGGATACCTGAGAGCTTTGACTTTTTCCCTTGGTCTAATGAAGAACAAAGCAGGTGCGACACAGCAAATTAGCAATACTTTTCTCATCCCTACCTGGGAACTTGTGGAGATGCCTTTCAATTATAACAGTGCTTTCTCTATGGCAAAAAGGAACAGGAACACAGTATTAACAAAGGCTAAGATGATCTGCCTTCAACTAATACCAATTAACACTTCCCAAGTGACAAGACTAGCAATGAAGTGGTGGTTTTCACCTTCTAAGGAACAGATACATGAAAGTTTAATTCTGTGTCTCCAGAAGAGCCAGTCAGACTAAATGCTGCACATGTTAGGTCTCTGCAGAAGACTCTTTGGTCAGGAACCTAAATCATATGCTTCAGATCTCTACACTGAAAGACACAGAAAATGTGAAAAGGAAGAATAAGCTGGAAGCTTTCCTTGGAGAAGTGAATGAAATGTTATTACAGAAATAGTTGTTAAAATGAGAGTTAAAAGTCTACTCACTGACTTCTTTATTTTAGCAATTGTCACCAAATTATATTCTTACATTTTGTGTTATGAGGAACCTGGGGACACTGCCTGGAAGTTATGCAGAGGTAGCTAGACTACTAAGCCTCCCTGGATGGGTGGCTATTTTATTGCTGAGTGTCTGTGGAGAATTTCTGTGTTTCTTTCTACTTCATATTGTTTTCATTGTGATTTTTCAGTTCGAGTATGGATGGAAAAATATTGTATAAAACCCCATTGGGTGAAGTTTTCCAGGAACTTGCTTCTAAACGATCGCTTCAGTAAATGTTAATGTGGACAAATGATGAGAAAAGCATAACTGGAGGGTGACTCAACAGTCAAGAATGAGCAGTCACTCTGCAGTGGTTCAGAGAGGGCCTGGGTGTGTTTTATTTTTTTAATTTGTTCTAATTAGTTATACATGACAGCAGAATGCATTTCAACTCGTCGTACACAATTGGAGCACTACTTTTCATTTCTCTGGTTGTACCTGATGCAGAAGCACTGTTAGGGTGTTCAGGACACTTGTGCTGCTTTGTGGCCATAGAATATCCATTTCTTCTTCTTAAGACTCAGATTTCCCCAAAGTTACATACATTAATTTTATGCAATTTCAAATGACTTCTCAATTTATTAAATTGGATGACACAACTGGAAAGAAGTCATAGGAGACTTTTACTCCCCGGTAAATGAAGAAGACAAACTTCTTATTTCTACCATTAAGTACAACTAAAAACCACAATGCTGTATATAAAACAAACATAAGAAGACTGAAACCTAAAGAAGAAAGCAGAACAGCTAGGAATTGTATGACTCAAGGAGCAACTTAGGGGTGGATTTCCTTTTGAAAATAATTTTATTATAATTATTAGCCCATATTAATTGTACAAAATACGGATTTCTGTGTGACATTTTCATATGTGCTTATAAGGTATTTTAATTATACCCACTCTCCCTATTACCCTCTCCTACTCCCCCAATTCCAAGTCTCCTGCCCATTCCCTAATAGCCAATCTTCTTTCTTCATGTCACCTTTTAATTTTCTCTAGATTCCACATAGGAAACATGTGATACTTGTCTTTCTGTTTATTTAGCTTAACAGATGGTCTCCAGTTCTATTTATTTTCCTGTAAGTGACATAACTTCATTCTTATTTGTGGCTGAATAATATCCCATTGTGTGCGTGTGGCAATTTCTATATTCATTTGTCCATTGATGGTCATCTAGCTGATTTCATAACTTGACTATTGTGAATAGTGCTGTGATAAACACGAGTAAGACTTTGATTACTTCAGCTATATACCCAGGAGTGGCAAATCTGAATCATATGTTGGCTCTACCTGAGATTTTTGAGGAACTTCCATACTGATTCCTATAGTGGCTATATTAACCTGTACTCCCACAAACGGTAGGTAAGTGTTCGTTTGTCCTGCTTCTTAAACTACCACTTTGTTTATTTTTGTTTTCTTGATAATAGCCATACTGACTGGGCTGAGATGAATCTTTCTGTAATTTTGATTTGCATTTCCTTGATGGCTAAGGATGTTGAACATTTTTTCATATAACTATTGGCCATTTGTGTTTCTTATTTTGAGACATGTCTGTTTAGTTCATTTGCCCATTTATTGATGGGATTACTTGTTCTTTTTTTTGTTGTTGTTGTTCTTTACATATTCTGTATAGTAATCCTCTGCTGGATGAATAGTGGCAAAGATTTTTCTTCCATTCTGTGGATGTGTCTTCACTCTGTTGACTGCTTCCTTTGCTGTTTAATTGAATCTAGTACTCTTTGTCAGATCTTGCTATTATTTTCTGAGCCATTGGAGTCCTGTTCAGGAATTTTTCACCTATACCAATATCTTGAAGTATTACCCCTATGTTTTCAGGTATTAACAGGGTCTTTGATTCATTTTGGATTTATTTTTGCATGGGATGAGAGAGATCTAGTTTCAACTTTCTATATGCAGATATACAATTTCCCCCCCACTATTTGTTGAAGAGGTTGTCTTTACTCTAGCATATATTTTTCCTCCTTCTTTTGAGAATCAAATGACGGTATTATCAGTTTATTTCTGCGTCCTCTATTCCATTCCATTTGTCAATATGCTTATTTTTATGCCAAATATCATACTGGTTTTGTTACCATGCTCTATGGTGTATTTTGAAATAGAGTGTTGTGATAGTTTCCAACATTGATCCTTTTGTTCAGGATCACTGTGGATATTTAAGATCATTTGTGTTTCCATATGAATTTTAGGATTTTTCCCCCTAGTTCTATGCAAACCATTATTGGCATTTTGATGGGGATTGCCTTGAATCTATAGATCCCTTTCAATAGTGTGGCCATTGTAACAATATTAATTCTCCTAACCCATGAATATGGGATGTCTTTCCATCTTCTAGTGTCTTCTTCAGTTTCTTCAGTGATTTATAATTTTCATTGTAGCGTTTTGTCACCTCCTTGGATAGGTTAATTCCTAAGTTTTTTTTTTTTTTTTTTTTTTTTTTTTTTTTCTTTTTCTTTTTTGAGGCTATTGTGAATGGGATTATTTTCCTGGGTTTTTTTTTTTTTTTTTTTTTTTTTGCCTTATGTATCACAGACATGTAACTGAGGAACCATCAACTCAGAAGTTCCAACAGATCCAGACAGAAAAAGTAGCAAAAAACCTTGTTCTCTTGAGTCAAAGGACAAAGGAAAGAACAGTCTAGCAAGACAGAACATGTGCAGATAATAACTACCATATTAATCAGGGTTCTCCAGAGAAACAGAACCCACAACACATGCATGTATTTATCTTAAGTTACTGGATCTTTCAAGATAGACAAATATGATCTGTGGTTAGCAAGCTGGGGAACGAGGAGAGCTGCTGATGGTGTGGACTTTAGTCTCTGAGCCAGTAGACTTGAGACTGAGGAAGATCTGATGTTTCAACTCAAGACTGAGGCAGGAAAAAAAATTACTAAAACACTATGCTCTGGTTTGAAGACAGTCAGGCAAGAGGGCTTTAGCTCACAGGGAAGTCAAACCTTTTATTCTATTTAGACTTTCAACTGACCGGGTGGGGTCACTCACATTAAAGAGGACAACCTGCATTACATAGCTTCCAATTCAAATGTATCACAGCCAGAATAATGTTGACCAAATATCTGGGCATTTTCATGGTCTAGTCAAGTTAATACATAAAATTAAGCACTACAATTATCTTCTCCAGGCAAACACCACAGAAAGCAACTGGCACCATATCAGTCAAGGCCAAGTGGGGAGCCTAGAATTGCAGATTTTCCACTGGTCCTTCCCACCTGGGTAAGGTCAAAATAGCCCGTGCCAAGTCAAGATCTTCACCCCTGCATAGTGGTACAGAGCCCATCTTTGTACCCAGCTGATGTCCATGGAAGCTGTGTGTGGAGAATAAAGATGGCATTGTTGTGCTCCTAACCACAGTGGTGTCAGCACAGGACTGTCAAAAATCCTATATGCCCACCCGTCAGTGAATAATCCCATCTTCCCTTCAGTGAAGACCAAAAGGAGAACCTGGACTTCTCCCAGCTGATAGTAGTAAGGCAGTGCCCTCATCCTCCTAGATCTACCTGAGCAGTACTAGAAGAAATAGCTAATAAAAGAAGGTACAAGAGCTACAGTCTCATAGGATGATGACCAAAATGTCCAGGATTCAATGGAAAATCACTTGTCACACCAAGAATCAGTAATATTACAATTTCAATAAAAACAATAATCAAGAGAAATCAACATTAAGACAGCAAAGATGTTAAACTGACAACAATTGTAAATCAGTCATCATAAAAATTCTCCAAAAGGCATATTTGAAGTGAACAAACAAGAACAGAAAGTATCATCAAAGAAATAGAAAGTAGAAAGAAGACCCGAAGGGAAACTTTAAAAATAAAAAAATACAACAATTGAAAAGAAAAATTCAAGGGACAGTCTCAACAACAGAATGAAGGAAATAGATGAATCAATGAAAATAAAGATAGGACAATATAAATTTTACAGTCTGAACAGTGAGAAAATAGGCTGAAAAAATGAACAAATCTATCAGATTATAAAAAATGTAACATTTACACTATCAGAGTTTTGAAAGAAGATAACAAATAGGGTGAACTGAAATAATATTGAAGAAATAATGGTTTAAAGCTACAGATTCAAGAAGCTGAGTAAATTCTAAGGAGGATAAACCCCAGCAAATTCATGCCAAGACATCATAGATAAGCTTCTGAAAATTAAAGACAAAAAAATTAATGATTATCCTGAGAGAAATGACACCTTCTCAATAGAGGAGAAACAATTAGAATGACAATAGATTTTTTTTTTTTTTTTTTTTTTTTTTGGGTGCTGGAGATTGAACCCAGAACCTTGTGCTTGCAAGGCAAGCACTCTACCAACTGAGCTATATCCCCAGCCCAGACAATAGATTTTTTTTTACATAAAAAATTATGGTATGAATATGTACAACAAATCCCATCATTATATACAACTATAATACACCAATAAAACAATGTGGAAAAAAATTATGGAAGCCAGAAGAAAGTAGACGAAGATTTTCAGGAACTTAAATAAAAGAATCATCAACCCAGAATTCTGTTTTTGGCAAAAATATTCTTCTGGAATGAAGTGAAATTCAAGACATTCTTACATTTATGCCAGCAGACCAACAGAAAAAGACATAAAGGAAAAATGAAGCTTAAAACATTAGAAAGCAAGAAAGATTAACAGAAAGAATAAAAATATAGGCAAATATGTTACTTTTTTCCTATTGAGATTACCTAACTATATTTAACTGTTAATATACAGATTATAATACTGTGAGATGTTCTAAATGTATGAAGAATTTCTCAGTCAGTTTTTGTTGATATAACAAAATACCAGAGCTGATGAATAAGAGAAATTTGTTTCCCACAGTTTCAGGGTCTGGAAGGCCCAAGACCAAGGTGCCTGCTGATTTGGTGTCTGGTGAGAACCAGTGCTCTGGTACATAAATGGCACCTTCCAGCTTTGAACCCACATGGTAGAAGATAGAAATGAGCTCTCTGAGACTTCTTTTATAAGGCTACTGATGGGGTTCATGAAAGCGCCACCCTCCACTCCCAAAGACTCCACTTCCTAATGTTACCACCTTTCAACAAATGAATTTGTAAGGGATACAAACATTTACACCCTAGACAACAGGGGATACTTACAGCAATTACATTATAAATGGGAGCAAGTAAAGAGATAGAAAAAGAGGTAAATTTTCTATATTTCAGATGAACTGGTAAAACATCAACACTGTAGACTGTGATAAGTTATGTACACATAATATAATACTTAAAGTAACCTTTAAATATAAACTGTATAAAGGACAATATTCAGGAACACTGTTACAAGTAAAAATAGAATTTAAAAATGTTCAAGTATCCCATAGGAAGGCAGAAAAAAAGAAAACAAACAAATAAATCACCAGAGAGAACATACAGAAAACAAAAAATAAATAGAAGATTTCAGTCTGAACATATCAAGAATTATTGTATTAGGGTTCTCTACCAGAAGCTGGATAGTCCACAATGGCCGTCTGCAGTTGGAGAGCTGGAAGGACCAGCAGCTGCACAGTTCAAGATGCAGAAGCCCCAGAACAAGAAAGATCAACAATGCTATCCTAGTCTGAAGTCAAGGCTTCTGGAAACTCCTGGAGAATCACTGGCAGAGTCCACTTTGGAAGAGTGAAGAAGTGAGAGTCAGATGTCCTTAGAGGATAGAAGCAGCAATCAAGAAGAGCCAAGCTTGCATCTGCATCTGCTTCCTTGTTCTTCCAGCTTTTATTCCATCCTACTGCACGGTGCCAACCACAGTTAGGGAGGGGCTCCAGTTCAGTTCACTATCCCACATTCCAATCATTCCTAGACACGCCCTCTTGAACATACCCAGAGGCCTCTTAATCTTCAGCCTCTCTTAATCCAGTAAATTGACAATTCAAATTAACCATTACAATTATATAAACTATGAATGGAAGAAATGAATCAATGAAAAGACAGAGTTTGGCACAATGGATTTAAAGAGATTCTCTAAATATATGAGACCTACAGCAAACTCACTTAAATTATAACAATATAGGAGGTTTCAAAAGTAAAGATCAGAGAAATATATACCATGCAAATTTTATTGATAAACAAGAAGATTTGTTATATTAATCTCAGATCAAATAGACTTCAGAGGGGAAAAAAAAAAGAATTCCAGATTTAGAGAGGAACATTACATGATGATGAAAGGGGTAGAGTCACTAGTGAGACAGAGAATCTTAAATATGTATGCTGAGAGAGAGAGAGAGAGAGAGAGCGAGAGAGAGAGAGAGAGAAGAGGGAAAGGGAGAGAGGGGAGAGAGATTGAAAAGTCTGTGAAGCAAAAGGGTTAACTACTATAAGGAGAAACAGACAAATCCACAATTATATTTGAAGACTTCCACATTCCTTTTCCATTAATAGAAAATCAATAGTGATATAGAAGAAAATAACACTATCAAACAATGGGACCTAATCAACATTTATAGTATACTCTATCCCCAAACAGAAGAAAATACATTTGGTTCAGTGTACGCAGAGTGTGTTCTTTGATTACAGTGGAATCAAACTAGAAAACAGTAACAATGACAATAAAAAAAAAATCTCCAAATTCTTGGAAAGTAAGCAGTACACTTCTAAGTAATTAATGAATCAGCAAAAAATTTAAAAGAAAAAAAATGATGGAGTAATGAAAATGAAATGCAACATATCAAACTTTGTGGGACACAACTAGAGTAGTGCTGAGAGGGAGCACTTTACCTTAGGAAAAGTAGAGAAGTATTAAATCAATAATCTAAGCTTCCAGCTCAGGAAACTGGACATGCCTGTCTTCCCAACTACTCAGGAGGCTGAGGCAGGAGGAGCACAAGTTCAAGTCCTGCTTGGGCAACTTAGCAAGACCTGATACCGCCATTTACCGGTGACGAGTTCTGCTCCTTCTAATGTTGAAGATTGAACACTAGAGAAGCATGCCAAGGCAAGCATGTTAAGCAGGTTTTATTTAAAGCTAATAATACAGACTTCTCCCGGCAGGGAGAAGGGGGCCATGGCTGATGTTCAAAAGTCCCCCGAAGTGAGTGCACCCTACAGCTTTTATAGGTTAAATTCTTTTGTTCTCCAGTTCTCTCCTCCCCTTATCTCTTTCCTGCCTACGTGACTAGGCCTGGTTTTGCATTAAGTGAAAAGCCATGGGCAGGGGAAGGGCCAAGGTGATTCAGGCAGGCAAGGGCCCAGGGGGCATTAATTAGCAGTTCCTGGCTTGCAGTTCTTGATAAAGGCAGGTAAATTTGGTAATCAATGGGCTCCGGAGATCCTTGACATTCCATTCTTCCAGGGGCAGTCTCCAACTTCCAGAGGCAGATGATTTTATGGCCTCCATTTCCTCGATTTGACCCGATCCCCTATTTCTACACTAACTACCTGTTCCCAATTCTGGCTTCAGACCCTGGCTCAAAATAAAAACTTTAAAAAGGACTTGGGGTACAGCTTAGTGGTAGAGCTCCCCTGGGTACAATCCTTATTGAGAAAGAAAAACAGAAAGAGGGAAATAAGAAAAATTAGAGCAAATAAAATTAATGACATTGTAAAAATAATAGAAAACAATCCTGTGAAATTTTAAAAATTGGGGAAAGTCAATAAAATTGAAAAACAGTGACAGAGATACAAAAGAAAAATAGCTTTTTCAACAACATTGCTGGGTTAGCTGTACAAAAGATATGGGCAAAAGAATACACCTACATTTTACTGGATAAGATATGCCTATGGTAAATAGCACACAAAAAGATGTTAAACATTAGTCATTTGAGAAGTGCACACTAAAACAATAATGAGATATCACCACATGACTACCCAAATGACTGCAATAAAAAATAGTGACAACATTGAATGCTGCAAACATGGGAAGAAACAGGACCACTCATATTCCTGATGGACATGTGAAATGGTACAGCCACTTTGGAAAATGGTTTGTCCATTTCTTATGAAGAAAAATGTGCAACTAGTGTACAGTTTAGCAATTACTGTATTGGGCATTTATGCAAGAGAAAGAAAAATATGTTTACAGAGAAACCTGCATGTGAATATTGACATCAGCTTTATTTTTAATAACTCAAAACTGGAAATACCCCAATGTTCTTCAGCAGGTGAATGTTTAAATAAATTGTGATACATTGATGCCATGGAATACTACTCAGTAATAAAAAGAAACAAACCATCAGTGTAGCCAACAATTTAGATCTATCTCAACAAAATTATGAAAAATGAAAAGTCTATCCCAAAGTTTAAATATTACAAGCTTTCATTTGAAAAGCATTCTTGAAAGTACAAAATTAAAGAAAGGGAGGATAAGTGGTTGCTACAGTTTTGTTTTTAAATGTCTCCCAAAGGCTCATCATGTGTCAAAGTTTTGGTTGCTAGCCAGTGGTGCTCTTGGGAGTGGTAGACCCTTTAAGAAGTGGGACCTAGTGAAAGAAAGTTAATTTATCAGGAGTATGCCCTTGAAGGGAGTATTGGGACTTTAGCCCCTTCCTCTCTCTCTTTTTTTGCTTCCTGGTCATGTTGAGGTGAACAACTTCCTCTGCCACACCCCCCCACCATGACACACTGTCTTGCCACAGACCCAAAAGCACTAGTGCAAAGTGACTATAGACTAAAACCTCTGATGTTGCCAAAATAACCTTTGCTCTATACGTTGATTCTCCCAGGTATTTGTTATAGTAACAGAAAGCTGATTAACACATGGGCATATACATAATTATAAGGGTAACAAGAGGAATCCTGACAGAAATGGAAATGTTCTCAATCTTGATTGTATCCATGTCAGTATACTGATTATGATATTGTGGTGCAATTTTTTCAATATGTTACTATTGGGGAAATCATGTGATTTCTTTGTTATTTTGTGTACACCTGCAAGTGAATCTACATTTATCTCAAAAAGTGTATCTTACAAACAGAATACACATAAAATTAAATGTTTGAGAATATCAATAAAAAAGAAAGAAGGTGATGTTTTAAAAAAGATTGAATCACAGTATAAAGACACTATAATTACAGCAATAGTATTGGCATTTATAAAAGACCAACAGAATAGAATAGAGGGTCAAAGAATAGATCCAATGACTCTTAGAAGTAATATTTCAAAATTAGAGTAAAAGGAATAGTGTATTGAATAAATGATGTTGGTATAACTTTAAAATTCTTCTCATTTCTTATCACATGAAAAAATGAATCCCAAAAGTATAGAAATCTAAAATAAAGTATAAAATAAAAAATTTGTATGGATCAGGGTTATTTCCATGGGCCAGGGTTGATGAGGGACATGGGTAAAAGAAAGAAGGGAGGTGTCAGGAAACAGAAAGGTTAAAGGTCAGTGAAAAGTTGTAAAAAGTTGTTCAGAGTTTTTAAAAGTATGCCAAATAAAGTTCTCCTTATATAAAATATTACAGATACACATATATACCTAAAGATATATGCAAAAGATCTGTCACATAAATATTAATGATAATTGTCTCCAGGTGGTGGGACATAGTGATTTTATTTTTTTTCCTACTTTCTCCTTTATAATTTTATGAATTGCTTGACTTCCTAATAATAAGAATGTATTACTTACATGTTCAAAAATTCCATACAGCTATACTTTAATTTGGGGGGCTCAATAATTTTTACTTGTGTTTTACTGTCATTGAAGAGAATTTGCCTGGCAGACACCAGGACAGTGAGGCTTGCTCTTTGAAGGAGGAGACCCAGGAGGTGGGTAGGAGCTGCCAGAGTGAGGAGGATGGGACTTTACCACCTGGAGGTGAAGCCCAGTGAGTAGCTGTACCCTGAGTGACATTCCAAAGACTTGGAGCATTGTTGGGTTTGGAAGAATCATGATAATGATGGTGGGGGTGGAGGGTAGTGGAGGAAGAGGAGGAGGAGTATGAGGAGGAGGGGGAAGAGCAAGAGGGGGAAATGGAATCCCCACTCAAACATGGTGCCTTGGGAAAGATGAAAACTGGGACGGAGGTAGTGGCAGAGAATGGCTGCATACAAGTCTGTGAACCAGAAGTTGAGCTAAGGCAATCATCTATGTGGAGACAATAAAAATGGGTTCGATTCTGGAAATATTTCTAAGGTAAAGAAAATAGAATTTGCCAATAAGGGTCAATGATAGCTGCAAGATTTTTGGCCCAAGCAACTAGGAGAATGGAGTTATACTTCCTGGAATGCATAAGTAGGGGAGAAAAAGCAGGTTTGGTGGAAAACAAAAGTCCATTTACACATTACTTTTGAGAAAAGTATCAGACATAGTTGTAAAAGAGTCTCCATTTGCACCTTTAGTCCCTCCCTCTGCTCTGTGCCCTGGAAGTTGACCCTTGCAGACCCCATCACCCAAGTTTCTTCACCCTTTAGTTTCTGGTTAGGGCAATGGGAGACAGGAGATTGGCAGGCAGGGCAGAGAGGGCCTGGAAATCCACTCCCTGGGTTCTCTGCCTGCTATGCTTGCCATTTGTCCGTTTCTGCTGCTCCTCTGCCTGAATCTGCAGCTGCTGCTAGATGGCCTTACTCTTCTTCCATAGTTCTTGATAGGAACTTAGCAGCTCCATTCTCTTTCCTCTTTGTGAAACTTCGCTAGGGTTGTTATGATAAAGTATGACAGACCCGCAGCAGAAGGGTAGTCTCTCACAGTTCTAAGGTCTATAAGTGTGCGACTGAAGTGTCAGCATGCTTGGCTTCTTCTCATGACAATGTGGGAAGGATCTGTTCCTGAACTGTCTCCTTGGCTTGCTGTCTTCCCCTGTCCTTCATAGCCTCTTCCCTCTGCACATGTCTAAGTCTAAACTTCCTCTTGTAAAGACATCAGGCATGTTTATTTAGGGCCTACCTAAATGGCTTCATTTTACCCAGTCTCTTTGATAAAGGTTCTACTTCCAAACAGGGTCACATTCTGACTTTTTTGTGGAGGAAGATAGAAACTAGCTCATAGCACTCTTTAAGCCTAGAGATGACAAAGACTTCTTGCTCTGGTTGGGTCCATGAGTGCTTCTTCACCTCTTGTTGGTTCCCCGAACCCTGCCCACCCCTCTGCGAAGAGTACCTTCATTAAACTCTCCTCAGTTCCCTGTTGAGGGGAACATCCATTACCTGCAGGAATCTTGACTGGGATAACATCATAGAGACAAGATGGAGCAGACACTGAGATGTCTGGAGACAAAATTAAGAGGAGAGGGCTAGCCAAAGTTTCAAGCCTGCCCAGCTGGCCATTCCCAGGCATTGCTTTTCTGAATCCAGAGTGAAGGGGAGGGGAATTGATTTTGAAGTGACTTTATAATTGTCTTAGTAGCCTGGAAGGGAATAACTCTTAGGACATCCAACAGTGGAGAGAGGCTGAAGAAAGTAAATATGAATCAATTTAAAGATGATTTGTATAAAATAGAAGAACTTTTTAATAGAGGTTGTACAGGACCAAACAGATTGTTCTTCTTGCACAGGATAATCCAGAGAGAAGGAATAGGTTGAAAATGTATGAAAGAGTAAAAGAGCAGGGCCTCTGACCCCAGGCATGAATCACTCATGAAGAAATTCCACCTGGAGTTCAGGAGGGAGAAACTGACTTGAGACAGAAAATTTGCCCCCACTGAGATTGGAGGGGACACATAAGTGGTCAGGAGGCAATAAAACTGAGTGGAAACAGACAGGACTTTGTTCCTCACTGTCTTTTATTTCACCCTACAGTAAGTTGAAATCTCAGTTGGAAAAAAAAAAAAAATTTACTTCCACATTCATGATTTGTTGATTTCCTATGTTTCATTTCTGGGAAATTCTAAGTAACCAATGCTTTACTTTTATTGTGTAGAATCTTCTGAGCACCATTGCACATCCATCATGCAAAATATGTTATCAGTGACTCACCACACATGAACATTAGCACAGTTCTTATTCTTTATGTCACAATAAATGTTGAAAACATCCCCTAGTTGCTTGTAGATGCCGCTTATAGTTCTTATTTGTTAAGATGCACACACATTTGTGGCCATTTTAAATATAGATGAACAGGGACTTTTGGTTTACCCTCTATAATAATTTGCAAAAGCAATCTAGAAAAGAATTTTCAAGCTAAAGCAGCTTTTAATTTAGTTTCCACAACAGAATTGTTGTGATATATTATGTTAGTAATTCAACAGTATGTGATGAAATTGATATACTAAACATACAGGGCTTTAAATTTATTTTTACCTGAAAAGGAATCTTGGAGATCCTCTGGGCAATTTGCCTCATTTCACAGATGAAAACACTGAGGCCCAAAGTGCTAAATGATCTACATAAATTCACACAAGGAGTTGGTGGAGAAGAACCCAGGATGCTAACTCTGTGGCCAGGGCTTTGTGTTCTGGACTGGACCAAACAATTCCATTTAAAAAGCATTTGATTTTATGCTATGTTTATCCTACCACGATGAAACAATTTGAAAAGAAAGAAAGAAAAAAATGCTCAACAGGACAACTTTGAAATGGTAGTAGAGCCCAGGAGCATGTGGCCCTAATGCTTAAGACTCGAGATTGTCACTGTGTGGTGCTGTCTGCAGACAGAGGTCTTCCAGGCCCCCCCGCCCTTGCCCTGCAGGCTCAGGGAGGGCAGGGTGTGCTGGGGCACCTGTAGTCTGGAATTCTTACCGCGAGTAGGGGTTCTGAAAATGCTTAGTGATGTTTGTTTTGGGTTTTGTTACTAAAGTTTTTTTTTTTTTTTTTTTTTTTTTCTCTTGACTAGAGGGAGAAAGAGAACCCTAATGGCATTTTTTTTCTCTAAATTTACAATTAAAAAATTGTCACCATCTTTATTCACCTCTTCACGCAGTCTTCTGTGATACCAATTTATTTCTTGAACCACCCCTTTGTTGGTGTTTGTTTATAGTTTTATTGTTTCAGCTGAGAGAAAAAGAGTGTAGATCTTGATGCTGGAGAAGAAAAGTCTGGTGCTCACTCCAGCAGTGCACACGTCACACACATAAAGTACAGTTCCCTCCTGGTGAATGACCTTTTGATCATCCAATGGAGAGCAAGAAACTTCCCAGGAATGGCAGGTGAAGAGGGCTGTGGCCTCTGGCTAAGACCAAACATTCCTAAGCTCTGAGCTAAGAAGAGATCATGTATTCATTCAACAATTCAACAATTATTTATTGAATACCTCTTCTGTCAGGTACTGTGCAAGGTTTTGGAGTTTGTAACCAGGAACAACCCCTCTGGCTAAACTGGAGCACAGGTAGGTAGAAGAATCATGGTCCCTGTGTGCTTCATCTGTTGTATAAGGCCAACCCAGCATGAAGCAAAGACAGATAGCAGGGCAGGCTTTCAATTACCAAAGCTCTTTCATTCACTACTTTTTCTCCAAGATCCTTCCTGGCAGGATCTTGGAAAAATATCGTTGACCTGGAGCTCTCTTTCATGATCATATTACCCTCCCTATTAACACCATGCCAATATTCACCTTTAACTACCTTCGGCCAGAGTTTTGTCTGTTTAAATTAGTTGGAATGGTTATGTGATAATGCCTAGAAAGGGCCTATTTTGATTTTTTAGGTGCTATTTACTATATGCCACCACAGGGATAATCACTGCACATTTCATTGCAAAGAAAGTTAGATTATTTTTCTATTTTACAGATAGGAAAGTTAGAGAAAGTAAGTCATCTGTCCTGAGGATTACAGGGTTTTTTGGTGGTAGACTCAGGACTTCTGGTTTCAGAGTACATGCTCTTCCTTCTGTACCAAGTCACCGATGGTCCTGGACAGCTGTCTTCAGGACCTCCCTAGGGAGACAGCATCAAGGTCTAAGTGCTGTACAAACATTTGCTACCTGATCATGAGAAAACCATTTCAAGTAGGATATTGTGCTTTTATGGAATGTGTAGTTCTGGTTAACAAAAGATTAACTGGCAAACAATCTGTAGTCATGATGATAGAAAGTACTTCTTCCTTAAAATGTGAGACATGCCAGAGATAAGTTAGTGTTTTTGATGTCTGAGGCATTTCACATGCTTACATTCACGTTGTACTGAATGTAACTGAATGTAGGCCTGCCTGGGCCTGGTACAAGAAATGGAACAGTGTACTGACATTGGGACATCACCTGGAATTTTTTAAAAATAAATGTTTATTATCCTTCTTAAAAAAAAAACTTTTATGACTATCTTTAAGTTATCAACTTTTTGCTAGGCACCATTTGAGGTTCCAATTAATAATAGATTGGGTTTAGTAATAAAAATAATAATAGTAATGATGACCAATATTTATAAATTAACATAGCAGGAATAGAACCAATCACTGAACAGGAAGTAATTTTAGGAGGTCTATGTCCTCAGTCACCCAGGCATATTAGAAACATGAACTTTATGAATTGATTTTTAAGTATAAACTTAATAGTGGTGGTTTAAAATTTTAGTAAGCACTGTTGAAACCACTGGGCATCAATTTAAGAGAGACACTCTGCTTATAAAAAATGACTCATCACCTTAGATTCTTTCTGGAATAAGGCGATGAGATGATTAAATAGATAAAATACAAATAGGACTCTCACTTGTCATGATTCTGGATACAGCAAGGAGATAAGCCCTGATATGGAAAGAAGCTGGCAGAATTAGTGGGAAAAAGCTAGCCTCAAGGCGTAGGAAATAACCAAATTAAATGGGCTGCTTGCAGGCACAAGTCTACTGTGGGCTAATTTGTTTCCTGCAAAAAGAAAAAAAAAAAAAAAACCCTCAACTCATTTTTGTCCTCTTAAATTTTAAACAGGCTCTGCATAATTGCATTTCCTTTCTAAGGGTGTTGTTTGGGCAGGGGGGATTGTGGGGCGGGGGATAGAGAGAGAGAGAGACAGAGAGTGGAGAGGGAGAGGAAGAGAGAAAGAATGAGGAAGAGAGAGAGAGAGGAGAGAGGAGAGGAAGCCATGGGATCCATCTCTTGCTTATCAGGGATGCTAATAACATCCCACCTGCCAGTACAACCAGGGGATGGGTATGTTTCATCTAAGCATCTTCTCTTTGAAATATCCGTGCTTGCTCTTTTTCTGAGGAAAATTCCAACTTTAGTTTTCTTTCATCTCTGACTCTGCATGAGAAGCTATAGTTTAATGGCACTTAGTAGACCAATTGATTAAACATTGACCTCATTTGCAGGCTTAACCCAGACAGGATAAGAGAAAGCAGGAAGCCTGTTTTTCTAGGCCACATGCTCAGGTTTTCTCCATTCCTCAGGACAGTTATATATTCATCAGGTATTTATAGAAGACTTATTATATGCCAGGCACTGTGTTAGGTGCTGGGGAAACAAAAATAAACTCACACACTAAGGACAAAGAAAGGCCTGTGGGTCATATGTGATTCCTTGGAGGAGGAGATTGTGAGTATGGGGAAGGGGAGGAGGCAGGGCTGTAAGAGAAGTGGGGCTGGAGAGTTAAGCACAAGGGTTTTGGACAACAGGCCTCATCACAAGTCTAAGGAGCTTGGCTTTTACTTTGATTAAAATAGGAGCCATTGCATGTTTTGTACAGGGGATAACATGATCAGCTTCGCATTCTAGAAATACAGTAGTGGCTGAGCACATGGTCATGCCCCTTCCCAATCCAGCTGGTTAGGAAGACTTGTCAAGTCAATAGCCAGAACATATCCCCATTTCCCTATTTCAGACTGGCCTAATTTCCTCCATGAAATTTCATGGTTTCAGAAGTGTCTCTCAGTTTTTTCTCCATTTTTTAGACTCCTGTGAGAGTAGTTCTTCTAAAGCAAGTCACATTATGTCATGACTTAACTTGAAAACATCTGAGGACTCTCCCTACCCAACTGATATAGTCAAAACTCCTTAGCAAGGAGTCAGGCCTCAAATTATATTCTCAGTCTCCCTCTTCAACTAGGCTATTCACTCCGCTAGGGCAGTAATCAGGCCTTATTTGTCTTAGTAGACAGTGTTTGGCATGATGCATGACATATAGTATTTGCTCAATAAATGTTTGCTGATAGAGTAAGAATATAAATGCAGCAGTTTCCTGCCATGCGCATCCACTTCCTTTCAAGTTAAAACAGTCCATGCTGCATTTTGCTGTAGGCAACATGACTGATCAGAATGAACTATTGCTTTGCCTGCCTAGAGTATCAGCCTCCTCATCCTCCTCATGCCTAGAACTGTAGTGAGCATCCCATCAGTGAACACTCAGCTGGCGATGGACGAGAGCGTAGAACAGGGCACAAATGCAGCTCACTTTCAGAGAGAAGTCTGCAGTCATAGCCTGAGCAGTTATAAGTAAGGCTCAAAACAGGAATGAATTTTTAAGAGTGATTTGTTTGTAGTGAATCAAGACTGAGGGTTATGGCATCGCTTTTGGAGTAAAGGTCTCTAATAGGCTTCTGGGTAGAAAAGAAAAATCAAAGGTAAGGACTGGCACTCCCCACACTTAGAGGGGTGCATAGCCCAGAGAGAATAGGGGAGACAAAAATAAAAAGGACAGATTATTATATTTTTATAGCTAAACATTTTATATATAAAGTACCATTAATTGATGTTATTAAATATTAATATTTAATGCATTATTTAATATACTAACTAATGTTAATTCATTTGAAGTCACATCTCCATAGGACATTGAATATTAATAGTGGTGATATGTGGATGAGAAATGCCCCTTTTATTGTATGCTAAAGAAGCTAGTGTTATCCCACAGAAGATAAAAAGGGGAAACTTCATGATTATCTTCAGAGCTATAAGTTTACGTAAAAGAATTGTTTTCTATGTTGTATGTAGTTTAAGCAAGAGAAGTCGAACTTCGATTGGAATACAAGGGCACATGAAATTCCAGAAAGCCCCCTGAGGGAGATCATGGGGTCCCGGGAGCTCTTAAGACCAACATCATCACCTTTTTTGACCTGAGTGGTTAGAGATTTGCCCCCTAAAGGAAAGGGACACTTCATTTGTCTGGTCTCTTGCAGTCCTGCAACTCTGTAGTCTTTTTAGTGTGGGGTTGATTTTATGATATTTTTGGAACCAGCAGAGATGTTTTATTCCAATGCATACATCAGTTCACATTTTTGAACAGATAAATTAAGCTCTATCTAGAAACCATCGCTCTCCTTACAAGTACAGACACAGGCGATGCAGTTCCTGCCATCAGCTGTCTTATTTGAAGCAGGTTAATAACTAGCAACCATGCCCAGTTTTTAAAAATAAGACTTTCTGTGTTTGTTCTTTTCATGCTTAGGCAGTGTTTTATGAAAAAGTGTATTTATTGTTTAAAAACATGTTTAAGGGTGGAGAACATAATGAAGAAATAAGTGTGTGCAAAAATGATGGTTTTTGTTACTGACCAGTCTACCCCAGCTCTTCCCCCTGGATTCTTTCACACAAAGAACACATTGTTATTGGAGCCATTACAGAGCTCCTCTGCTCTGCCAGGCTCTGCGGGGCTCGAGGGAAATGGCTATAGATTGCAGCAGAAAAGTCCATCAGGCAGATCACATGTGACCCCACTGTTTCTAGGAAAGAATGCACTAGAACACTTCAGCTGAATAGACAGATTTTCCAAATGTTTTAAATCAGTTTTGAGACAAAAAAGAAGAAGATGCTAAGAAATGGATTTGGCCTATACACACTCGACCATGCAGTGCCCATTTCTCTGGAACACAGACATTAGGGGCTTTCACATGGATGGGGGATCGTAAGGGAAGAAAAACCCCAGCCCACCACAACAATTAAGCAGCAATTGAAGAAAAGCAGGCAAGAAAAGATGGCCCTGTGTTAGTACAATAGCTCAGGGGCTTTTCATTTTGGGGCATAAAGACAGAACAGAGAATGTTGTTTTCTTTTTAAAGCCCTTTTAAAAATGGTAACTGCATCCTGCTCTTGTAGATGTATTACTTATGACATCCCAGTTTTCATCCGTTCATGATTTTACATTAGAGTTAAATCTCTGCAGCTTGAATCTCACGGCTGAGTTAGCCAGAGCCCATAAAATATTGAAACCTTTAGAGCAGCAGCCAGCCAGGTTGAGAGAAGTTCATGTCCAAAGCTGAGCTTTAGATTCTGAGACATCCCAATTGGAGTGTAGTACAGAAAAAAGCACTGATAAAATTTTCATAAAAATGAGCTAAGGATATTGCTAGCATGCTTCTCAGCATCTATATGAAAACTTAATCTGAGCTAATGGAAAGGATATGAAAGCCTTTCTCAATTCAAACACAGTCAATGCATGATTCATAAATTATTGTCAGAGAAGTGATTCAGCTCCCAGATTTATTCTCTTTTGGGTAGAAGCAACCAGAGGAAAGCTGGGTCTTTTTGACCTTTAATGCCAGCAAATTTTACAGTAGAGCTGTCAATATAACCAAGTAAACTGGTCATTTCTCCAAACAGCAACAAAATACCCACATAAACCCCATGCGAGCTAATATTAACTTGGCCCACTAGGTTACCGGAGGCACATTCAGAGCAGCAAGTACCAAACATCTGAGCTTATCTCACTGCACAGAACTGAGTGAAATCTCTGTGTGGCCATGGCCACATCATCCACAGTAGTTTGGGTGAAATGTGGCTGTCAGGTGTCCCCTTACCTTTATACCCTTCGGGAAGTGACAACTATGTGTGCTCATGTTACTCTATAAAGAAGGAATTATTATTAGCAATATTGTTATTATTAGCAGCTCAGCTTTATAGATGAAGAAAAGGAGTTTGTGTATTAGACAATAAAAGCAATAGTGCTACATGGAAATTATGGGTGTTGTTCAGATTAAGGTGAAATAAATGTAAGGACATTAGGATGGAAACTTAAACGATCCTGCATGATGGGAATTCTGATAGAAACATCCTTTTAATCATATTTTTCTTCACCTTTCAGACATTTTTGAGTCCCTACAAAAACATTCTGGAGAATATAAAGATGGAAATGCAACTGTGTACATTAATAAGCTATGTAATAGAGCCATAGAATTTCAAATTTGAGAAGTTTCTTAAAGATTATTTAGCCCAATTCTTCTCTTCAGAACTTAGTTCTGTGCATGGCACTCCCACTCAATGTGTAACTACCCTAGATTGTACATGCTTCATGAGATTCCCTGCCTCAGACAACAGTGGCATTCTCTTAACCAATAACCCAAGTTAGAAACCTAGAATCAATTTTGATTTGTCATCTCTCAAATCCATGCACTTGGAGAACCATGTGCTGTATGCTCATTGGCAGATAAGCAATGTTTGTCAAAACAGTCCTGGTCCCTCAGCTGTGTTGCCACAGTCTCTGTTCGGACCTGATTATCTCTCATTAAGACTATTTCAAACATTGTCAGTTTTTCTGCCAATCAGTTTTTCTGATCTCTATTCCCTCCAATTTAGCCTTGCTCTGCACCATAATTTCTTTCCAACACATTCCTGATTTTATCATCCATACATTTTTGAAAAAAAATTTTATGACCCCATCATTTTTTATAGAATTTAGCCCAAACTCATTAACATGCTATTTAAAGCCCTCCCGATCTGAGAGGTCTTTTCCGGGTGATCTTGCTCTAGTCTAGAGCAGTTGTTCTCAACTCTGCTTGCATATTATACCCACCTGGGAAGGGAGCTCTCAGCAAATAACCAAGACTGGGCAGATTGAGAATGTGGGGACAGGACCCAGTCATGGTTATAATTTTTTAAAGGTCACCAGGTGAATCAGCACACAGCCAGGGCTAGAATGATTGCTGTAAGAGTCCTAGATCACGTCATCCTCTTTTAGCATCCATGAACTTCCAAGCCTCTGTGACTCCATTCAAGATGTTACACCAATAGGTCAGTCCAGCACTTCAAGGACTAAGGTAGTTCTTGAATTCTGTAGCATAAAGTGTGAGAGTTCCCCCAACATTCTGTTCCTTGCAAACACATGAATTAGCTACTGGTGCAGGGGTAGCACATGGTTTTCTTTATATAAAATACCGTGTATGAAGGCGTCCACATTGCTACCTTATCTATCAATAATTATTGGTGTGTTTGATAACATGTAAAATCTTAGTCTAAGTAAACATTCAAGAGTTAGACCTCCCCTTGAAGAGTTTATAATCTCATTTGCGGTTGAATCACTGTAGAGCAAAATAACAGGGAAACTGAAGGCAATCTATCATTAAGTTGATAAATATGTTACATGAGGTGTGACCAGAATTTTAATAATAAAGGTAGATATCTCTCTCTTGCATGTGAAAGACAAGGCTACTTCTCATACTTGTTTGAAGAGCAAGCACAGTTTATTTCTTGAGGCAGAAAGGAGAAAGGTACATCCAGATTTAGAATTCTGACCCTCCTAGGCCATTGCTGAGCTCTACCATGGTTCTGTGTGAATTCTAGTCCAGAGAAACAAGATGATCATGTATTCCAAGGATTTTAGAAATATTTGTGCAATTGCAATCATGTTTAGGGTCATTGCTAACTAGGCTCTTACATTTAAGATCTATGAAGTAATATTCTAAGATGGAAAGAAAATGTAAGTATGTAATTAGGTCAACTTAAAGTCTTTCTTGTTGAATTCCCTGTGGGCCTGTTAGAGAACAGATCACACTGGTCACCTTCCTCCAAGCCAGCCCCTTCCCACTGCCTCTTACATTCTGGAGGCTGCAGATATGGGAAGGGTGTGGGGTCTCTTGCCAGCTTCAAGGACAGGAGCCAAGCTATAGCTGGAAAGTCAGAACATGATGTAAGTCACTTCTGACTTTGAAAGCCATTTCCCTCCTTCAGGGAGTACATACCAGGATGTATAGTATACATACTGAAGAAGCCACGGGGTGGGAATAAGAACTGGTATGCTATTTAAATCAGACCTAGAGGAAGATAGAAGTTTCTTCTAATTAGCTTTTCAAAATTGCTGTGATCACAAGACTGGGATCAGAAAAATCGGATGAGGTATCCTTGTATACCTGCGTATGGAGCATTTCAAAACACTTACTGTAATTGTGAGACTTCAATAGAGCTGCTATTTCAAGAGCTGCTAGAGATAAAATTCTACTGTGTGCTTAAAATGTTGGTCTTTGTGCTAGAAGATTAAAGAGCACAATCTCCCATTTATGTCCCTTTTCCTTATGGGCACATAATTGTATTAGTAGCATTTAACAAACTCCTTAAAAGGAGGTACCTTATTTAGGTTGATTTAAAAAAAAAACCTGAAATCTGCCTCTCAACTAAAAAAAAAAAAAAAAAAAAAAAAAAAATCTAAGTAAAAGCCCTTGGAAGCAGGGCTGTTTTCCTGCTCACAGTTTCCTTACACTGTGGCAGCATCCGAGGCTATTTGGTCTCGAATGTCTGTCACCTATAGACTCAGATTTTACGAGTGCTGACCTCATTTGCTTCCTTTGTTTTTAATTGCCCAAGCAGCAATGAAAAAGGAAGCGAGGAATACCATTACGGCTGGCCAAGTTAACATACATAAATGGCACTGTTATATGGGGAGGCTGTAATAAGTCATGTGACAGAGAGCAAAGGCAGCCCAGCGTGCAAAGGGAGCAATTTTCTGCCCCGCAAACAGCACTTCAGGTGCTGTCGTTCATCTTTCTGTGACTTGCTCTGTCAAAGTCCGCCCAGAGCAGAGGTGTTCAGGGACCCAACAGGCCATAAGTGTCCAGCTGAAAAACCTGGGAGATATCCCCAGGCCCTAGGAGTTCACTTTTTCAGTTGCACTGATTTACTTCAGAATGCTCCTTCAGGGAATTTCCGCCTCCCCTTGCTTTACTTTCCCATTTCCTTTCTTGTCATCTTTAAAAATCCATTAAAGATCATGCAGGCGATTTCTGCAGGCTCCAATTTCTGAGAGTTTCTGTCGCTTAATAAAATGCACCCTTTCAGTGGGCTGTGGTCTCCTTTGTGTTTTTAGGGCTTGGAGACTAAGACTTTTAATTAGAGGTGGTGATCATAGATCAAGAAAGCAAAAGATGGCTGCAATTCTCAGGGAAGTCAGTGCTTCCTGTCCAGGAATCTAAAATGGCTACTTGGCTCACAGATCCAGGTAGAAGTACTAACTGGATTATCAGAACAGGAAGCAAAATTAAAATACGCTCCCTACCTCCATTTTCTCCTAATTGTTTGTTTCAAAGTCCTCCAATTGCCAAGGTTAAGTGTTTATTGTCAACACCCACTGAAGGCTGCTTTAGGAAAAAAAAAAATTCGACTTTTAATTTGTTTACAAATCCAATTTCCAAGGGTACTCCTTACCCAGAAAAGCACAATTTCCTCTGAAATCTTGCCTGTAATTTGTCTTTCCTCCCACTGAGTCCTCTGTCTACACCCTTCTGCACAATTCATTCGTTGTATAATACGCACGCAGCCTTCTCCACAATACAGGAAGATTATATTCAAATGCCACCTTGCCGATCGTATCATATTAATTCAGATTTGTCTATCATTTTGTGTGGTTGCTGCTTTGCCTTAGGTATTATAATAACAATACCTCACCTGTCATATCCCACTAGCACTGCCTCACCTAGAAAATTGCTCTAATACTGCCTCGGATCTCACAGACCTCTTTTATTTTTTTAATTTTTTTTGCACAAGCTTACCTATTATAGCACAATAATTGAACTTTCATTGGAGGTCTCCACATATATTTTTATTATATTTTATAGCTAGTCTAGCAATCATTACATGTTGATTCTACAGCAGATTGAATCATTCAAAGGCAGCCTTTTTTTGCTCATCTGTAAAACATCTTGTTCCCTTTTCAAACTACTGCCATTCTCCATTTGGGTAGCTTCAGTAAGTAATATTATGAGATAGATGAGCAGCTATTCAAAGTTTTACTTATTTGGGGGATTTTTAATATGAGTTAATTTTATATGGTTCTATGACAAGATGCCTGAATGTCTTGGGTTTGAAATCTGAGCTTAGTATTTCAATTTCTTGTGACAAAATTCAAATGTACATGTTCAAAAACAAAATATAATTTCTTTGAAATGTATTTTCAGAGAAATCCAAAGTGTAGCAAATGCCAGATAGAGATTTTGGTTTTTCAAAATAATATAGATGGATTTTTGCATTTATGCAATTTTTTTTTTTTAATTGTGAAAGTGACTGAAGTAATTTTCAAGCATCCACAAGCCACAGGTAATTTGGTTTCAGGGTTTATGAGAACTCTAGCTACTTTAACATGGATATGCTAAATTAGAAGTCTACCTTTTAAGTGCTATATAATGAAAACAGATGAAACATTTAAATAAAACCTGCCACTGCCTTGTCATGTATGCCATGTCCCAGAAAGAAGAGGAAGTTGCTGAAAACAAATACCATCTTATTGGCTAAGAAGCCGACACCAATGTCTTTTTACATAATTAAACTGGACATGTTTTAGAAAAATGAAATGACAAAGATATACTGTTAAGCTGTAAATAGTATTCAATGGCATTATCAATTGCTGAGATTCCAAGGTTTGCATATTAATTGCAGGAAGGTGCTAATTTGAGTGTTTTAAGCTCCATTCACAAGCCTGTTTACATGCTTTGTTCCACCTGGACCTGTTTGGAGGTTTGTCAAAAACCTAACAAGCAGAAAAATATTGCATTTGAAAATACACATGCATGTTTAATTAAGTCAGGGCCACTGAACATTCCTCAATATATTTAGCTGTTGAGGTTTAAGCGCCATCAGAGCATCAAGCATTATCACCTTTTGAAGTATTGCCGAATCTTTAATATTTAAAGCACAAAGCAGACTGTAATAAAAAATTCTAGCAGACCCTAGAAGATTAAAGACGCATTATAAATGTGACAGTTTGTAAATGGAACACCAGTATTAAAGGATCCCCCCGATATTTCACAGCATATTTTTCAGGTGTATGCTAAATTATGAATACAATTAAATAGCTGTAATTATTCTCTGGGAGTGGACAGCACATTTAAATGCCTGTGATATTTGCAATTGGCCACAGAATAGAAATTAGTAGCAGAGTGGACTGAGTGGGCAAAGGTAACAACCAAAGTTCTTTTAAATCTAGTGAGAACTTCACTCAGCCAATCTGGTTTGTGTCCTGTAAGGGCCCAAAGCCAGTGACTATCCTGGATAAGTCTGCACAAATGCAAACAAATGTGTTGAGAAAGAATTAACTAAAGCTGTGACACCCAGAGTCACATGTCTTAGTTGCCACATTTGCAGTCCCCATTCAACAACAGAGCTGCAATATGTATATTTTTGGCACACCCAATATGATTAAACACATGCAGGCCCTGGCACAGAGGGAGTTCTAAGTAAATATTATGAAATGAAGGGATTAATCAATGAAGAGTAAACATAAAGTGATATGTCTATCCTAATTCTTTAATATTCTTGTTAAATGAAGTCTTCTAGGAACTACATTTAGTGTGATTGAGTCAACCCATAACATGTAGGGAGAAAAGATGTGTGTTTCACACTCTGAAAAAAACATGGCTCATGTTTTTAGTTATCAAATACTTGTGGTGGGTGATGTGGTGTAGATCTTTTAAGACTGTGCTCTGCTTTGTTACCAGTCACGTGTACGAGTGGAGAAAATCATTGGACCTCAATCAGTTTAGTTTCCACATCTACTAAATGGGGCTAATAATTCTCTTTTGTCAGAATTAAATGAGACATTGAATGACAGGTCCTTTGCTTAATGCAGACAGAAAAGAAATTGTTTAATACCATAATCTTTCACTAAAAAAGAAAGAACATAGTAGTTTAGAGCAGAGATTCAGGTCCACACTGCCTGAGCTTGAGTCTCACTCTTCTAACTGATCCTGGACAATTGTTTGACCTACTCATATCTCAGTTTTCCCATCTGTAAAGTGGAGGAAATAATAGAACCTACTCCAAAGATTCATTATCAGGATTAAATGAGTTACCATTTGTAAGATAGGTGGAACTGGGCATGGCACATACTAAGCAAACAAATTCTGTGGGATGAAATGAAATGAACTAAACATCAACGTTCTACCTGCCATGGAAGACTTCTCTGCAAGTGGGTCTTGTAATGGCTGCAACTCTGAGGAAAATGGACTGTGCTGCAGAAGGGCTCTTGGAGATGCTGTGCTATCACCTTTGAAACCTCTTAGAAGTCAGGTGAAATACTGCAGTCCCCCCTTATCCATGGTGAACATGTTCCAAGACCCTGTATCTACTGGTTTTTCATTCTATCCATACTTACCTATGATAAAGTTTAATTTACAAATCAAGCTCAGTAAGAAATTAACAACCACCCACAGTAAAATAGAATAACTGGAGCATCAAACAGTAATAAAAGTTATGAGAAAGTGGTATCTCTCAAAATATCTTATTACTATACTGTATTTTTGGACCCTGGTTGTCCAGATAACTGAACCACAGAGAGAAAAAATCATTGATATGGGGAAACTACTGTATAGAAAGAACTGCAGGGGCTGAGAGTTCTGACTGAGTCTCCAGGGCTCAGGACAGGGTTCTCCAAATTCTAGAAATCAACAGAGTTATCAGGAAACTTGTCTCCATGTTAAGAAAAATGAGCTGCTCAGCCAACTGCCCCAGCCGAAGAAAGTGGTGTCATTTCTTCAGCGCTCCGCTGAGGCCCTCTAGCCTTTCCCAGTTCCCAGTAGATGACTGACCATATTAACTCTTGCTATTGCAAACCTACTTGTTCCAAGCACTCTACAAACACTATCTTGTTATTTCTCACAACAACCCCATGAGGAAAGCACCATCTTTATCTCCCTTTTACAAGTGAGGAAACCAAGGCACAGAGCAGTTACTTAATTTACCTGAGGTCTTAGAGCCTGTCAAGGGTGGACATCTCAATCCCTGCAGGGTGACTATATAGTCCATATTATTACCAAAAATATTACCTTTTTGTAAGTGATTAAGTGTGATTGCTTGGAAAATTCAAAATGGATTCTCTGAGTTCTAGTGAATCTTGGTGCTGGGGTAAGATTATACTCTGTGTGTGTGTGTATGTGTGTGTGTGTGTTCACTTCAAAGATGCCTTATGAAGCAGAACCTGACATTCTTCTTGCAGCAGAAAAAAATAACCAAGAATAGAGATACAAAGGGTGACAAATTTGTGTAAGGAGCACATTTTATTTGTCTGGTAAGAAAGAAATTAAAATCCAGAAATTCCCCCTTTTGAGGTTCAGCATTATTAGAACTACTCTGGTAGCTAAGATTATGCAGACTAAAACTTTACACTGAAAAAAAATCTACCCAACATCTCCAGAGAATACGCTCACTGTGAAGGAAGTTCCATTGATGACTTTTGTTCAAAGCCAGACCCTCTAGACTGGGAGAGGGCAGGAGGGAAAAAGAAAGGACTGTTTTCTGCATAATGTATGACTAAAGTGAGAAATGTCATTTGATCCAACTCCTTGGCTAGTAGTAGTCCTTTGGAAACAGTGTGTGAACACTGTGCAATGAAAATTCATAGCATCAGAAGACTAAGGGCCATAGATGATTGTAGCAATGACCTCACTCTGCTCATGCTCTCCTGTATCCACACCCTGAGGTACTCCTCTCTTGTACTGGTTCTGGGCTTGGCCATATGATGGTGACATGCTTTGGTTGATGAGCAATAGCCAATGTGACATAAATGGAGACTTGAAAACCCCTTTCCCATTGGAATTTTTCCTCTTGTGTAATTAAGTCTCTGCTACCACATGAAGAACCTGAGGTCGTCTGCTGGTTGGTGAAATATGAGCAGTGTAGCTACCCACTGAGAAACCTGCTAACTTCCAGAGGTATCAGTGAGGCCATCTGAGTTCATCAGCTTCTAGTTGTCCCGCCCACCTGCAGATGTTTGAGTAAGTCCAACAGAGAGAAGCTAGCCCAGGACAGAAAAAACACCCATCTCTCCCTAATAATCATGAACTAACTAAATATTTTATATGCCAAGTTTTGAATGTTTGTTACATACCAAAACTAGTGGATACTGGTTTCTAGAAGCAGGAAGTTTCTGTAACGAAAAGGAAAAACTGGTTTGGAATTGGTTTTAAAATTGAGCAATGGAAGAGGCTGGGAAGCCTCTAGAACAACCTGAAAAAATGAAAACCAATGTTCCAAAATAGTGCAACAATTGATCATTAAGTTTTTTAAGTGGTTTGTTTTGCAGCAATAGCCTATTGATGTATCAAGTAAATTTTGGCAAACAATAGTCAAGGCTAAATGAAACATCGGCTGATTAGCTTAGTTCACCCTGAAGAACTACTGAGAACTCGTTAAGGATCTGTATAGTAATTCAGGTGGCATCAATGACCATGACTGAACTTAGCATGGGAGCATAAATCTGCTTTTCCTATTGCCATACCCGCACCTTAGCAACTACTACTAAAATATCAAGGTGGTTATTATAGAAGTAGGCAAGAATTAATTTCCTCATTTACTTATTCATTTATTAATTTGACACACAATTTTAATTTCCTTTTGAGCTAGGCCCTGAACATACAATACTAGAGAGACACAGTTTCCAGGACACTGTATATTTTTACATACAAGATTATGCTGTCAGTTGATTCTCAAAAGAATTCCTTTAAATAAACTCCTAATGAGGGCCTACTGTGTGCCAGATATTGAACCCATTCTTACATCATAGTTAAATAGAAGTAGGGGAAACACATAAAGTCACAGGAAGGACCCAGTTTTGATAGGTACTCTAGGTTTAACCAATCTTCTAGAGAAAGTATCAATGGTATTAGAAAAGTTTTCGATCAAGAGTTAGAAGTCATCTTAGTCTGACTCTTAGTTCTGCCACAGGTCAGCTGTAATTTTCAATAACTGATACTATTGGTGTTAGTCACAACAATATGCCAAATAATATATTAACTATTTAAAAATGTACTGCTTCATTTAAATTTTACAGCTATCTTATGTATTATTGCTGCAATTATACAAATGATAGTGTTGAGGCTCTGAGGACTAATATTAATTGCCCAATGTCTCAGAACGAATCAGTGGCAAAACCATGATTAAAATCCAGTTCTGTCTAACTCTTGAGCCAGGACTTTCATCTACTGCTAACCAAGTGACTTTGAACAAATCACTATTTTTAGGGTCCAGTTTATTCAAGTTTAAAACAAGGAATTCAAATGAGATAACTCTAGATTCCTTCCATCTCTAATATTTTGTGATTGAAACATTGCATATTAACCATAATGTCTTCTTAGTAAGCAGAGTTTGAAAGATCTTGGATGAACACTGCAATGATTTTGAAAAACTGCCCTCGGGGAGAATCTTTCCTACATTAATCCCTAATACCTACGTACAATGTAATTTTTTTGATCAAACGCCTTTTTTAATTTGTTCTAATTTGTTGTTTTGTTCTGATTTTCAAGTCTGAGGTCCAGTCTTCTTCCTTGTTTTATTTTCTCTGTGCTTCTGCGTCTCTACTTTTAAAATTTTAAAAAGGGGGAAAATATCAATCTTTTGGGGAGACAAGAAGGGACTTGAAAATACAGTACTTCCAGTTCTACTGCAGCAGAAGTTGTAAACTTAAATATTTGCTGGGAAATTACTTTTAAAATTAGATGCATGAAATGGCCCAGATATAAGAGAACACTGACTTGCTAAGTTTCCATATTGCTACCATGGATAATATCTACCTAGTTATATTTGTTTCATAATTATCATGTAAAGGACTTCTAGATAACATGGCAAATCAACCAAAACCACTTTTCCCTTCCCTCTGAAACTCAATTAAATGACAACAAAAGTAGATACAAAATATAAGGCAAAGAGAATAAAAAAGGAAATGTGAGAAGATTTCAATGCATTTTTGTAATCATGAAAATTGATATAAAATAGCAACTGCCTTAACAAAGTAGAAGAAGCTACACCTAAAGTCTATGAAGAGGGAGAAAACTATGAGAAACAAGCTGGTTCACTCTGCAGATCCTGGAAATGCTCCAACCTGGAGACACCTGCTGTCACAAGAGTATGTGTGTATATATGGGATGTGGGAAGTGAGAGCAGGGGCTTTGATAAGTGATGATTCTTCAGGGCAACTAGTTAAAATTCCTTATAGAGCATTATTGGATCCATAAGTTCTCGCCCTACCTAGTGCCAGACAACTTCCTTTCATGTAGAAGATCAAAGAGATATTTCTGGATAAATGTACCAAAGAAACTCTGAGTTTGGAGGGAGAAAAAAAAAAAAAAAAAAAAAAAAAAAACAGCAAAGAGTGAAGTGAGGGTGTACAGTTCTAAAAAGTTTAGAGGTGAGAGTTCCTCTTCAGGCTATGGCTGATGACCTTATTCATTGAGAGTAGCCAGAAGAACAGAGCAGTGTAAAATATTTCAGAATATCTCCTTGAAGTTACAATGGAGCTATCAAGACCATGAAGATTTAGGGGACCAGGATCTCTGATAGAAGGAAAGTGCAATGTGGTAAGACACATGCGGCATTGCTTTTCTCCTCATTTTACAACAGGCAGCCAAGAGGTTACAGTATTAAAAGGGCCTACAGAGTCAAAAATGAACATGTGAAGACTAACAAGATATGGGGAGGGCTTCTTGTCTCAGGGCTTCTGGGAGTAAGGGTGAACTCAAAATGTACCAGTCTTACAAAGTCTACAACCTAGCCTTGAATTCCAAAATGGATTAAGGCCAAAATACATGCCAGAAGCAAATGCACACACATACTAAAGGAAAATGACACTACTAAGAGCTTGAAATTTCCTCTTTGAATTTTCATATATAGTATTTAGGATTTAACTAAACAGAGAGAAACAGGCATATCAGAACACAAAAAGAAGAATGAAAAAAGGAGGTGGGGATTACAGTATCTCAAGAAATCCAGACACTGGAGTTATTAGATAGAGATTCAAATAACAATAACATATTGTACAAAAGAAAAAAATAAAAGACTTAGCAGAGAAAAAAAATTCATACAGATGACTATTTTATAGCTGAAAAAAAAAAAAACAGAAGCTAAAATTGAGGTAGCAATATATGAGAGATTAAAGGGGTTGAAAAAAGTATGTGAACTGGAAGATATGTCAGTAAAAAAAAAATAAAGACTAAAACACGTAGAAAATCAAGGTGAAAATTATAGGAAAATGGGCAGAATATTTGTGGGAATCATAAAAAGACCTATCAGGCATGCACCTGGAGTCCCTACAAGAGAAGAGATATAACACAGGATATAAGCCATAGTAAAAGAAGTAATTGCTAGGATTTTATAAATTTGATGACAATATCAAGCCACAAATTCAAGTTCTATAAACTCCCAAAAGATAAATTGAGAAAACCACACCTAAACACACATAGGTAAAATCACTAAAAACAACAACAAAATGTACACCATCCAATAATGGAAGTGACAAATGTGTTGCAAATATTACAATAGAAAAAATGGAAGCCAGAACACAATAAGATATCTTTCATATATTGAAAGAAAACAATGGTCAAACTAGAATTCTGTACCTATCAAAAAATATATTTCCAAAATAAGTGCAAAATTAGTATACATTTAGACAAACAAAAACAGATAACTTGTCATCAGGAGGCCTGTTTTAAAAGAAATGCTAATAGGATTCTCTTGGTAAAAGGAAATACATAATTATTACATAGAACATGAAAGGCAGAAAAGAATCAAAAGCAATGGAAAGTATGGATATGTGGGCAGACTGTTTAAAAAATGTTAAGTAATATCTTGTGCAGCTTAAAATGTTTACTATTTAACGTATTGAAATATATGGCAGTAAAAACTGAAATGAAGTACAAAGTAAACAAAATTCAATGAAAAATGTTTCTTGTTAGTTCTAGGGTAAACACTAAAATAATAATGAAAGAACACTTAGCTAACAAGACAATAAAAAAGTGCAAATGAATGATAAAAATATTTATTTAATCCAGAAAAAGTAAGAAAAGAGAAGACATGAAATAGTGTGGCTCAAATATACAACAAAGAATTAAAGATACAGATTTAAACATAGATGTATCTGTACTTAAAGGTAAAAATGAAATTCTAGAATTAATTAACAATTATCTAGATAAATGAGTTGTATGCAATTTACAAGAAACATTAACTATGAGAATAAAGAAAAATAAAGGGATTAAAAAGATATATCATTTATACACAAAATAAATTAAAGCTGCTGTGAGCATAGTAAAACAGCAAAGTATTCTTTAAGGCAAGACTGGAGATGGGGTGGGATGTATGATAGATAATATACTGGGCTTATGAGCCCAAAATATGTAATTATCATGAAGTCTTATTACTTAATAATAGAGTATCTAAATACATAAAGTAAATTGATTGAGCCAAAAAGAGAAGTAAACACATCTATAATCAAAGTAGGAGAGTTTAGCATTTACTCTCCTATCTGTTAGGACAGGTGGACAAAATATCAGAAAAGACAATCAAGATTTGAACTCAACAACTTCTCCTTAACATAAATAGAACCCTGTGCCTAGAATTGATGAATACGTATTCTTTGCAAATGGACATGTGACTATTTTCTAAACTGTACAGCAAGTCTCATGAACTTTGAAGGATTAATAGTATTCAAAATATGTTCTCTTTCATAGAGAAAACATATCTGCAACATAAAGATAATTGATAAATCATCTAGTGTTTGGAAATTAAGGAAAACACATTTTAATTACCCAAGAATCAAGGAAGAAATCACAACTAGAAAATAATATTAAATGGTTGATACAAATACCATATCAAACTAAGTGTGACATAGGTAAAACCATGTGTAGGTAGAATGTAAGAATTTAATTATCTATTTCGAGACATTAGAAAAAGGACAGAAAATTAAACTCAAAATAGGAAGAATGAAATGATAAAAATAAAAACAGATATAATTCTATAGAAAAAATATACAATCAAAAGATTCATGAAGCTAAAAGTTGGTAAAATCTACTAAAATTATAAGCATCTAGAAAGATCATTCAATAAAATAAGAGGAAGTGAATAGACTACCAGCATCAGGTTTTTAAAAGATGTCTACAGATCAGTCTCTATAGATATTGGAAAGATAATTAAAAGATTTTACAAACAATGTTAGGGCAATACATTTGAAAATGTAAATTAAACAAGTAAAATCTTTTTCAAAAACACAATTTACCAAAACACCTACAAGAAGAAACAGAAAATCTGAGCAGTCCAATATTAGAGAAATTTAAGTGAGAATTTAAAACCATCTGATGAAGAAAATTACAGGCTTATGTGACTTCTTTTGTTATCTTTTCTAAACATTTAAGGGATAAACATGTATCAATCTCATACAATGCTTCCAGAGAATAGAAAATGAAAGAAGACTTCCCAAATCATTCTATGAGCAAAGATGATCCTTGAAACAATCTGCTGAGGACATGAGAAAAGCAAAATTGAAGGATAACATCTCCTTATGAACATGGTAGTAAAAATTCCAAAGTAAGTATTAGAAAATAAAACCCTGCCTTATATGAGAAGAAAGAGGTTCCTGATGACCAAGTGGAACTTATTCCAAGAATGTAAGATGAACATTTGAAAAATTCAATTGAGGTCAGTTTGCTACATTAACTGAATAAAGGAGAAAAGCATGATTGTTTCAATGCAGAAAATGAATTTGATAAAGTGAACATCCATTTTGATAAAAATGCTCAAAAGAGAAACTACTAAGATGAATAAGTGACTTTAGCAAGACAAGGTCTATATACAAAAATCAATTATGTATAAGCAATAAAAATTGACTGTAGTCATAGCCATATTACAGATCAAATGCCAAGGAAAAAACCAGCAAAAGAATTTCAGAATGTTTATTTAAAAATGCAACATATTGCTAAAGAAAATTAAAGATCCAAAATAAAAATATAAGGCTGTTTCATGAGCTGGAACACTCAATAATGCAACATGACAAGTCTTCCCAAATTAATCTATAAATTCAATGTAAACTCACAATATCTGTGGATCATCTTCTACACTTTGAAAAACTAATTCTAAAATTCATATGAAAATGTAAAAGACTAAGCATTGTCAAGACCAGGAATTAGTAAACCTTTCTGTAAAGAGCCAGATGACAATAATCTTAGGCTTTGGGGGCCAGACTTCCCCTGTTACAGTTACCTACCTAACTCTGCCATGGTATTTGGAGAGCAGTCAGTGTACAAATGAAAGGGATGGCTATGTTCCAAAAAAGTTTTATTTAAAAATTCAATTGTGTGATTGGTCATAAACCGGGTATAGTTTGTTGACTCCTGGTCAAGACAATCTTAAAAAGAACGATGTTGAAGGACTTTCACTGGATGTCCAAACGTGAAATTACAATAAGGAGACAGTGTGGTATTGATGGAAAATAGGCCTATGGAATAAAATTCCACAGACAAAACCTGCTCATAAGCGGACATCACTCTGGAGCCCCAAGACAGCCTTCTCTCCTTATTCCAACTCAGATAAGTGAACTATTTTTAAAGGTTTCTTTCAGTCCAATAGGATTGAAGAACGAAAAGTCCGAAACAGTTGTGTGATGGAAGGTGTGGTTGCTGTGGTTAGTCAACAGTAAGTAGCAAAGCCTGAAAATGATCAGCCACACTCCTGGGGGAAGAATCAGCGTACCTACACTTCTGAGCCATTAGCTCAGTAACGGTTAACCAGCTGCGCGTTTTGTGGTGACTAATATGGTGTTTACATGTGCATGTGGTATTGAAGTCTTGCCTTCCCTTTATGTACATGTTTGAATGTGGAGGAGTCTATTCTAGGCATTTGTGTGTTGCCTGACTCTTTTACATGCAGATGATGCATTAGGATATTGGTTCAGCTATTTGAGTAGTCTAATTTAAAATGACCTAAACAGAATACAACAGTTACCTCTTCCATGTAACAGTTATCTCTTCCATGTTATCTCTTCCATGTTATCTCTTCTTTTAATGGGACATGCTCCAAGAGTCAGGTGGCTCTTCAGGGTCTCCAGACATCCAGGTTCCTCCTGTCTGGTTGCCTTGTCACTCCCTAGGGCATGTCTCTCAACCTTTACTGTGCATATGACTCACCTGGGATCCTTGCTCAAATGCAGATTCAGATTCACAAGGTCTGAGAGTAGGGCCTGAGCTGCTACGTTCCTAACAAGCTCTCCAGTGATGTTGATGGTGCTGTTTTAGAGACTGTGCTTTAAATACGAAGGCCTATACATCATAAGGGCACATCTGAATTCCTTGCAACTGGAAATTGTGTTAGTTTCCTATGCTGTAACACAGACCTCATGGCTTAAAACAACAGCCACTTCTTATAGTTTTGGAGACCAGAAGTCCAAAATCAGTATCATTGATCTAAAATCCATATCAACATGGCTTTGATCCCTCTAGAGGCTCTAGGTGAGAATAGATTCCTTTTGTTTTCCAACTTCTGTAGCTGCCTGTATTCCTTGGCACAAACAGAACCAGCCCTCCGACTCCTTTATTTAAGACCCCGAAGGCTAATTTTGGACCCCCACAACAGTAAGAGAATAAACTTTAATGATTTTAAGCCATCTTGTTTGTGGCAATTTGTTACAGCATCAATAGGAAACTAATGCAACAGTTAACCCTGGCTGCTAGCTTGGAGTTCATGAGGCAATAGCTACACAGGACCTCAGGAGAAAGCCAAAAGAGAAGCCTATGTCCATGAACAAGATACATGCAAGAACCCCTACCTAGTGGGGATTCTAGCACTGGGATGTCTGACCTGGCCTATGGCTCATTTCTGTTCAGCATCTGGGCTGTCTTGGAACAGTTCAGGAGCTCACACTGCGCCCTAGGCACAGTGATGAATGGGACCAAGGGAAAGAGAGAAGGGAACAGGTCAAGCCTAATAGCAAAGTGGAGGCAGAGGGTAGGGATGAGGAAGGTCAACATCGACTCGTGTCAGACTAATAGGGAGAAATATTTGAGAACTGTTAAAGTAATTCTTGTCTCAAATTTGGTCTGGGACTTGGGCCAGACTAAGTTAATTGCCTTCCCATGCATTTGCATCTATTTCATGTTGACTCTATAGCATTGTCCACAAGAGAAAGAAATTGTCCGCTGCTCTGCCCCTCACCCTACATCAAAAACTCCATGAGTCCAAGAAACGATTCTAATGTTGTTATTGTTCCTCCTCCATCCCTAGTTTAAGCCATATGGTGGATATTGAATAATATTTGTAAAAGGAATTTCTGAAATACTACACACAAATAAATAGCATCACTACAGATACAATCTGTCCCTCCCTGCATTGATCTGGAGAGTCATTAGCATTGGTTTATAAATCCTTGGTAGTAATTACCATAAAACAGAGCCATATAGATTTGCCATGTAAAAAACTAATGCGATTGCAAATTAACCCTTCTACTTCAAGTTATCTTCCCCTTGACTTTTGACTAGGGTTCTATGATTGCTGTCTAATCATGGCATCTTAATTCGTACGTCATAAGCATCCAGGATGGGAGGTCCCTGTCTTCTAATGTACCTAAGTTTGGGTCCCCCATACAAAACTTCAAGCATATGCCCTATAGTCAATAATTTAAAGAAGGCATTTCATATTGGTGAAATTCTATGCATTTGTTTTTATTGTATGAAACATTTCCCTAAATGATGGTAAATCTGGGCTCTGCTAGTTCTGGCTTCTGTTGAAGAGGAAGGAATGTCTATGTTCTGAAAAAGTGCCCTGTCTTTTCTCGCCTTGATGGCACAGCAGGGAGAGTAGAGTGTACTAGTTACTGAAATGACTTAAAAGAGAGACAAATCTTGATCCTGAGAACGACATGCATGTGACCCAGGAAACTGGCACTTATAGGTCCAGGCCATGCATTTATGAGCGTGAAGTCTTAGGCCTGGAGGTATTTTCATTATAAATTCATGCAAATTTAATCTACCCAGTAGAAATCAACATTAGAAGTCTGAAATGAACTAATACATTCAGATAACGTTGTTGGCAGGGACTCTTTATGCCATGCAAAATAGCTCTTCAAAGACTTTTTATTTCATTCTAGGGTATCTTTCCTTATTAGAGGGAGTGATAGTACTTAAATCTTCTATTAGTTTGCTATCGATTATGACCATGTCAATTCCATTCTGGTGCTGTATTTTAAGTTCTTATTTGCTTTACAAACATATTGTGCAACTAAAGAAAATAATGTTTAGGAGCTTTCTGTACATGTAAACATAGATAAAGTATTTTGTTAAAAATTAAACAAGTTCTATCATGTTAAAAAAGGATTTTTAAACACAGGGTGTGCTACAGTGCTGTGGGGTGGTGGTGGTGATGATAATGATGATGATGATGATGATATTTTCCCACCATTCCATTGCAGAGGACAGGTTGTGAATAATTTAAAAAGCTTATCTTCAATATCCATTTTTAAATATAAGATAAGACTACTTGTGACATTTCTCTTCTAGGATTCTTTATATACTCAATTAATGGAACATTTAGATTTTTCACTATGTTAGAAAGTATAAAGGAAGTGGATTGTGGTATTGCTCAACTGATTTTCATCCAATTCTATCTGATAATATTTTCCATGAGTAATAATTAGGATGAGCTGAATATTATTTTTAAATATTATAAAAGATAGAAGACTGTTTTCAAGTCAACAAATTATATATGAAGGCTGACCTTGGTTCTGGGATGTTAAAGTTATCTTGAGATAAGAAACAGTTCAAATATAACTTATTCAGAATTGGATCTTTTGTACTTAATGATAACTGACCAGTTTATTTGAGTATGAGCTAAGGTGTGACCTGCTGATCACTAGTTATTTAAAACATTCCTTCAAAGGGAATTATATGATCAAATACACTTAAGAAATGCTGTGAACTACTTTCTCCTCTTATTGAACTTCACTGTGTAAAATGTAATAAGGACTTGTGTTAGTAAGCTGTTAATTACTGTGACCAAAATCCTGATGAGAACAACTTAAAGGAGAAAAGGTTTATTCTGACTCACAGTTTCAGAGATTCAGTCCATGGCCAGCAGTCTCCAAGGCAGAAACATCTTGGTGGAAGGACATGGTAAAATAAAGTTGCTCTTCTCATGGCTTCTAAGAAGGAGAAAGGGTAGTGGGGGGAGAGAAAGGAGATATAGATAAATCAACAGCACACTCCCAGTGCCCTGCTTCTTTCAGTCATGCTCCACCTGCCCGCAAATACTACATAGTAGTCCATTCAACTTATTAATCTATCAAATGGGTTAATCCATTGATGAAATTAAAGCCCACATGATCCAATAATTTCCTGAAAACCCCACTTCTGAACTTTGCTGCATTGGGACCATGTTTTCAGCACATGAACTTTTGAGGGGACATTCCAGATCCAAACCGTAGCAGAGCTCTAAGAAGTCTCATATTAGAGAAACATGTTTCACTGTGTGCAACCCAGTATTTCAAAATTGTTTGTTCAAAGCATAATTTAATGCTATTTTATATAAATATGGGTGAACTTACTCTGTTTAATTGATTTACAGAAGCAAAGCATTTTGCTTTTTGGTAAACAGATTCTCTGAAAAAAAAATGATGGTCATTGTGGTGGCTTCATTTTCTCTTCTACTGCTTGACTTATTGAGATAGAACTGGCATACAATAATCAGCACAGATGTACTGTGTATACATATGTATACACACTCAAGAAATCCTCGCCAGAATCAAGATGATAATAATATCTATCACTCCTAAAGCTTTCTTCAAGCTCCTTTGCAATCCTTTCCTCCCAGGAAATGTTGACTACAAATTGTCAGCATGGACAACCTTGTCTTGTTCTTGGTTTTGGAGGAAAGTGTTAATCTCTCATCATCAAGTGTGATGTTAGCTGCTGCTTTTTTCTATGTCTTTGTCAAGTTGAGAAGGTTTCTCTCCATTCCTACTTGTACAAAGTTTTCATCAGGACAAATGTTATATTTTTGTCAAATGTATTCTTCTGTATCAATTGAGTTAGCTATTAATATGGCAAATTTCAATCAAACGAATTACTGGGATGAACTTCTATTTATGATAAAATAGAATGATAATGTGTTATAATAATATACATGCACACACACATACAGGTTGAGTATTTCTTATCAGAAATGCTTGGGACCGAGTGTTTTGAATTTTGGATTTTTTTTCAGATTTTGGAATATTTGCATATAAATAATGAGATATCTTGGGGCTGGGACCCAAGTCTCAACATAAGATTTACCTAATGTTTCATATACACCTCATAAACATAACTTACAGGTAATTTTATACAATATTTTTAGTGCACCTGCATTTTGACTGACTTGTCACATGAGGTCAGTTGTGGAATTTTTTACTTGTGATATAATATTAGTGCTCAAAATGTCTTGGATTTTGGAGCATTTCAGATTTCAAATTTTTTGATTAAAATGCTCAATGTCTGTGTGTGAGTGTGAGTGTGTGTATGTGATTTGATTTAATTTGTGGAAATTTTGTTATGAATGTTTTGTATCTCTATCTATGCAGGTACTGTGTTTATGTCATTTTGGAGCAATGCTGCCCTCTCAGAAGGAGTTGGGGTTGGGTTGTAGTCCTTCCTCTTCGATTTTCTTAAGAGTTTCCATTGAACTGGTATTATTTCTAGCTTAGTTGTTTGGTAGTATTCAACAGTGAAGTATCTGGGCTTGATGTTTCCATTGTGGGATTGTTTTAAACTACTAACAGATGGAGGAATTTCCAGGTTATCTCTTTCTTCTTGGTAGCTTTCATCTATTGATAGTTTGCATCTTCCAAGAAATATATCAAAGTCTTCCAAGTTGTATTAGAAAACCGTTATTCACAACACTATCATTTTCATATCTGTATAATCTGTAGGGTGTCAGCACTCTTGTTCTGGATTTTGGTAATAATTTGTGTCTTCCATCTTTTTTTTTTTTTTTCCTAATCAGTCTGTGTAGAGTGTGTAGAGACTTATTTATTTATCAAAGAACAAGCTTTTGATTTTACTGTCACTTAATGATTCCTGTTCTGATCTTTATTATTTTCTTTCTTCTGGTTACGTTTGGGTTAATTTACCTACATTTTTCTTAAGGTGAAAGTTTGAGGTCATTGATTAGATACCTTTCCTAGTTTCTACAATAGAAATTTTAGTGCTATCAATTTCCCCTAGTTAGTACTTTGGCTGCATCTCACAAATACTGATATTTTGTGTTTTAATTTTCATTTAATTCAAAGGTTTTTTTCATTTGATATTTTTAACCTATGGGCTACTTAGAAGTGTATTGTTTAGTTTCCAAATATTTAAGAATTTTCCAAACATTTTTCAACATTTCCAAACATTTTACTAATTTGATTTTAGTCACTGAATATACTCTGTATTACTTGAATGTTTTTAAACTAATCAAGATTTATTTTATAAATCTTCATTTATTTTACCCTATCCTGGCAAATGTTATCTGTGTGTTTGAATATGTATTTGCTTTACTCCGTGAAATGTTCTATAAATGTCAGTTCAAATTGGTTTATATCATTGTTTATGTTTTCTGTATTCTTGCTGGATTTTCTATGTGTTCTAACAATTATGAAAGAAGTAATTGAATCATCCAACTCTAATTATGGATTTGTCTGTTTCTCTTTTCTGTTTTATGAGTTTTTGCCTCACCCTTTTAGAAGCACAAACATTTGAGGTTATTATGAACTTTCAATTAATTACCTCTTTTTTTTTTATAATAAGACCCTCTTTATACTTGGTGGTATACATTCTTTTGTTCTATAATCTGCTTTGTGTACTATTAATGTAGAAACTTCAGTTTTCCTTTGGTTAATATTGTTATGATGTTTCTTTTTCATTCCTTTTACTATGAACCTATTTATGCCTTTATATGTAAAGTGGGTTATTTGTTTACTACATGTGGTTGGACCTTGCTCCTTTTATCCATCTGATGAACTCTGTGCCTAAAAGAGCCATATACATTTAATGATTATCGATGTGACTGAGTTGAAAATACCATTTGACTATTTGTTTTCTATTTGTTCATCAGTACTTTTCCCCCATACTACTTCTTCTTTCCATTTGATTTTTTTAAAAATTATGATTCCATTTTACTCTCTTTGGAAATCAGATATAACTTTCTGTTGGATTACTTAAGTGGATTTTTAGTGTCTATAGAACATCTCTTTTAACTTTTCACAGTTTATTTTCAAGTGATATTATGATACTTTGATATATAGTTAAGAATCATGTAATAGTACACTTCCATTTGTCCTCTCCAACCCTTTGGGCTAACATTGTCATATATTTTACTTTTATATATTCATCATAGTTCATTTTTGCTGCTGCAATAAGATATGCATGACTGGGCAATTTATAGTGTACAGAAATTTGTCAGCTAATGGGCCTGGGAGAATGGGAAGTCCAAGATCAAGCTGTTGGCATCTGGTGACCGCCTTCTTACAGTGTCATGACATGATGAGGGAAAGAAAGGGAGAGAGAGAGAGAAGAAGAAGAGGGAGAAAAAGAGCACAAGAAGGAGGCCAAATGTGACCTTTAATTATAAATTCACTCCCATGATAATAGCATTAATCCATTCAAGGGGGCCGAGGTCTTGTGGCCTTTTCACTTCTTAATGTACCACTTCTTAATACTGTTATGATGATAATTAAATATAGCAAGTCCTCAAATATTTGGAAACTAAGTAATACATTTCTAAATAACTCATAGATTGAAGAAGAAATCAAATGAGAAGACCTTTGAATTAAATAAAATTAAAATCACAACATATTGGGACTTGTGAAATGCAACCAAAGCTGTAACTAGGGGAAATTTATAGCCCTAAAACCTCCATTGTAGAAAAAAATCTATTGTCTATTCAGAGGGACAAGTATTCAAATTGTAGTAATATGTTATATACTGCACAATAGATGGTCATTATTTTTGCTCTACAGAGTTGATTCTATTTGAAGATTTAGGCAATATAACTCTTTGTATTTACCTACATAGTTGTCTTTTCTGATGCTTATCATTCCTTTGTTTAGACAAAAATCTACATATGCTATCACTGTTTTTTATTTGAAGAACTTCCTTTAGCATTTCTTGTAGGGTGGATCTACTAAAACTGATAAATTGTTTTGGCTTTAGTGTGACTCAAAAAGTTTTTCTAACAAAATCAGAATGTTGATTAGCGAATGTAGAATCATGGTGCAGTAGATTGAATAATGTCCCTCCAAATTTATATTCACCTGGAAGCCCAGAATGTTACATTATTTGGAAAGAGTGTCTTTGTGTGGACGTAATTTGTTAAATTGAAATGAGGTAATAGTGGAGTAGGGTCGTTCAGTATCCAATATTTGAATCCTTGTAAAACACAAAAAGATAGAAGAGATGAACGGGGAAAGAAGGCTGTCTGAAGATGAAGGCAGAGATTGGAATTGTGTAGCTACTAGATAAAGTCAGAGAACCCAAAGAACATCTGAAACTATCAGATACCAGAAAAAGTAGCAAAGAATTCTACCCTGAAGGGTTTTCTGTGTTGTTGTTGTTGGTGGTGATTTAGAAATGGAACCCAGGGCTTGCAAGTACTCTACCACTGAGCTACATCCCCAGCCCTCTACCCTAGAGTCTTCAGAGGGAACAGACCCTGCCAATACCTTAAGTTAGGACTTGTAATCTCCATAATTGTCAGATAATAACTTTCTGTTGTTTTGGTAAAAAAGTTTTCTTTCCACACTCATTTTTCCAAGATGTTTTAGTGAATAAAGACATCTAGATAGAGATTTTTTTCTTTCATCAGTTTAAAGATGTTTTCCACCACCTTCTCTTTTGAGTTGTTTCAAATGAGAAGTTTCTGTCATTGCTTCCTTTGTTCCTTTACACAAAACCGTTCTCTGGTTGCCCTGATGGTTTTCTTATTATCATTAGTTTTAAGCAATTTGATTATGATGTTCTTAAGTTATTTCTTCATGTTTCTTTTGCTTGGTATTCATTGAACTTCTTGGAAATGTGTGAAACCTGGAAGATTTTGTTCATTTTGTCAATTACTTCTTCTGTCCCTTCTTTCTCTACTCTCCTTTAGAGACTCTCAAAAAACTGATATTATGATTGAAATTGTACCACAGTTCCCTGCTGCTCTGTTTATTTCATATTTTTTTAGTCTCTATGCTTCATTTTGAATAACTTCTGTGCTATACACTCAAGTTCCTTAAACTTCTGCAGTGTCTGGTCCATTCTTATCCCATCCAGTATATTCTTCATCTCAGACATGTAGTTTTAATCTCTAGAAGTCTGATGTGAGACTTTTTCATATATCCTACCTCCGTACTTATTATATCCAGTCATTCCTCTAGTTCAAGAAATACAGATTCAGCGATTATTTTAATGTCCTGACCATAGATTTTTTTTTTTTTTCCATCTATGTCCTTTCTCAGTCAGTTTGGATTCATCGCTTTTACTTCTCCTTATGTGTCTTATTTTCCTGCTTTTTGCATGCCTCCTAGTAATTTTCGACTGCATGTCAGACTGTGAATTTCACCTTGTTGGATACTGGGGTTTTTAATTCCTTAATCTTGAACTTTTTTTAGAGGTGGTTACTAGAAGACATATTTTGCTTGCTTTTACGCTTTATTAGGTGGGAGAAGATTAGGGTTAATTTTTTTCTCCCACTATTGTAGCAGAATCTTTCTGATTGTTCTCTCAGAGGGCCCAAATTATGAGGTTTTTCTGTTTTGGTGGTTAGTAACAGGTACTATCCCTGCTGCTGTTTGGGTGGTAGGTATTATTTCCTATAAGCTTTTTTGGTGGCTCTTTCTCCAGATGTGGGTAGTTTTCTGATATGCAGTCATTGATCATTTCTCAGCCAAATACTTAAGAGAGACCCTGTAAAGATCTCATGTGCCTGTTCTTCTGCCTTGTGCTCTGCTCTGCAAGCAATAGCTGCCTTGACCTCACTGGGCGGCCAGTCTTGTATTTCCAACTCAGGGAAACTATGAGGTGCCACTGGGATTCATGCCCTCTCCCAGCACAATAGCCAGAAATCCCTCTTCATTCTATGATCCTGGAACCATAGGGCTCAACTCACTTGTTTCCCATATCTCTGGGATCACTCTCCCTCATTGTTGATGACCAATGTCTTGTTGTCTTATTTCTTTTCTTTTTGTTGTTTGATTCTTGTTTTTGTTTTGGTTTGGTTCCAGTTTCTGGTTGTTTCAGGCAGGCAGGTAAATCTGTTACTCCTCTGGTTACTGAGGAATATATTGCCAGTCTGTCTGAGTCTCTTTATATGCCAGACACATGGTCACACACTGGGCGCAGACTATCAATTAGGTAAAAAACCTTCAAACCTACAGATTTTGTTTCCTTCATTTTCTAGGAAAGCCATAAAAGATGAATAATGCTTAGCCTTTCCCTTTATCCTGTAAGTATTCAAGCCCATCCTGGTCCGATGCTGGCTTATTTGCTTGTGACATATCAAAGCATATTTTAGTCCTGAAGCATGGGCAAAACTGACTTTCCTGAGCTGGGTAGTTTTGCCTCTACATATCCCTGAATTTTCTAGGTCCTATTTTTCTCCTGCTTGGAGCTGATTTCTGTAGGTGATCATAAAGTAAGCATTCTGAGCCTTTTGCTGTACTAAGACACAAAAGAAATATATTACATTGGAGCAGATGTCTATGAGAAATGTAAATAGCTTGGCTTCCCCCTACAAAGCCACAGAAAGCCTCAAGTTGAAAAGCAATTTAAATTTGGGGGAGCTAGGTTGGCCACTTTTAGATTTTAGCACTATGTTACTTTTGGTGATGCTATTTGCTTTTTAAATTTTAATTTAAATAAATAGTCCCAGAGGTATGTCCAAACTGTCAGGGACTTGGATTTCTCCCACTCTACCCATGGCATGTTCCTGGGTGAGTATGAGCTGAGATCCCTCATGACTAGTGATAACTTTTCCTGACCAGCAGAGCCAGTCATTATTTATTATACTTTGCTCTCACTCCTTCTCACTCTCCTAGTGGGAACGTTGCAGTGGCTGCTGGCTGGAAAATTAGCCCAGGGAGCTTCTTCTGTTGGTCTCTTTCCTCATTATACCAGTAAAAAATTTAACTGTGACATTCTCTATCCCTGCATGTATATGTGTGTGAGCACGTGTGTGTTTGTGTGTGTGAATATATATATCACCACATAGGTTGGAAGCACACTGTAGGGGCTAATAGTGAGTAATTTAACTGGCTTTCTCACACATTTTACTCTCTCTCTTTCTCTGGAGCGGCTGCAGAAGTACAGTGTGCTCATGTATTGTTGCTCCACATTATAAGCCGAGCTTGTGGGTTTATGTGTCATCTCACTGTTTCTGCTGGGTTGTTTTCTGGCTGGATGTGATATCGTTTCATCCATTGTCAGGGGGCTGCCCCAGATACCTGGGATGCTCAAGAGATGCGACACTTACTTGCCATGTGATAGCAAAGGCTTCTGTTTATTTCTGTGGCTGCTCCTCCGCAACTCTCTGTGGGATCCCTAGATACCTGAGCTGATGGGGAATCTGAAAACCACACAACCTCACTGAGGTTTTAAGGATTTTTGCTTATGGGTGTTTTTAAGTAAGTACCAGGCAACCGCGAACTACAATTTGCAAGAACTTCTTTATTTTTTTAAGTGTCCTTATTACTTTAAGCCTGTTCTGGGTCACAGTTCCACAGTTCCAGGAGCTTGTAACTAATGACATTGTTAGTCCCACACAGCTTAGCCCTGGAAGAGTGACTAATAGTCACTTGACGAGGCCGAAGGCTCGGGGGTCATGCTTCAGACCTCGCTCTGGCTCAGCAGCGTCTAGCTTGGTGCTAGGCACTCTGCAAGAACCTTCTGACTGAGCAATTGATTTAGGCCCAGATAGCCTCTCTTCTCAGGATGGAGGTTGGTTTTTTGTTTGTTTGTTTTTTATCCAGGCCAAAGACTGAGACTTTTTCTTCTAAAATGGTTTGCCTGCTAAGAGTTGAGAAGGTAAAATATGGGGGTACAGGAAAAAAAAAAAATCCAAAAGTTTCCGCCAATTTCCAAAAGTACTACAACCTCACTATTAGTTTTACTGAAAAAAGACAACACTACTATCACTTTTCAGGTTTGACTTTGTGTTTTAAGTCAGAGAAAACTATTCTCTCCTGTCTGCCCATGGATCAAAAGGAGGGGAAGAGAAAAAAAAAAAAAAAAAAAAAAAACAAACTGGTTTTTGGAAGGGGACTTGTCAGTAGTGACCAGAGTATAAAATATGGGATTAATTCATCTTTGGAAAAAAAATATATTACATTTTCCACTGGGCATCAAAGTAATCAATCTAATTGACCATCAGACTATTTAGCTTTGTAAGGTTTTCAAGTTGTCTTAATAAGACTCTATAATTAGTTCTGAGTATGTAGGACTTGTTACTAGAAGAAAAACTACAGTTACTTTATATTTGCATCTTAATTATGAGCCTTCAGGTCAACATCACCAATTCATTTTAGCCGGGATATGTTTAAGGACAGTCAAATCCTTTTTTCCAGTTTTTCAGGCAATGTTTGTATAACACTTAACTTAACCTAAGGCAGTATCTTCTATTGGAAACATGTGGGAACACTGGTCCTGTCTTTGTCTGGCCTGGGCCTGCATATGAGAAGTTAAACTTTGTCCTGTCCGTTCCAGGGCACATGGTGGCAAATCTCAAGGAGTGGGGACCCGTAACTGTGCAAAAGAGAATTTGCTGTGTGTATCTTCCGTATTCTGGCTACTCTGGGAGAAGCCATGTCACCCCATGATGTGTGATGCTACTCCAAACTATTTGCAAGAAATAATCTAAATGTCAAGTTGTGGGCATCATGGGGCACTGCACATGTTGAGACAAACCAGAGTGTGAGGAAGCTTAGAGTGAAGTGGGTTTTGAAGGCTGTGCAAAAAGAAACACTAGTCATCAGGTACAAGGAAATGCAGAGCCAAGAGAGCCATTGTTTCAATCATTTCCACAATCAAGTTCATAAAGAGCACAGCCACTATTGTAGGTGTTTATATATTTCTTCAAAACAATTAAGTCTTCCTTTGAGAAGAATTTATTGAACATCTCCTATGTGGCCGACCCTGTGTAGAATTCACATGCATAGCAGTGAACAAACAGGCCTGCTCTTGTGGAGTCCATCTTCTCGAGGGGCAACAACAGACAGTGTAAAGCCGAAGGATGTATTTCCTCTCAGGTGGTGATAAGTGCTATGAAGAAAAACAAAGCAGGATAAAAACAGAGCTTTAAGGGGCAGTGTGCTATTTTATACAAAGGTTAGGGAAATTTCTCAGTGGACCCTGCAAAAAATCAGTCCCTTCGAGTTTCCATTCCTATTCTTCCGGACTATTATAACCTTTTTAAAATTATCACACCTTTTTCTTTCAGTACAATCAAAGCTGTGTTGATCTGGACATTTCTGTGAAATTCATGACTGACTACATGGCCAAGGATCAGTTCATCTGATTCTCAAGGACTGAATCGGAGGTTAGTCAAGTGGGGTCCTCCCTTCTCACTCCCCTTTGCTCCCTAAGTCACAAAGCACAGGCTAGAGTTTACCCAAATGAACCAGAAACAAAGAGGAAAAAAAGGAATGTTAATGTCCTGGAGATGATTATTGAATGTTCTATGCTAGGAAAAGCATAGTAACCAGCCTTGGATTTCAATCTTGTTTTCTCTATTAATTGCCAGAGTGATTTTAAACTATCCACTTAACTCCCTGAGCCTCAGTTTCCTCAGATTTAGAGGATAATAATAGGGCTTACCTCAATGGGATCTGTTATAAGTTAAATGAGATCTCTGGATAAAGCTTTTAGCATGGTTCCTAGAACTTGAAATGCACTGGATATTTAAAATAATTATTTCCATTATCATTATTTATATCATATATATGTTATTTTTTTGTATACCACATGGTCTATGAGAACGTGTAAAGAATTTCTGGACAGTATTATCTTTACCTTATTTCTTCCATTCATTTGCTGAATCATTCATTCGTTCATTCATTTAAGAAATTGTTATTGAATGGCTGGCATGTTGTCAAGCACCATGTGAGAGTCCACGGGGAGTAAAGGATACACATGTTTCTTGGCTTGTTATAGAGAGGATTAAAGCTTCAAAGAGAACTTGTTCCAGATGACCTTTGAAGTCCCTTGCAAGTTGGATTGCCTGGGATTCTAAGGCACTTACTCACCACCAAAGAGACAGTGAATTGGAAGCTCTGGGAAATGCCCAGTCTATAGAGGGCCCCAGGAACCCCAGCCTGGGTCAGGAAATGCCTTCCAGGGCCTCAGCCAAGGGCAAGAACAGTAACTGGTTTATAGGATTCCCCATTCCCATCCAATTCCTCAGGTATTAAAAGCATGCTAAGAACCCTCACCTTGCACACTGGTTTAGTTTGTCAGGCATTGTCACATCATCATCTCAAATGATCTTTTCACTGCAACTAAACAGGACAAGTGCAATGAGAACACTGAGACTCAGAGAATTTAAATGAATCATATAAGTTCCCATTGTGGCAATCCCAGAAATCCTGTAAATAAATGAAGCTTGAGAGCTGGGAAGCAGCTCCAGGATTCCAGCAGGCAGAGTGCTCCTGGTTGTCAAAGTGACCCTCTTCCATTAGGAAAGTACTCTTCTTGCATTCAGTCTGCCTCCTTGGGGACACCAGTCACTGGTGAGCATAAGGAAGAGTCTCTCTTATGGTTTGAGCAGACCAACCCCGAAGGTATGGTATGAAGAGACAACAGAACAATCCCTTTGCCCTCTGTGTTCAGGCCAGAACTTAAAAGCAGGCCTTCTGTATCGGTTCCATTATCTTTACCTTCCATGCCATGCTGTCTACAAGAATATGAGATTTTCCTTGGGGGCCATCAGGGGCAGATGACCCTGAGACCCTGCTGCCCCTTCCTGCTCCCTCTCAGCTCATGTCCCTACTGTCTGGGCCCCTGGCACATAGGCTGATAACTGGGCATGATAGCCTGGGTAACAATGCATACCTAGCAGCCTAGATGTCAGATACTGCCATTGCCCAAAGGGAAGGGGGAAGAGTAAACAAAGCCCCTGCCCTCCTCCATTTTGGGCCGCTCTCTGTTTGAATTGCAGTGGCAGCGCTCTGAGCTAGGAAAGGAGCCGGCTGGCTCTGGCAGCTCATCGGCGTGCTCCCCCACCTGTCTGATGACCACTGGGATAATTCAAAGAGAAAGAGTAAAAACGCACCCCAAGGTATAGAGAGGGAAGGCGTTTCATCATGAAGAGGGCCGAGCATGCAACAAGCTTCCTACCTGCGCTCCGTCCCGGTTTGCCTGCTCCTTGCTCACATGACCCTGCAAGGACCAGGCCCGCTTTCCTGAAGGGGTTTCGCCCGGGAGCTCACACAGGAGTCTCTTCTTTTATCATGTCACAGAATGGCACACCACAGTCTGTCCCACTGTATCTTGCAAGAAGCTGATATTCCAATGATGTTATTAAAAAGTGGCACCTTTTGCCACACTGCGAGAAAATCTTTCTGGTGGGGGCAAGGAGACTGCGATACATTTTCCCCAAGGAGCTCACTGCAGCCACAGCATTTGATGTATGGTGACATCTTCCCCACACTGTGATGCATGCCACACATGTGCACGCACACACACACACACACACACACACACATCGCAATCACATTTCCTAGCTGAGACAAATAAGGAAGTTAAGGGACTTGTTCAAGGTCACACAGAGGGACAAGAAAGTCAAGTCATTTACACAAGGGCATAAAGCATTCAGTCCAGTGCTTTTGGGCTCTTAGTCCTTTTTCCTGACCTCTAATCACCCACCACCTCACCTCCTTTTCAGCTGAACAAAATGTGTAATGCACACTAGAAATGCGACTGCAATTCAAGATCTCACTTACGAACCGTGGCTTTTAGCTAACAAGAGTGCTGTTAACTCTTGCTCCCCATGGGTATTTCTCTATTCAGGATTGTGTGTTTTTATTTTTGCTTTCTGGGAACGCAAATCCATGCTCTGTTCAGCATAATATCCAGAACTGAGTGCTGAGGAAAGCCTCATATAAAGAGGCATGAGGTTCATGCTTCTTCCAGCTCCAACCTAACCAGTCATGGGAACTTGAGGTCATTGCTTACCATCTCTGAGTTTCAGCTTCATCAGTAGAATGCAAACGATAATTCTCTACCTGCCAACCTCATGATGTTTTATGAAAAACAAATGAGATTGGAAGATTGAAAAGTTTTGAAATTATTCAAATAAAAAGTGACTATCTGTCCAGAGAGATCATGATAGCAAAAAGTTAGTGGACTAAGAGTCAGGCAGTGCTGAGTTCAAATCCTAGTTCAAATCATGGGGCCAGTTATGTGACCTCTGAGTCTGTATAAAATGGGGAGGGAAAACCCATTTGGCAAAGTTGCAGGGAGGAGTTAGTGAGATTCTCTTATAGCTTCCAGCGGATCAGCTGGCATGAGGGGAGTGACTATCAGGCATTAATTCCTTTCTCCTTGGCACCCCATGCCTCTGACATATAGTGTGCAGACTTCAAGACCCTGGAAGGTAGTTTCATGGTTTACTGGTTTTTGAATACCCAGTATCTGTAACTGTGTCTGCTATGTTATGGGAATTCATAGTGTTTGTGGCTATGAATGACTATGTAGATAAGGGATGGGAAGTTTTAAATAATTTGTTTAGTTTAAAGCACTAATTGTAATATTTGATGCCATCCACAAACCTGACTTCCTAATTGGGAACACGGAAGTAAATTCGCCAGTTTTATTCATGTTGGAACAATTAAGTGATAATTTGTGCATTTAACTCATAGATTGGCTTAGGATGATCCAAATCTAGCAGCAATTTTCTTCACACAAAACAAATCTGACTTATCATCTGGCCCAACTCAACACTGCAACAACCAGTTTCCCAGCAGGAATTCACATAGACAAGTAAACACTTGGGGAATATTCCCTTGTGAAGCAACCACATGCCTAGTCAGAACTGTCTCATAATTTAAGAGCCAATTTTTAAAATAACTGTCAAATTAAGCTGGCTAATTGTTCTGGTCTCCAGCTAGTCGATCACAGGTGGAGAGGAGAGGACTGATCTCAGTGGTAAAAGGAAGATATAAACAAAAGAAACCCAACAGTGCCCTGAATGAAATTACACTTGGCAACATAGATAATGGTATGTTTTTACAAAGTCCATTTTTATATTACTTTCTTGGCATTTTTTGGAAAGCTATTCTGGTTAGGTTTGTTTCTCAGGGTATTCAATTATACATGCATCATTATTTTTAATATTACTCATAAAGTTGTCAAGCATAATCCTTTCCATTAAATTTATCTCTAAATCAGTTTTGTGTATCTTCAATTAAAAAAAAAATGTACTAGGTAACACTGGAACTTAAGTGTTGGACGCAGAACAAGAGAACAGCAAAGGGAAAAATATTCTAAAGACTTGAGAACTGATTTTGAATATGTTCTTTCTCCTGCTCCCTGAGAAATTAATGCACAGACAACCCTGAAACTTCAAAGCAGTAACACCCTGTCCTGGGAATTGCAACCTCCATCTTGGTTGTTTAAAAATGAGCACACATGGAAATGTTGCCTCAGCATCTCTTTTCAAGTTGTTTTTTTTTTTTTTTCTCTTGAAAATTAATCAACAACCCTCCAGTTATTTATGGCTTAGTAAATGAATAAAAATAAAAAAGTTAGATCTGTCTGAAAACAAAACAAAAATATTTTTTCATCACAATAGTGAGACATGGCCACACTCTAAATTTTTAACTGGGCAGAAAAACATAGAGTGAAAAGCTCACCTCCACCAACACCATCCAGCACTCCTTGGCAAAGATAAGAGTGATTTGTTCTTCCTTCCTGAGAATATCCACACTAATATAAGATTGTGCATCCCTCATCTCCCTTTTGTGTAGGGGTACAGTCAAATGTGAACATGTGGACCAGAACTGCCTCTCTCTGTCTCTTTATAGAACAGGCAAGCCACGTGTGCAGTGTTTACACAATCAGATGTTGAAGCCAGTTTGCCCAAACTTATAAGCTAGCTGTTCCACTCTGGTAAGTTACCTGACATTCATGGCTTTGCTTCATCACCTGCCCAGTAGTACGGCACTATTGCCACCTGTAAGGCTTGTTGTGAGGATTGGGTTACTACAGCAAAGTGTCCAAACACTGCCTGGTTTAGCAGAACCCCTCAATAAATGGTAGGTATTATCATAGATCTGGTCACTGTAAAGTTTCAAGATGCTGCTTTTATTCTGATCACATCTATTCTCAGCTTTATATCTCCTCCCATTTAACATGCATATATGTTTTAATGTGGCATAAGAAGGAGGTTATACATTTTCTCTGCAGCTGCTCTTTCCTCAAAGCACCAGCACTTGAGAGCTCATATACACCCTTCCCAAAAGCTCTGGACACCTGGGGGTGATCTCCATCACTCCTTCATTTGGCGTTGCTCATGTGCTCAGAAGTCTATGGCTTATTTCTGACTGATGAGTTTAAATCTGAGCTACGCTGCATTTTAGGAATCTTCCAGCACAAAAAGAAAAACTTGGCTTCAGAAGGGATCATGACTGGCCAGTTGATCTGTTAAATAATATGCCAAATACTGAAGAAATAACGAGGAGGAGAAAATTACATTCACACTTCTTTATTGGTGCCATTAACAGTGTTTTGTCGTCCAGCTGATGAAGCGGTGCCACCTCCCCAAAAGCATCACACCACAAGACTACCTGGAGCTTTGTCCAACCCTTCACCCCTGTGTCCCAGCATCATCCTCGGCTCCCAGGTGGGGGGAGGCAAAGGGGGACCCAAGGTGGACTCTGTGAGGACGCGCTAGTTTAGTGAAAGCCAAAGGACAGAGCCACTTTCCCTAAGACGCTCCTCATGTGTAAAAGCCTTTTCCGTATTGGTGTCATCAGAGCCATGATGAGCCCCCTTCTTCCCCCTCCACTGCGGAGGTCAGGGGACCCTTCCTGGAGCCTGGATGCAGCTCAACCCATTGAGTCGCCTGCCTGCTATTGTGTGCGCTGCTGGGCTGCAGAGACCCAAAGAGAACCACCCTCACCTCCCTTCTGTCTTCTCTCCATACTTATTAAAGCAAAGGCCTGCTTTCTGATCCGGAGCAGACTGGGGAGGGAACAGTGTCTCACCCGCTCCCTTGAGCTTATCTTTCCTCCTCTAAAATTCTCTCTCTCCTTCCACATACTTTCCCTTTCTCAGGATCCCTCTAGGTTTTCCTTTTGTTTCGACAGTGGAGAGTTATCTAAATGCAGAGGGTTTTATTCCCCAGAATCTGACAAAAGACTTTTACAAAATGTAAATTGGATTGTCGCACCCTTGTTGAAAACCTATCCACCTATCGTATTCCACATTAAAGTCCAAAATCTTTACTCAGACTTTCAAGGCCAGAGCTGATAAAACCACCCTTCAGCATCATATCTTTTTCTCTTTGTCTGGGGGCTTCTTTCCATTGATAAGAGCAACTACCATGAGCCAAGCACACTGAATCCTCACCGTTGCCCTCGAAGGTCAGAGCTGTGATCCTTGTTTTGCACATGAGGAAACTGAGGCCCAGAGGGGTAAATAACAAACTGCTAGTAGGGAATGGATCTGGATTAGAGTCCAGGCTGTCCAGCTCCAGGCACTTCCCTCTTACCACTGCACAGTGCAGCCCCTTTCCCAACATTTCCACATGTAAAGCTCTTCGCTGCCTCAGGACCTCTGCACATGCTGTCCCACTGTCTATTCTTCCCAACCCCTCTATGGATAACATTTCTTCATCATTTAGGTTTGAGCTGAGAGGTTTCCTCAGAGTAACTTTTCCAGAGCTGTCAACACCACCATCAACCATCAAAATGACGTACCCACGTACCCTTGTTATTCTCCCTCATAGCCCTTTGCCCTTTCCTCATAACTTATTAACATAAACTATTATAAGTTTTGGTTTACTTATGTTACTTAAGAAAATGTTTGCAGTTCTTTCCTATCGAACTTCTCTTTGGGGGTTTATTAAACCTTCCCAACACATTGACATCTGGTTTGGTTATATGATTTACTTTGGGCAAGAAAATATACTATGAGAGAAAAATGCTAGAGCCATGTTGTGGTTCTGCCATCACTCCTTTTCTGAGTGATTTTTTCTGAGGCTGCTCTTTACTTTTAATCCAAAATTGAAAGAGCAGAAGGCAGGGATGAAATAGAACATGAGCAAGAAATCAACCTTCACTGATTGTAAGTCTCTAGGATTTGGAAGTTATTTGTTCCTGCAGCATTACTTAACTGAGGTTGGCTATTCATAGGCATTGACTTTGATCTCCCCAAGAGACTGTGTATTTCATGAAGTCAGGAAGGTATCTGTTTTATCTTCTGTCCTTTATTCACCATCTAGCAAAGGGCCTGGCACATTGAATGACTCAATAAATATTTGTTGAATGAATGTGTATTGAAAAGACACACAAACCAGTAGTTGAGAGCTGCCTTTTGGTATGTGCTGTTTATCATGCTGAGTGATTAGCTTTTTGTAAAGCTGATCAACTCTCACCTTCCACTCTGTGATACACTACCCCAGACACCCTCCACACCTCTTCTCTTACTCCATCTCCAGCAGACACATAATTTTGACACTGCTCTTAATATGTATGCAGTTGCTATGTAGGGTTTGATTCCTAGGAGAAAAGTTCCTTTATAACCATTTAGTTTCCATGTGGAGGGGGGGAACCAAAGAATTCTTTTAAATATCTTCTTTCTAATAATGAGTAGCTTGTTCCAAAATGGCCAAGGGACTTTTAAAAACCTATCATGGCTTTGAGGCTCTTTGCTCACTGTTTGGGCAAACTAAAATGAAATATACATACTGGAGAAAGATGTTCCTGAATACATTTTTAAAATATAAGGAAATGCACTGCTTTTTACTGAGGCAGAAGTGTTCTTTCTATAGTTAAACTATTTCTAACTTCTAATGGTGGGCACACGGGCAGTTTTACCCTACAAAATGTTATGCTAACCATTCTGAGTTATCATGGAGAGAAGAACAATGTGCTCACCTGAAAACAGCTCAGTCCCTTTATCCCTTCTCTCTGCAGATGACAGAAACCAGATGAACTTGAAGCTTCAGTGAACCACTGTAGGGTAGGGACTGACCTGTTTATACTTGTGTGTATAGCACCTAGCCTAATCATAGGCTCACTTAATGTTCTTCAGTGGTTTTGTTGAAATAAATGAAAGACTGGAAATGTAAGGACGATTTGGGGCACCTTCTCATTTGCATCTTTCAGAGAACATGGTAACAAATGGAGGGGATGGATGGTACACCCACACATGCAACCCACCATCCTCCTTGAACTCTCTCCACAGTCAGGGCCTGGCTTCCAACTTCCAGCTGGTGCCACTCTTTCCCATTATTTGCATGCTGCTTGTTGAACAGTGGGGGTATCAATCAGTAGTGGGTAGAGAGACAGGAGAGAACCCCATTCTGGTGCTGGCTCTGCACCATCCTTACAAGAACCTGGGGTAAATCTCTTCACCATCCTTGGCCTCATTTACAAAATGAGTTCATGGCCCAGATGATCTCTGAGGTCTTTTCTAACGCTGACACTCTGTGCCCTTTCTTTGAAACACCTCAGACTTAGGAGGACTTTTGTCTCTCACCATTGCTTTTACTGGCTGATCTTTAAGTTCTATATGCACTAGACCAATTAACTGGGTAATTGTTACTGAACACAAGTTTCTTCCTAATTAGACGGTGTCCTGGTTCACACCATAGCAATTAACCCCCAAATGGAATAATTGGTCTAGAATAATTATTTTAAAGCTCATCCTTTCTTCTTATTGACTCCCCTTTATTTACTAGGACAGGAACCTTCTGCTGTAGGCTAGCAGATTTCTCTTGACCTCTCTGTGACTTTGCCATGTGGTGCTCCATTCTTCACAACTAACTCCTAGTTGCCCCAGTGTCACTGTGGCCTGCTGCCAGGCCTCTCCCTTGACCTATGACATTGCAGCTCCCATGGATATGGTGATAATCTCCCCTCTGTGCCTCAAGGCTCCCCTTGGGAGCCTTAGGACAAAGTCACCCTCGGACAAAGTCATTCTTTGAATAAAAATACCACTCCCAAAATATGCAGAAAAGGGGGATAAGAAATTGCAGCTTATTTTCAGTCTTCACAAGATAACCATATTTGGATTGCACAAAGTTAACTACTTTTGTCTATTTCCAAAATTGATGAATAAATGGGTGAGAGAGGGTTGCTAATAATATAACCCACAGTTAGTCAAGCACAGGCTTCCTGAACAAGCTGCATTTAGAACAGCACAAATGGAGGCAGTAGTGAGAACTGTCTACTACCAAATTTGTCAAAGCAATTCATAGGTATTTAAACTTGAGTATGTTTTTGTTACAGTTTGAGGTAATTGGCCTATTTTAAATAACTGGCAACACACATTTACTGTACCTTTCTCCTTCCTTTCTCCCACCACTGCTAAATCTTGATGTGCTCACAGCTCCAAGGTTCCAGCAACAAAGCAGTTTGCAATTATGCATTACCTTTGACCTAGTCCCAGGAGCTGACCAAAGATTTGCTATTTGGAGTAGAAATTTTGTGCTAGCAGCAAGGAATGGGGCCCAGATATGTTTCTGATTGAGGCTCAGTTCAAGGACAGGTGAGAAGTTTGTCAACCCATGAGGGAGGCACAAAGAGTAGAGCAGAGTGGCTGAGAATTCATTTGATGCATACTCCTTCTTGGCCAACACCTGCTAGCTTTTTTCCTGGATCCTTTTAGCCTCAGTTTCTTTAGCTGTAAAATGGGGATAGGCCTATCCCACATTGTTGCACAGACATAACAAAGTAGGTAAAGTACCTTATGTTGCTCCTGGCACACAGTAACAGACAAAAAAATGATTGGCAATGATTATTAGTGGTATTATTAACAGCCCTAAATACAAATACATTTGTCTTGCCATCAACCAAATGTGCAGTTGTAGCAATCTTGGACTGGCCATGGGAAGTGACTAGGATACCATCCTGCTCAGTGTCACTCTCTGGAAAATGGCTTTATGCCATTTGTTAAGAGGGCCAGTGACGATGCTAGCAGAACTTGAGAAAGATCAGCTCTGGCTTTCTGACCTCTGGCATACCAGTCAAATATCCTTATCTGTAAATGAGGGGATTGAATCAGTGACAATCTGGGACCTTGGTTTTCTGGAAGAAGGCTGCCACATTGAATCCTGGGAGTGCTCTTGGTGAGGCAGACATTATTAATGCACACGGAGAGCTGCTCTGTCCTGGGCACATGGAGAAATATACTTTCCATAGAGGTCTTCCTTTTGCATTTGGGCAGGTCATGTGATCAGTTCTAGACTTTGGTCTCAAAGCAAAAGTAACATGTCTCTTCTGGGCACAAACTTTTTTTTTCTGATTTGAAACCCTTCACTTTCTCCCTTTCCCCCATGCATCAAAAAAGGAGGCTCTTTGTTGCAGTTGTTATTACTCTAAGATATTGATGTCCATTATGGCCTAGATCACAAGTCACTTAGACCCACAATAGATGAGACATGTTTTTGTTTTGTTAGCTTTTGAAATATTCAACCTCAACTTCTTTTTGTTTAACATGAATTTACTAATATGATCTACCTCATATGATCCTAATAAGGGCTTATAACAAGGTTTGTCACATAGTGAGTATTCAGTAAGCATTTTATCATCATTATTATTCTCCTTTGCACCTATAATTCTATTGTACTATATTAATTAGATCTTTTCCTGAACTATCCCCTCCTGTAGAAGTGCTTAGCTGGAACTACTGTCTGCTCTGGACTATGTGTACCCAACTGTTATGGTTTGGATTCGAGATGTTCCCTGAAAAGCTCATGTTAGGTAATGCAGAAATGTTCACAGGTGAAATGTTTAGATATGAGTTGTGACCTCATCAGTGGATGCATCCATTTGATGGATTAATAATTTGAATGAACTATGGGTGGTGACTATGGGTGGATGTGGCTGGAGGAAGTCAGTCACTGGTGGCATTCCCTTGGAGATTATACCTTGTCCATAGCTCCTAATGCACTGGCTCCCCAGCTGCCATGAGCTCAGTCACTTTCCTCCTCCTCACACTTCCACCATAATGTTCTGCCTCACTCGAGCCTAGAACAATTGAGTCAGCTGATCATTGACTGAACCTCTGAAATTGTGAGCCCAAACTAAACTTTTCCTCCTTTAAGTTGTTCTTTTTAGGCATTTTTTGTCACAATGGCAGAAAGCTGACTAAAGCACCAAATTTATATGTAGACGCCATAACCCTGGGATGGTTATTCTAGATTGACATTTTGATTAGATTAAGAGGCTTCTGGGTGTATGGATGAGGGTGTTTCTAGGAATGATTGGCATGTGGGACAGAAAGTATGCTGAAGGCAGCATACTTCAGTAGGTTGGGGGCTTGGATGGAAGAATGGAAGAATGAGGAAGCTGGTGCAGACACAAACTAGATTCTCCTGGAGCAGGTGCTTCAGTTGCTGCATGATAGCCTGAGGACACTGGACTCCAGCTCCTTAAGTCTTCAAAGCTGACCATCAACTCTCCAGGGAGTTTTCAGGCCTTTAGTCCCAAATTGGGTCTGCATCATTTGTTCTTCTTCTGACGCTCCAACTTCTTAGACTGAGCAACTACTGGTTCCTCCAGCACTCCAGCCTGCAGATTGCCACTTTGGGACTATCCAGCTTCTGATCCTTTAAGCCAATGTAAGAAATTCCCTTTTTATAAGTATAACTATATAACTGTACCTGTGTGTGTGTGTGTGTGTGTGTGTGTGTGTGTGTGTGTGTGGTGATATATAGACAGGGTCCTCATGATAAGATTAGTGCACTTATAAGAAGAGATCAGATCTCCCCGCATCCCTTTTTCTTTATGTATCATGTGAGGACACAAAGAGAAGGCAGCCATTTGTAAGCAAGGAAGAAAATTCTCAATAGAACCAAATCAGCCCAAACATGATCTTTGACTTGCCATCTTCCAGAATTGTGAGAAAATAAATTTCCTGTTGCTTACGCAGCCCAGACTGTTACTTGTTACACCTGAGCAGAGTCCTGCACTGCCCCTTTGGTATGCCCTCACAGTACTCACAACGCTTCACACTAGCAACAATTCAAATTGTGCTCTTATTTTTTAATGTTCTCTAACAAATTTTGAGCAACTTCAGGGCAAGGACTATACATTTTTCTCTCTGAACACTCCCATATTTATATAAGTAAGAGAATATTCCATAGATATTCCCCAAACAAATGAAGAATGCACTGTGCCGCTTTCTTTCAGCATAACACAACAGTACCCCTGGATGTGCAGTATGGCACACAACCCAGACTGAACTGGAATCTGCCCTCCTTGAGTTTTTCTCAAGATCAATGGCTGCTACTCTTTTGTTACTCTGGGAGTAAGTGAAATATTTGAAATGATTTCCGAGTATCACTTTATTCTTGACATGGAGTGATTAACTTATATAAACAAAACAAGTGTAATGTATGTTTGATCCTTTAAATATCTGGTAGTTGCATGGTGAGTCTGCTTATGAAGGCAAAGAAGTGGAAAACAAAGGTAGCACGTGGTAAGTCAGCACAGGTGGCTTACATCACAGTGAGGTTCCTGATTACTTATAGCTGCTGATTTCTAGCAGATTATCGATTGTTGGTTACAGATGAAAAGTAATAGCTGTTGATTCCTGGCAGTACCTGTCTCTATTTCATAGTGGCAGCCGTGCAGACTGCCTGAGTTCACATCTTGTCTCTGCTATTTCCTGGCTGTGTGACTTACAGCAGGCTATTTAACCTTTCTGTGCTTTCATTTCCTTATCTATAAAATGAGACTAACAATATAGTAGCACTGCTTTCAATGACTATTATGAGAATTAAATGAATTAATACTGTAAAGTGCTTATTCCAGTGCCTGGAACATAATAACTGCTATATATGTATTTGTTGGACATGCTTGAGAATTTTTATTTAACTTTCTGCATCTCTATTTCCTTAGACACAAAGTAAACACAATACCAGTTGCAAATTCTCAAGATTGTTCTGAGGTTTAAATGAGTTAATTGTATTGCAAGACTCCTACTACAGAGTTTTGCACAAAGCAGACATTCAATAATATGGTTCTCCTTTCCCCTTCAGACTGGAAAACTCTTCGTGTTGATGCATTGGAATTGATCTGAACTCCATCCCTATCTATTATTCTCCATTTCTGCATGCTTCAGTAATTCTCTATGGCCCTCCCCATCACAATCCCACTGGACTATAACATCCAGAGGCCAGTACTGTGAATTGTTCAGCTCTGCTGTGTGCACACCCATTGTACATATCAGTTGGCACATGGTATATTCTCAGTACATAGCTGTTAAACAAATAAACGATTATTCAACCCTTCACTTCAATGCACTTTGTCCACTAAGTAGTAGCTTTGGATACTTCAAGACAGATTCAACAAAATGGACAACTCATGATCCCAACCATTTTTCTCTTTCTGTGTAAAAATTCCATCTATATAAAAATCACTGAGCAGGGCTGCAGCAAGCTGTCACTTCATGTAGACATGTGCAAGCACAAAGCCCCGTGTGATGGGCAGAGCTCTTGAGTTGTGCCTTGTTGCAGTCTGTCAAATGGAATATGTTAGGAAAGGAAGCCTTCACCCACAACTTTAAAGTTACAAGTGGGTATTTTGCAGATAGAAAAATAAGGGATTTGAGAGGCATGTACTTAAAAAACAAAGAAACAAATCTTTGCTTTCAAAGTTTTAACTCAAGATAGGTCTGATCTTAGTCCCGAAACACTGTAACAAAAGAAACTTCAGGATGTTTCTTATCGTTCAGATCCTCTTCCATTATTTCTATTGTCCTGGGCAATAAATTTCAGTATTTGATCAAATAATGGCAGATTCCATGCTATCCCATTCAGGTATCCCCAGTTTATCTATAATGATTTTCCTCTTGTCAGCTCATTTCTTAAACCTTTGCTGAATCTGGTTTCAGTGGTACTATAAACAATCATCATTGCATTGTAAAACTGGAAACTCTCCACTAAAATAGTGTTTTGATCTGGGTTGCCATAGTAATAAGTGTATGCTCCCCTCTTTGGAGGCCTTGTTATATGAAGTATCTGTGATTTGCTCAGAATGGCCCCAGTTCATCTGTCAAAATGGGTTTTTCCTTTTTTAAAATAATGATCTAGAAAATCCCACGGCGGCCACAAATATTTTACAGCCATAACGAGGAGCATTGGAGTAGTCAAGCTTTATAAATCTATGCCATTATTACATTAGAATAAATCACGTTTCTTAGGTATATTACATAGGCCTGTGTAAGCCTAATTTTAGATCTGCTGTTCAACAAGGGTGCGGTTGTTTATAATAAAAAGAGAATTATTAAGTGCGACTTCAAAAATGCATCATATGTCAGTTCATGTAGAGAGACCCTGGAGCAAAAAAATGGAAATTACTTCTTATTTCTATCAAAATACTGCAAATAGCTATTCAGGTTCAAACTTAGTTACAATTAGAATGTGATGAGCAATGATATTTTACAACAGCATGAAATTGTACATTCCATTCACGTTTTGGTTCAAGTTATTCATTGGTAGGAGGGGAAAAATGAGAAATCCTGCAAATTTGTCAGTGTCACCACAAAAAAATAATGATGGTATATTATTTAAAATAAAAATGTTCCAGTCAGTTACTGTAATTTGATACAAGAACTATGATATCTTTTCCTGCAGGAACGAGAGTAAACAAACACTATATCAACAAACCAGCAATAGAATACACAAAAAGGTGTAAGATCATTTTTCATCTAAGACAAATGGTTAAGTTGGTTACTTTCTGTAAGTCACTACCAGCTACAGGATTGTTTTATATAATTCACGGCTGGCTACTGCCTCATAATATCTGATGTGGGAATATTAACAACATCAGTGGGCAAAAGAACAGGAAGAATCCATCTGTATTCAATGAATTCTAATTAAAAAGTAATTACTGCACAATGAGGTCGCTGCCAACTTTATTCCCTCTTCCCGACCACAAACCACACACATAGAGCATTAGTCTTCTGCAATTTGTATCCTGCTAAAGAACCAGGAAGGCAGGCAGCAGCCAGACACACATTTCCTTGCATTTTTCAGGTGACTTAGTTTTAAACAACTGCGGCCCCAAAAGACATTCAGGGGCAAGAGGTGGTGCACATCTTCTGTTATAATTGACCTGGGCTTTGAGATTTCTCTGTCATGATGTATCCCAGAATGTTGCATGATGGGAAGACCCTTGTTATTCCTCCACCAGCCGAGCCAAACGGACAAGATCAAGTAGGCCTGGGACTTGGGAAAAAAGGGAAGAAATATTGACAGATAAGTAACCACTCCAGGAAATGACAGACAGCTGGAACAGTGTCGGTCCTCTCAGGATTCAGAGGTAATCCTTTAACCTCGTGCTCAAACTCTGTAATCTTTCAATGAGATGGAAGAGAAGGAGGAAAAAAGCAAATTGCTTAATCAAAGCCCTTAATGTGTGACCAGGATTAGTGAGTAAGTCAGAATGACAACCTGCAGGTATAAAAAGGCTTCATAAAATGGACTCAGTACTAATGAAGTCGTATCCGCAGGGCCGAAAAGAAGGAAGAAGTGAGCTGGCACTTCAGTTGGCACAGGTGCCTTTCTGTACAAGAAAACAGGCGTTCAAATTGTTCTCCCGACCACCAGGAATTTTCCTTTAGCTGCCAAGAGGTAGGACCACAGCCGGCATTCTTCCTGGTTGGCAAAGTTCCCATTTCACCCACATTCTGTGAAATTGTGTTCATCTAATAGACAACATAACAGGTGTCATTTGGGTTTCTGTCTCAAGAAGAAGAATAGACTCTGGCATAAGTCATTTGCTGCTGAGGGCACTAAAAGATGTCAGGGTTCTTCTCCAGAAAGGAAGTGCTAACAGACTAAAATGGTTCTTGTCAATTCACATTAAAAATGGAAAATAATAGCACACTCGATTTATACAGCACTCTTTGAGGCAGTCATTCATGTTATACTGAGTTTTTGTGTTAACCTTGAGAAATGGGGGACATGTGCATCAGTTGCCCCATCTGCAACAGGGCGTTCTGAAGTCTTGATGGAACATCCATTATTGCCATGGTCACTGTTATGTATCCAGATCATTCCTATTGAAAGCCATATTTTTCAGAAACTTCATCTATCTTTCTCCCAAGACATTATTAACCTCCCAAGAAATAAACAATCACAAGTGCTTCATGGCATTTGTAGCAGGTTGGCCCTAGTTGAGCCCATGGAAAAATAAGTGTATGGTGTCTACAGTTGTCTCCCACTGCCTTTCCTCTAGTTTAGTATCAATTATCAATTGCTATATAAACAATTTCCCCCAAAACTTTGCAATAAAGACAATAAAATTTTATTGTCCTGCAGCTTCTGAGTGTTATGAATCTGAGACTAGCCTACTGAAGTGGTTCTGCTTCAGGGTCTCTTATATGGCTCAATCACCTGAAAGTTTGATGGGGGACGGAAGATCACTTCCCGGAAGGTTCACTCATGTACGTGTTGACCAGAGTCTTCAGTTCTTCGATGGCTGCTAGCTGGAAGCCTTAGTTCCTCATCACATGATCCTCTCCGCAAGCTCAGGACATGGCAGCTTGTTTTTCCTGGAGCAAATGATATAAGAAAAGGAGAGTAGGACAGAGCCCAATATGGAGATGGTAGTATCTTCTATAATCTAATATTGACTGAACATACCATCTCTTCCACTGTCCATGCTTAGTCCTACAGACCAACTCCCATACAATATGGGAGATGAATACGCAAGAACGTGAGTACCAGGAGGCAGGATTCGTTGGAGTCCACCTTGGGCTAGCTACCATTGTACTACTATAAATGCCTGAGGCCTTTGGTTATTTTGGAATAGTGTTGAAGCACTGGTTGTTATGAGATATAAAGATGTCTAAATGTATGTGGGGGAGTGTTTTGCTGGGTTCCAAAAGAGCACTAGGATGTTTACTGTCAGTCAGGTCAAAGAATTATATTTTACTTCTTAGGAAAACAGAGTGAGTAGGCCAAAGTGGAAGAACACTGAAAAACTTACAGCACCAACTGTCACTTCTGATCCCACATGATAAGGGGTTGCTCAGAGAGACTTTCATCCCCTTTAGGAGGAGACTGTGGAGAAATAATGCCTGGCATTGTGCCTGATGTATCCAGCAGGGGTCAGGGAAGCAAGGTTCTCCCAGAGGCCTCTGGTGGAGAGACACTCTTCAAAAGGTCTACAAAGAGGACAGAGTTAGAAGACCATGAACAAACATTCCTGATCATACATGGGACTCTCCCAGGGAGAACAAATACCTAGAATGCCAAATCCTGCTATTGTGCAATAGACACAATGAAGCTCATTAGCAATGTTATGCATCCTCATTTGAATTTTCAGACTGGTGAGTTTCCACTATATAATTCTAGATCTTAGGACACACTCTAGTGAGGCTAAGGTAATTAAAGTAATACAGCTGTTGTCCCATCAGACTACCAAGGGAGAGTGTATGCAAGGAACAACCTAGTTGATATCCTGGAGTTGCTGAGCCTGTTTTTAAGTGCATGCCTCTCATTTTGTCTCTGCCTCTCAGCTTTAGAACCCCTTGTGTATCTCCCTTACTTTTTTCCTGCTCTGCCCCATGGTCTGCAGACTTCTGAGCTCTTGCTTCCTGTTTACTTTCCAGAATTTGACTCAGCTTTCTCCTTTCAGGTATATGTCTCTTCAGACAAACATCCCTGGAGCAGATCTGTCTGTAAGCTGAACTAATAGATCCCTGATGGAAGAATCACATCCCATTCTTCTCTGAACCTTCAATACCTAGCATAGCATCTGACAGGTAGAAGGCCCTTAGTAAGTGTTTGGGTTGAATTGAATTATTGCTCTAGTCCTAACTTGTCACAGACCTCTTTCAACACCAAAGCACAATCTCAACTTTGGGAATCTTTTTACTAATGTACTAACTGTGAATAGCAAAAAAGTCATTCGTTTTCAGTTATTCGATTTGAACACTCGGATGGTATACTATATGCTTGTTTTGCTGCATGAGCTACGTGAGCAAACCCACAGGACAGTTGGTCTCATCCAGTCCAGTTTATCCAATAGGTACTTAGTAAGTGTTGGTAATTGATACAATGATCCATGGTAATTATCTTCAAATACATAAAGGACTAGCTCATTAAAAAAAAGGACTAACTTGATATTGTAAGGCTGAATTGGGCTTCTCGAGTGGCAGTTATCAGGATATAGATTTTCAATTTAATAAGGACATTTAGTGTTAGCATGGTTGAATACAATTGCGTTGGGAAATAAGGTGTGTCCCAGCACTAAGAGGCTTGGATGACCATAGGTCAGGGGATATGTACTAAAACAACAACAATAATGGTGACCAACATTTATAGGATTCCTGCTATTTCCCAGGCACTGCACAACATTTTGTGAAGGAGGCATTACCATCAACATTTTGTAGATGAGAAACTGAAGCCCAAGTAAGTTCTGAGATCAAATCCAGGTGGTCCACTCTAGAGTCTGTGTGCTTAATCACTTCCTCTTCTGCCTCCTGTTGAAAGAATTCTTTAGTGAGTGGAAGGTGAGCCAAGACCATCTTCCCTCTAACACAGATTTTTGATGATTTCATCTCTTCACAGGCCCCTTGGAGGCCGGGAACCAGGATTCATAGTTACATTCGAGCAGTTGCAGAGATCTTACAAAGTCCTACTGCAACTCTCACCCTCTGCTCCACTTGCATGGGACTTTTTTGACTTAAGGCTAAAACATTTGTTTAAACACAAAGTCTTGAGAAGGACCATACTTTAACTGGTGAAAGATCAAGAAACCATATCACAGGAGGAAATGTTGGAAGAGCTGATCTACTTTGGTTAAAAAAAAAAAAAGAAAAGAAAAGGAAGAAAGAACAAGAAGAGATGTGTCTTCAAATATTTGGAGACTTGTCACTTAAAAAAGGAGGTTGACTTGTTTTTGTTTCTGCCAAAGGCACAATAGGAAGTAGTAGTGAGGGAGGTCCCACGGCTGCTTCTGTTCCTCGTTGAGAAAGAGCTTCCTAAAGACTGGCACTGCTCAGCTCCTTGGGGTTTTGTGAGCACCCTTTTATTAGAGATTCCAGCAGGGATACTGAGCAAGTGATTCTTCCTTTTTGGGGAACTTTTTGATTCTAAATTTTATATATTTCTTTGGTGAGTAAACTATACTTTGTGCCAATAGCAATGTCTGCATTTCTGTGCTTAAGAAAACACTTAAAAATATTAAAAACACCACGTAAAAATCACCCATAATCTTACCACTTAATCAAGGAAAGAAGACTTAAAAAAGGTTTCAGCCCCTGTAATTCCCCCTTTGCTAACAACTTGGTGAGGCTCATTAAAAGACAAAGGAAATCAATTGATAATATTAATCAGAGTTAATATTTAAAAAGAGGTATCATGATGCTGATTGATGAATAGGCATATATATAATATTCTGTCATAACTATATACATATTTATGTCACAAACATATATTTAGAGTTGAATTACTTAATGGTGCCTTTGGAGCCAACCTGAAGAACGGAAATTGACTTTTAAAAATAAACTTCAGTTTATGATTTCTTTTTCCAATTTCTTCTTTCACCTAAAGGCTAATTGTAGTCCAGAGTTCTCTGGTTTGGGGAGTGTCTTCTGCTTCATCATGACTTCAAGGTAAAACAAGGCAGAATACATGGGGATGTGACACACAGGGACACAGGGTGTCGACCAGAGAGTGCTTGAGTCATTACTCATTATCTTCCCCATAAACCTGTTTCTTTTGTCCTCATTTATCTCAATAAATAAATAAATAAATAAAGGCCCTGTCCACCCTGCTGCATAGGCCAAACACATGGGCATCCCCCTTAATTCATCTCTATCCCTCACTTGCCATCGTTAAGTCCTGAGGGCTCTGCCTCCTGATTGAATCCCAAGTTCAACCCATTCGCTCTTCTTACCAAGTGACTAGCACTCCTGCCTGTGATACTCCAACTGTCACCTTTCTCTGCTCTTGTTCCCTGAAATCCTTCTTCTCTATTAAACATAAAATCAATCATGTCACTCTGCTTAAATCCCTCCAGTGACTCTCGTCTCACTTAGAAAACATTCCAGACTCATTATTCTGGCTCTGAGACCCTCACTGACTACTTCTAGAGCCTCTCTTACCCTTTCCCAGAGCATGTTCTATGGTTTGGTCCTTACGGACACCATGAGGATGCTGAGTGTCTCTGCATTAGTGGTACCACTGCCTGGAACACCACTCACATTCATTTCTCTTTCTTTTGATTCAGAGCTGAGCTTAGCAATCTCACAGAGAGACCGGCCTCTCTGGTGCCTCATCTAACATAGTTACATACTCTATAACCCATCGCCTTATTTTAATTCTCTTTGTAGTTGTCATATGCTAATTTCTATCTTTCTTTTTATCTTTCTTGTTTCCTCTTTCGCTTTCTTTCTTGCCTCCCTCCACCACCAGAATGCAAGATTCCCTAGTTAATTGCTAAATTGTCAGTTCCTGGAAAAAAGTCCAATGCATACCAAGTACCCAATAAATATTTGTTGAATAAAGGAAAGTGATGGCCTGGTGGTCCCAGACAAGGAATACCATTCCATTGACATTTCCTTATTCCCAAGTTCTCCTGGTCCTAACTGGATAATATCAGGTTTTGCATGCTGTGGTAATGAGCCCAGCTCTGAGATCTTGTAGCCAATGAATAAAAAGCCTAACTCTTGGGGCAGATTTGTGAACATGTGTGAAATCAAGCATGAAAAAGAAACCAAGACTTTCTTACGTGGATTTAATTTGTGAAGATAACTGCTTAGAAAGTAGAAAAAGTTGGAAGGAGACATCAGAATCAGGCAATTCCCCATTTGCTCTCAGCACCATTAGCTTTGCAACCATTAAAGCGTTGTCGCTGATAGAGGCAGCCAGAGACAGAATTCAACTTTCATAAATTAACACTCTGAGTGCCTTGTGTTTTTGAGGTAGCCACAGATTGTATTGGCCTTGGCCAAATTTAATTGCACCTAATGAAAGGGTTGAATTGGTTTTTATTTCCCTTGATGTCACTGTACTGAATAAAATTCCAAAATAATTCCTATGTTACCAAATCTTTCAATCTATAGTTTCTTAAGCACCCACCATATTAAAGCCATTTTCTCAGTACTTTTACAAAAATAACATTAGTTGTCTCTCTATTCCTGTGAGCTTACTCATATTATATGAGCTTACTCATATTATAAATGAAGGTCATCATTTTGTAAATTAGAAACCGAGGCTCAAAGAGGTTGACCTGCCTAAGTACATACAGGAGGTCAAATCACTACTCAAGGTCACACTGTGAAGCATAGGCAGACTTGGAATGTGAAGCCTGACTTCTCTTACTGTCCCATCCACAATCCTTAGTCAACCAGTAGGGTTGTTAATTCTCAATTTGAGCTACTCATTTTGCATTCTGATGTGGATGACAGCTTTTGGGTTGTCTGGCCAGTGTGGAGCAGCTCCAAGAAACCAACCACCTCCAAAAGCAGGAACTCAAGAATTTCTGTTCACACAAAGCTGAAGATCAAACTTCACAACACAGCCACCAGGTTTCCTGCCCTAGTGACCCATCAGCCTCCTGGAATGACATTATTTGTGTGGTTGTTCTACAGTGTTAATCCACCCTCACACCTCTCACCCTTAGTCATCAGTGAATGCCTGCTCTTGTGGACAAAAGTTCACTCAAATTTCCTTCTTAAATCATTCTCACACTTAAAAAATAATATGAGAGGACGTAGTCAAGATTTTTAAAAATGTAACTTTCCAAATATTAATTTCTTTCAATGCTCTTCCTTTTGACATTGAAGTCAGCAAGGTGAAGGATGGGGAAAACCAAGTATTATGAGTCAGGCAGCCTGGCACTGGGACAAGGGGTCAAGGCACAGACAAGGGCCTGAGGACAACAGTCCTCTTAGAGAGGCCCCACCACGCCTGGGTCTCACCAGTTCTCCAGGGGAAGACAGTAGAGATAAACCACATAGCAGAATATCTGATTGGAGTATGAAGGCTTTATAATGCTATTGGTTTTGCACTGTATGAATTCATGTTCCATCTGGCAGTTGAGTAAAACTGCATTTTAAAAAGTAGAAATTTCCCATAGTATCGAAGAAAAAAAGTTTATATGCATTAAAGAAAAAAAATCTTCACAAACATGAAAATTTTAAGTATTCCAAAGGCAGGTGCATAATTCATTCAAAAGTTCATGATAAATCGATAATGATAAAATAAAAAAAGTGTAAACTTTTAAGAATGGTGATTCTGTGGAGGGAATTTTAGTAACAGAAAATTTCATTAATTAAGAAACTTATTAGGTAATGTAAGTTATTCTTTAGAAATTTTTACATGAATCACTAAGTCCTGTATTTGCTAGATTATTTTAATAAAACAAGTCATATTTTTTACTTCTTTGTTAAAATTTGATCTTTTATCACGTACAATAAAATGGCCAAGTTCTATATAGGATTTGTTATTCAGTTCAACCAAAGTGTGTTATAGTTAGTATAAATAACTAAGATGCAATGTTTGATAATAATAGCATACTCCAAAAAGTCTAACAATTTAACTGGCTCAAAAATGATAATAATAATAACAACAATAATAATAATTTTACACTAGGAATTAAAACTGTGGATTCTGCTATTCCTAATAGGGATGGTATTTGATTATCTACTAAGTAGACTGTGAGTATGTGGTCGTGAGCTCAGTAACATTTCTTTAAAAAAGAAAAATTCACCTAAAGGGTGTTTGAAAATGGAATTACTTTGAATTTTACTCACAGACTTCCACAAAATTCATCTGACAACCCTCAGCATTTCCTACAGCATCAGGAAAACCAAGGTAGGATATGTGGAAACTAATCCCAGGAAATTAACGGAGGCTTTGACCCTCTTTGGGGTCCAAGGCTGGTGTCCTTCTGGTGTCTCCAAGCAGGTTATAAAATCAAAGAATTCTTTAAGTAGTGTAGAAAGAAAAGGACAGTTACTGATTGGATAGAGTGGAAATTAACAATGCAAAATGGCTTTAAAACTTGAGGGGAAATAAGCCCTTAAACAGGGTGTTTCTGTTTCAGACAAACTTGCTTAAGTGTTAGTATTTAAATGGTCACACCTTGGCTTTGAACTTAACACTCCATTAAGCAGCTGAGGGAGCTCACACCTCTCTCTGTGGCGCCTTTCACTGTTGTTGAATCCCAAGGAAAGAGAAGAGGAGGAAAGGGAGGACGAAGAGGAGGGAGAAGCTACAAAAGGAGCAATGGCAAAGGTGACATTCAAGTTGTACCCACTGTCTTTGTGTGAGTATGAGAAGATCTGCTCTCACTTCTCAAAGTGGTGTGATCTGGATAATAAATTAATTGGTCACCCAAACAGGATATGGGGCATTTTTTTTTTTATTTGTGAATAAAAATGGAAATAACAACGTTTGTTCCTTGGAAGGCATGCCTTCGTTCAGAGATTTCTGTTATTTCACATGGTAAGACCTAATGTTCCTGACTCAGGAGTAAAATCAATTAGAGTACCTCGTAAAGGGGCCCCAAAGGTCGTCATTTTGTAAATTAGAAACCCAGGCTCAAAGAGGTTGACCTGCCTAAGCACACACAGCTAGCTAACGGAGAAGCTGGGGAGAGGACTCAAGTTCCTAAATGAAAATTGCACATTTTCAACGTGTCAATATTTTCAGCAATGTGAATAATGGTCTCAAGAATGGAGGAACAAAGAAGTTGTGGTAAATTACACAGATGTCCTTCTCTAGGTCAGAGGGTTTGGAGGTCAGCAGGGCTAAGGGGGACCAAGTTTCTAATGCTCATTGATGATTTCAACTGAGAAGGAGACCAAGAATTTTTTCAAAATAAACAAAAGTCAAAACCAAAAATTGGTTTCTAGTTTTGTGATTTAATAGCTGACCTTAACTGAAGTTACTGAATGTCTTTTTTTTTTTTTTTTTTTTTTTTTTTGGTACTAGGGATTGAACTCAGGGGCACTCAACCACTGAGCCACATCCCTAGCCCTTTCTGGTATTTTATTTAGAGACAGGATCTCACTGAGTTGCTCAGGGCCTCACTAAGTAGCTGAGGCTGGCTTTGGATTCGTAATCCTACTGCCTCAGCCTCCCAGGCCACTGGGATTATAGGCATGCACCACCATGCCTGGTCTTAATGTCTTTAAAACTCCCATTTCTCTTCTATAAAATTAATCATCTCAGATGACTATTGTGAATATTAAGACAGTTCAGATGAAGCACTTAGGCCAATGCGGGGCACAGTGGGACACACCCAGTAAGTGTTAGCCATTGTCACCATCACCACCCTCTCTAGAAATAGTGGTAGCATTTCCCCTCTCCACTCCTAAGATACCTGCTTTGGATAGTCAGCTGATTTCACAGCCCACTTTTACCCTTTTGGTTTACACAATGTGTGACCCTAATCTCATTTCATTCCACATGGATCCCAGAGATAGTCTTGGTTACTTTTAACAGATAAGGAAACAGGCTCAGAGGGATTAATAATATGCCCCAAATCGAACAATCAGCAAGTGATGGAAGTAGTACTCAAACCTAAGTGTTCTTGTCTTTTCACTTTCTCTGTTTCTGGTAAAAAAAAAAAAAAAAAAAAAAAAAAAAAAATTATAGGGCCAGGTTCTGAGCAGGGAGTTGACCCTGCCTCTGGGGCAGAAGTTAGGAAAGCAACTTGGGGTGGTGAGTTCTTTACCACAGTGCTCTACAGATGTTGCCCACACACAATCAAGGGTTTCTACATGTTGAAGAGTTGCAAGCTCGAAATTTGGAAGGAGTTAAACTTAGCCTTCAGAATCAGAAGAAACACTGCTTGTCTTCCAACAGAAAATACTCTGATATGACTCCAAAAAGAAAGCCAAGCTGAGACAGAAACTTCAGTGTCACCGGATCAGTACCCATACCAAAGGCACAACCTGATCAACTATGGTGACACAGACATTGAGAAGTCCCTGGTGCACTCTGCTCTTTTTACATCTTTCTCTTGGGTCAAAACCCAGCCAGAGATGTAACTTTTCTGTGCTTCATGTTTCTTTGTAATTTCTTGGGATACTTTCAATCAATTAGGTCACCATTAGAACACTGTCTGTGGTATGATCCTTTGTACCACCACAATTAATTGAATAGGAGTTATTTCTAATCACACAGGACTTCCATTAGGGAGCAGAGAAATTCTTTACTAACAAAAGCTAACTAATAGTACACAAGCCAAACAGGCCGAAAAAATTGACAGAGATCCTTCTCTATTAACACACCCCAAAATGCTCACCATAGAGACCAAAGTACTTACACTCCTGGGAACCCACCAGGAATTCTCTGCTCATGGCTCCATAGGACTGTCTGTGACTTCCTATAATGCAGTAGTTATGAGCGCATGCTTTGGAGTTTGAAAGTTGCCCCTACTTCTTCCATCTTGTGACTTCAGACAGTTGATTTAATGTCTCTAAACCATAATTTCCTCACATATAAAATCATGAGGATAATGAACGCAACACACTTGGTTCTTTCCTGGCATGTAATAAATGCCCAGTTAGTGGCATTCTGCAAACATCCTTGCTGAAAAATATTGGATTCTTTGCAGAACACACGTCTTCATAATTTTCCCAGTTCTTTGAGATACTTCTCCTGGATTAATCTTTGGCCTATCTGTAGGTTTGCAAGTAGGTAAGAAGGTAGCATTCTCTCTCTTCTACTGCCTTGAAGGTCCTTTCCTTGACCCTACCTTGATTATTAATTGTAACAATTATGTCGTGAAAGCTGTTCATCAAAGTTGCAAATTATCCCAAGCCAAGAGTGACAGCAAACATATTCATGGAAAGAATTTGGACCAAAAAAATCTCCACAGGTTTTCAAAATGAATAGAATCTTACATGTTAGAACATAATAAGGAAAAAGTCCTTCATCTGAGTCCAAATATCAGATGCTTGATGTCAGAATCTGAGGGGAAAAACAAAAAGCAAACCAAAATACCACATAAACCTTTTATTCAAAACTAAATTCAATTTAGTTCATACTGTTTCTGCCACAACAATAGATATAAATTTGCCTAATATGAAGATCTAAGGTCTCTAATCTAAAATGTAGCCTACCCATTTGGTGTTACTTGGTTGGGCAGACCACAATATCTGGACAAAGTGACAGATTTTATTCTTTCATTCTTCTTTCAAAAATGAAAGGGCATGACAGATGCCATTACTCTAGAATTGTGCAAACATCAGAGGAATAAAAACATAGTTGGGAACTTCTTTGCTAAGGAGAATCAAGTATCAGACGGCTGCTTAGATCAGATGCCACTGAGTCCCTTTCAAACAGAACACATCTTTCTGATGGTTTGTGCCATCTCAGAGGATTGTAAATCTTCTTGTTAGAACCCACATTTAATCTGTTCATAATTTCAAAAAAAAAAAAAAAAAAAAAAGTGAAGACACAGATAAAAGTTCACAGATGTAGGTTTCTTTGTCATTTTGAATGCCAAGCTTGCCTGGATCAGATTATTCTCATTACCCAAGGTTTGATTCTTACTCAAATAAAATTGCTTTCCAAAGGAGGTTTGATCTGGCTTCTGAAGACCCAACACATATCTTAGTCATTTCCTCCTCTGGGCTGTGTTCAGCTACCTTACCCTTTGGAATGTCCCACCATCCTCTCTGTACCAAACCACCGCCTTCTCCAAAATCTGGCTCCATGCTGGCCTCTTCTAAGAAGACTTCCTGTCTCTCAGATTCTTCTAAGCTCCTCAAGGACTCTCTACAGTACACCCACTCTTGCTGACACACTGCCTGCAAATCATTCTCCAGTTGTTTCATGTCTCTGTGACTCTCCAACTGAACTCTAAACTCCTAAAGGGCAGTGAACCTCTGTCAATGGAGATAAAAAGGAGAAGGGCTCTGGATTTTCCTAATGATCACACAACACCCGGCACAAAGCAACCACTGGGGGCCTGAGACCCATCAAACAGCACTGAAATTCCACTGGGATTAAGGGTAGATGGGGCCATCCCAGTTTCAGAAGATCAGAGACATTCACATTCTGTTCTTAGTAGTTCACCAGTCCTGCCAAATCACCAGGACTGCACACATAAAAGTTTCATCTAGCCACTAGCTCTAGCTGAACATATCACAGGTTACTTAAAGTGCAATTTATTTTTAATAGAAAAATTGATTCTGGAATGAAACATGAAGTAGCCCCCCCCCTTTTTTTTTTTCTTTTTGGTAGAAGACTAACCTTTTAAAGAATAGCATTCTTGCCCTAGAGAGGGGCATAAAAGTTTAAAAGGTTATTTTCCACATTACATGTAACCCGCACGCTCACCTTTCCTATCTCTTTGCTGGATCTGTGCTCGGGGTGCCTGTGGCGTTAACTCACTGAAAATATCGGCTCCATTAATGCATGATTTACTTCTCTTTACTTGGCAAAGTACAGAGCCCATATTTCAAAGCAAATTCAAGCTTTTGTAATTCATTACCTACTCTGCAAGACATGATGGCAAGGAATTTTCTTTCTTCAAAACTCAAAAAAGCAAAGCAAATGCTGAAGAGAGGTCTTCCCTGACCCACCCAGAGGAGCTGGCTGCTCCTTGATGCGGCACTTTTGCCTCCTTGCTCTCTTCAAACTTATCCTCACTGATTGTAACTGTTTGTTTACATGTCTGTCTCTCCTCTTCTGACTGCCATCTCCAAGAGAGCAGAAATTCTGTTCTGTCCATCTCTCTGTAAACTGGTGTTGCAGGTACATGGTATCCCATCCAGAGTCTTCTCCAGACAGGGTTCCTAATCTTCCAGATGCTGGGATTGTTGTCTGCTGTCAGCTCATGGCTGAGTCTCTTTTCTTGAATTTCATACAGCTAACCAGAACTTCCCTGCCCAAACTTGGTCCTCATTCAATGAAGGTACAAAGGCCACAGGTCTTGGTGCCTCAGTTCAGGAGAACTGTGATGGGTGGTTCAGCTCCCGATTTCTGTCTGTTAGCTTGAGTCCTTATTTGCAGCTACATCACAGCTTAACTTCTCTAGCCAGTTCTGTTTCTCACACTCCCTCTCAGATAATGTTCCTGAAAGCCTATCCCAACAACTTGGCATACAATTTTCCATCTGAAAGTCTGTTTCTCAAAAAAAAAAAAAAAAAAACTTGAACTGTGACAGACTGTGACAGGCCCAACCACAGTGAGAAGTGCATAGTCGGTAGTCCATTCATATTTGGTAAAAGAATGAGTAAATAAAGTACATGGGAAATTAATAAATAATAGCAATTATGTAACCCAACATTTTACTCTCATTGCTCTTCCCCCTGTACCTTCCTAGGATTATGATTCTTGGTTACTGATGTAGACAAATATTGACTGAGCATCTGTGAACCAGTTGATGCACTAAAAGCTAGGGAGTCAGAGATGACTCGGGCTCTGCTTGATTGTCAGCAGGAAGGAGACAGCCTCACAGGCAGCAGAGCCGGGCTCCATGTTCCTAGCAGAAGTAGTCACTGTAGTAGTGATTCCACATCTATCTGTATCCCTAAACATTTTATCTTTACCCTTAGTTTTTCATAGTAGCATCTTATGGATACTCTGACAGTTCAAGAATGGAATGACTGTGATACTTTACTAGAACTGGATAATTGACCCTAATTTTCACTTAATAAATTTCAAATAAAATATTTTTAAAGGAAGTTCAACAGAATTTAAAAAAGAAGAAGATTCTACTTGGCACACAGAGGGCCAAGAGTAAGCTATTCCATAATTTCCACATATAATGTGACACTATTAGAGTTAGAAATTAGAAAAATCCAAACATCTAAATGTTACAGTTGGGATTTATTACCTGCAAAGGGAAGAATAATTGGGGGTTAAAGTAGGCAGCATAGGGTCCCGAAATTCTAGCCAAGTCATAACTAAGTATGAAAGAAAGGTTTATGTATTCAAAGGTAAAATAGGCACATGGGAGGAAAATCATCTGCATTGAGACAAGAAAAAGGGAACTACTAAGGAATAAATCAGTGATCAGTGATGCTGTAGTGAGGATCCAGAACTCTCCACCCACCTAGCAGTAACAGTAAGCCCATTCCCTGCCTCAGGTGTCACCAGAGGCCAAGTGAGGAACATTGACTTCTATCTCTCCCTGGAAGTAATGAGCTTCCATGGCTTCTTGAAGTCAAGTTTTAAATTTTAATTACTTTCAATTTATAGGGGTGTGCATTAGACTTCTTTCAGTTTGTCAGAGTGGTGTCAGAAGAAGCAGGCTAAAGCAAAGATTTAAATAAGACCCAGAATCTCATAATAATAAAAAAATACATTTCATTTAAAAATTGCTTGTCATACCAAGAACCAGAAGACATCAAACTGAACGAAAAAGACAATCAATAGGTGCCAGCAGTGAGATGAAAGAGATGTTTGAGTTACCCGACAAATGTTTGAAAACAGATATAATAAGAATTTCCAATGAAGAATTATGAACACTTAAAACAAGTGAAAAAAAAAAAAAGAGTATCAGCAAAGAAGTAGAAGATACAGAGAAGAACAAATACAACAAATAAAATTTAAAATTCAAAGACTGGCTCAACAGTAGAATGGAAGGGACTGTGGAAAGAATCAGTGAGCTGGAAGACAGAACAATAGAAATCACCCAACTGCTGCAACAGAATGAAAATATTGTAAACGAAGTCTCAGGGACCTGTGGGAAATTACAGAAGTTCTACATTTGTTCAAAAGAATCACAAAATCAGAGGAGGAAGACAAGAGGCTTAAAAATTTTGACTAAAAACTTCCTAAATTTGTAAAGACATAGATCTATAGATTCAAGCAGAGTTCCAATAAAGACAAAACCAAAGAAATATACAACAAGATATAGTATAATCAACTCTGTGGAAACTAAAGACATCAAACAACAAACAAACAAACAAACCCTTGAAAAGTATTGAGGAATAAATGATGCCTTACCAGTAAGGGAAAAAACATTAAGAATGGCAGTGGAAGTCTCAATTGAAACCATAGAGGCCAGAAGGAAGTGGTATGACATTTGTCAAGTACTGAAAGAAAATAAATCAGAATCTTATATCCAGCAAAATATCCTCAAGTATCAAAGGGAAATCAAGACATCCTTACATGAAAGAAAACTGAGAGAATTTGTCTGTAGCTGGTTTTGCACAAGAAGAATGACTAAAGGAAGTTCTGTAAATAGAAAGGAAATGACAGAAGAATGAACTGGGGAGGTGGAACAGGTGTCAGGAAGGAAAGAAGACATAGTAAGCAAAATTAAGGAATATGGTAGTCATTTCTTAGCCTACTGAATTTTCTACATTATATTGATGGTTGAAACAAAGATTATAACACTGTCTGATGTGGTTTGAAATGATTGTAGAGGAAATAATTAAGATAATTAATTATATATTAAATGTGGAGAGACTTTAAAGGAGATAAGTTTCATACATTTTACTTGAAGTAAGTATAAGTATGGCATCAAGAGACTATAACAAGTTGTGTGAATATAACATAATACCTAGAGAAACTACTTAAAAATCTATACAAAGATACACTATCCTAAAAAACCACTACATACAGATTAAATGGAATCCTCTCCCAAAATGTTCAAGAAACCCAACAGAAGCTCGGAAGAAAGCAGAAATGAAAATATGGACCAAACAGGAAACAAAACAGTAAAATGCTATATTTAAGCCCTATCATATAAATAATTACATTAAGTGTCATCATCTAAATATTACCAATTAGAAGATAATGATTGAACTTGTCCTGCTTTTAAATTTTGTAAAAGTATAGCTATAGTAGTAGACGTGAAGGGGTATCTCATTGTGGTTTTGATTTACATTTCCCTAATAAATAATGGCATTGAGCATCAAAAAAACAAAAAAAAAAAAAGAAGAAGAAGAAGAAGAAGAAGATAATGATGGACAGAGTGGATTAAAAACTACATGTTGTTAAAAAGAAAACACTTCAATATAACAGTATAGGTAGACTGTAAGTCAAAGGTTGGGAAAAGATAAATTCTGTAAATGTTAATCAAAAGCTGGGGAGGCTATGATAATATCAGATAAAGTAGATGCTAGAATAAAAAAAATTACCAGAAACAAAGAGGGGCATTGTGTAATGAAAAAAGGTCAATCCACCAAAAGGACATAGCTATACTACATATTTATTTATAGAGCTATAAAATAAATAGAACTAAAGCTGATAGAACTGAAAGGGTATTCAGGCAAATTGACCTTTGTATTTGGAAATTTCAATGTCCCTCTCCCCGAAATTATAGAACAGTTAGACGAAAATAATCAAGGATATAAAAGAAAGCAGCACATCATCAACCAAAAGAATCTAATCTACATTTATAGAACACTCCATCCACCAACAGGAGAACACCTGTCCCTTTTAAGTGCCCATGGAATGTGTTCCAGGAAAGACAGGGTACTAAGCCTTAAGAAAAAACTCAAGTTTAAGAGAATTGAAATCATACAGAATGCGTTCTCCAACACAATGAAATAAACTATAGATTAATAGCAAAGAGATAATAGTAAAATATCCAAGTGCTTGAAAATGATACATGTCTAAGGCGTCCTTTGGTCAAGGATAAAGTTTTCAAGAAAAATAAAAATAAATCGAGGGTTGGGGTTGTAGCTCAGTGATAGAGCACTTGCCTAGCATGCATGGGACACTGGGTTCAATCCCAGCACCACATTAAAAAAAACTAAATAAACAAAATAAAGGTATTGCATCTATCTACATCTAAAAATATTTTTAAAAATACATTGAACTAAATGAAATAAAAATATGTTATTAATATTTATGGTACATAACTAAATTAGCAATAAAAGGGAACCTTGTGGTAATAAAATTATGCACTAGAGAAAAATGAAAAGTCTTAAATCAGTGATCCATGCCCTCACTTCATGTATCTAGAAAAAGAACAAAATAAAAGCAACTATCAGAAGAAAGAAAATAATAAAAACAAAAAAAAAAAAATCAGTGAAACTGGAAACAGAGAAGTAAAGAAAGAAAATCAAATGAAATGAAGGACTAGTTCTTAGAAAAGATTAGTAAAATTACCAATACCAGGGTTGAAGCAAGGGGATATCACCACAGAACCTACAGACATCAAAAGGTTTATAAAAAGATACCATGAACAATTATAAACACAGAAATTGGACAACTTAGATGAAATGAACCAATTACTCCAAAACAAACACAAATATTGGAAATAAATCTTTGAAGAGCCCTGTAGCCATTAAGGAAATTAAATTCATAATTTTAAAAACTCATCTACGAAAGAAATCTGCAAGCCCAGAGATATTCATTAGATAATTCAACCAAATCTTTAAAGAAGGAATAACACAAATTCCACAAAATTTCTTCCAGAAAATATAAAAATACAGAACACTTCCCAAATCATTTTATAAAGCTAGTTTTACCCTCATACTAAGACCAGAGAAAAATGGAAGGAAGGAAGGATAAGAAACAGGAAGGATGGAAGGAAAGAAGGAATTAAAGACCAATATCCCTCATAAATATAGACTACAAAATCTTAACAAAAACGTTAGTAAATAAAATTTAATAATAGATAAGAAAAATTCTAAACCACGACCAATGGAGTTTATTCCAAGGATGTAAGCCTAGTTTGATATTTTTAAATCAACATAAAATAAATTATACTAACAACTTGGGGGATCACATAATGATATCAACTGATGCAGAATAAGTATTTGGCAAAATTCCACATCCTTTCATGATAAAAACTCTCAGAAAAATAGGAATATAGGGGGCACTTTCTCAACTGTCAAAGAACATCTGTAAAAAAAATTACAGCTAGCATTATACTTAATGGATAAAGATTGCACACTTTCCTCTTAAGATCAAAAACATGGAATGGATTTCAATTTTGCTGCTCTTATTCAATATACTGCTAGAAATTCTAACTAATGCAATAAATCAAGAAAAAGAAATGAGGCATATATATCTGAAAGGAAGAGAGAAAATTGTCCCTTATTTGCAAATTTTATGATTATCGTCATCTACCTCCACAAAACAAAAAATCCTAGAACTAATACTGAAGCTTGCTAAAGCTGTGAAATATACAATAAGTGTACAAAACTCAAATGTACTTCTAAATAATAGCAATAAATATGTGTAAAGCAAAATTCAAAATACCATACTATTTATGTTGACTTTAAAATTTTGAATCAGCTGAGCATAGTGGCACATACCTGTATTCCCAACTACTTGGAATGCTGAGGCAAGAAGATCACAAATTGAAGACCAGTTTCTGCAACTTATAAAGGATTGGGAATGTAGCCTAGTGATTGTTTTAATCAGCCTTTTTACCATTGCGACTAAAAGACCTGACAAAAACAACATGAGGAGAAAAAGGTTATCTGGGGACTCTTGGTTCCAGAGGTCTCAGTCCCTAGACAACCAGCTCCACACCTTGGGGCTTGAAGTAAAGTTGAACATCATGGTGGAAGAGTGTGGTGGAGGGAAGTGGCTCAAGACAGCATCTCGGAAGCAGAGAGAGAGAATTCCACTCAATAAGAACAAAATACGTATACCAAAGGCGCGCCCTCTGGGACCTATCTCCTCCAGTCACCCTATCACCAAGTTGATCCTCATCAGGAGATTAATGCACTGATTAAGTTAAACATTTTATAACCCAATCATTTCATCTCTAAATCTTCTTGCATTGTCTCACACATAAGCTTTTGGGAGACACCTCACATCTAAACCAGAACAATGGTAGAATGCCCTTGGGTTCAATCCCTACTAAAACACAAACACACACACACACACACACACACACACACACACACACACACAAATTGGATCTACTTGTATAAGATATGCATATCAAAAACTATAAAATGCTGGTGAAAGAAATCAAAGAAGAGTTAAAAAAATGGAAATGTATTATTTTCATGAACAAAAAGTCAACATCATAAAGATATCAATTCTTTCAATAATTGTATACAAGTTTAATTCCTATCAAAACCTGGACAAAAATTTTTCTAGTTACAGACAAGATTATTCTAAAATTTATATTGAAAGGAAAAACTAGCATATTTAAACCATCTTTAAAAGAATAAAATGAGAGCAATCAGTTTACTGAATTCCAAGATTTGCATAGTCACAGTAACGAACTCCCTGGTTTGGGCAGAAGAGTGACAGACACAAACTAATAGGATAGAATAGAGAAACTACAATAGATTCACTCACAAAAATACGCCCGCTGATATTTGACAAATATACAGAAGCAGTTATATGGAGGAAGAACAGCCTTTTTAAAAAAATAGTACTAGATCAATTAGAATCCAAAGGCAAAACAAAATAAAAATAAACCTCACACTAGGTCTCACACTTCATATAAAAATTAACTCGAGTTACAGACTTCAATGTAAAACTTAAAACTGTAAAACTTTGGGGCTGGGGATATAGCTCAGTTGGCAGAGTGCTTGCCTTGCACATACAGGGCCCTGGGTTCAATCCCCAGCACCAAAAACAAAACAAATAAGAAAACAAAAACAAAAAAAAGTTGTAAAACTTTTAGAAAGAAACAGGAGAATAGCTTTAGGATCTAAGGCTAAGCAAAGAGTCCCCAGACTTAACACCAAAATTTTGTTCCATTAAGAGGAAATAATACACTTAACTTCACCAGTATCAAAAACTTTTGTATTGTGGAAAACCCTGTTAAGAGGATGAGAACACAAGTTACACACAAGGAAAAAAGCTTTGTAAGTCACCTACCCAACAAAGGACTAGTATCTAATATATACAAAGTACTGTCAAAACTAAGTCAGTAAATAAATCCAAATGGAAAAGAGACAAAAGGGATGCACAGTCATTTCACTGAAGATGACAGATGGTAAATAAGCACAGGAATGAATATTAAACATCATTAGCCATTTGGAAAATGCAAATTAAAACCGTTCACTATATGTGAGTGGTTGCAAGAAAAAATGTGACAAAACTCAATCTTGCCAAGTGTATTTACTGTTTACAAGCCACCCAGTCTATGGTACTTTGTTATAGTATCCCAAATTACTAAGAGAGATGGTATGTCTTATGTTAAGTGTATTTTACTACAATAACAAAAAAATTTTTGACAAAAGAAGAGGAGGACACAGACTTTATTTGCATTTTTTTAGAACTATAAAGACAAGAAGGAAAAAAGTCAATTTGAATGTAACTGAGTAAACCTAGGGCATGCTATCAGACCTTTCCAGAGCCTTGGTGAATGCCCTTCAAAACCATGTCACTCCCTGCACTCTCAATCCATGCTCATCTGGCAGCATTCTGATTTTTATCAGCCTCTTAGATGATTTTACTACAGGGAGGAGAATCTGCCTGCAGATCTTAGAGGTCCAGGCCCATTGGCAGTTATGAGTTCTCGGTAAATCCACATACCAGCACACTAGTTCAGGTAGCAGCCTCTTGTGAGTAGACTTGAATTCCCATTGTTCCCACTGCCTCCTGAGTGCCCTAACAGATGGGTCCAGAACTGCCAGCGAAAGGCCAGGGCTTAGACTGCGATACCCATGTGTGTTGCCAGCCTCACATGCTCCCTGAGCAGCCAGCCCGCCTGGCTCCATGCCATTTTTTCCTGTTTTTTTGGCTTCAGTTGAGACAATACCTCAGAAGGTTGACTCTGGAGGAACACAGCAACCTATATCCTTTATCCTGAAAACAGAAAAGTCAGCCTTTCAGATTGTAAATCCATGACTTGCTCATTCATAATATGTGAATTCTTTGCCATAGTGACAACTCCTCTTTTCTGGGTTACCTGGCAGCCACTTTTATGTCTAATATATAAACCTGGATATGTCATATATACCAATGCATTTCTTATTTCTGTATCCTTTCCTGTTTCCATCCATGTCCTGACACATAGAAGACTGAGTCTGCTTCTGCTCAGACCTTGCCAATTAAGACTCTTATTGTGTAATTCTAATCTTTCCAGGTCTGTGTGTTTCATTGAGTTCTATCCTGGCAACTCTCCTTAACACCTAATGACTGTGGGTGGCTCACACAGGAATCAGCGAGGAAGGTGGGTGTCCTACTGGCACAGGCATTTAAACCTACCTTGCATGGTAGCATGTGTCAGGTAGACTCTCCAATGCCTGGGGACTGAGTCATAGACTGAGGCCTTCTGGGGTTTTACAATTTTCTTATTCAGAAAATAGGATCAACACCACCACCATCATTAATTATTCAACACCTTCCTGAGTTACTCCTTAGTGAACAAAGAAATAATGGAAACTGACAAAATTGATTTGTGGTGGATTTTTAGTGAAGCCAAGTTTGTGGCCAAGGCCAGAGGAACTTGCCCACAAGCAGAGACAGCCCCTAATCCCCTGGGAATATCTCTACCTGGTCAACATTACAACTAGGCCAGATGTCCTGCACAGGTGCCTTTTCCTCCCACGGTTTGGAAGAAATTAACATTGTCCATACTGAAATAGCATAACCACTTGGGCCCACCAAGCTAGTTCCTCAGCCAGAAGGATGAGTGAGACTCCTCAAGCATTTCAGGGAGCATTTGTATTGCTAGATAATTAGAAGCTCAATAACCAAATCTCTGAACATAATTTCAGTTGCTTAGCTGAGTGCTAAGAAAGAAAGTTTTCAATTCAGCATATTTTGAATTTTGCATTAGGGTTTCACTAATTAAAAGAAAAAAGTATTGGCACCATATCTAATCCTTCCATTAATCTCTCTCTACATATATTCTGTTGCCTGTTATTGTATAATCATTAAATGTAAAATATTAAACTGGACATTTGACTTTATTGATCACTTTATGGACTAAAGATACAGTGAGTAATTATCTGCCAAGACAGATTCATTGATTGGACTGTCATTGGGAGAGCTGAAATTGACACATAGTTGATTATTATTCCAGTGTGGTGTTTGCATCAATTATTTTGTCTCATTCTCTTTTCCATCAAAATCATATATTTATAGTTACTTTCTGTTCAAGAACTCAAAAGCATATGGGTGGTTTTTCTAAGTACATAAAGAAACATTACAGTCTTAGTGTACAGACATAGTTTTGTAGACTTGAGTTTTTTAATGTTCTCATAACTGGCAACTTTGTACTAGTATTTTCATCTCTCTAAAGTCACAGTTTCTCTCCTTGAAAAATCATCCGATTGCTTAGGATGTTTCCATCCTTCCTCACTCTGCTTGTCCTTTGAGCATTTAGAGTGTCACTCAGTTTGCTAAAGAGGTCTGAGGACTTTTCAACTCTCCAGTACCTTTCAGGAGGCTAGGGACACCAAGATGGGTAAGACAGGACCCTGCCTTCCAGGGACTTCAGGGTCCAGGGAAGGAGACTGGCTTGGATCCAAATAAGGGCATGGGGGTGACTGAGGAGGATAAGGCTGAGTATGAACAGATTTGGAACTAAACTGCCTCCTGGTTCACTGTGAAACAGGGTTTTTCTTTCAAATCCTGTGGTGGTAACAGGGTCAAAGCTGCCTACAGATTCTGGGCATGCAAAGAAAAAGGGAATTTTTAAATCCCATCTGGGACATGGAAGAGGTACTTTCAATTGACTTTATGGCTGCTCCCTAATGGCCAGAGTCTCCTGGAACTCTGTTCCTGGAATAGATTTGGAGAGAAGTCCTAATAGGGTGTTTGGCCGGTCCCCTTTTTTGGTTAAGTCATGGATATACAGAAGTACAATATATCTTCCCATATATAATTTTTTCTAAAGTTAATTTTATTTTTCAAAAGGACAGGGAACATGGTTTACATATTTTGTTTTGTTTTAAAATCTTTCTCCCACCCCTTCAGTTCTTCATTCAGTAGGTATGCAAAAACTAAACAAATAAATAACAGAAAACATCTTGTGAGGTAGTTGGAAGGTAGTGGCTTACTTTGAACAATCTGTTTACCATGAAGCTTAGCTCTAAATTTTAATTAGAACAATGTTGGCCCAGGTTGGATGTACATTTTCCTTTCCTTTACATTCTAAGAAGATCAGGCCTCCTTAAACAACTGGGGCTTGATGGTCGGTGGCGTGAAGAGTGAAGAGCCCAAGCCAGCTTCACCTAAACACCTTCTCAATATCGACACGAATGCAGTCTTTTCTCATGGAGACAGCATTACCCACAGGTTAGGGGGGTCCAAGCTTTAGTCTCAGTGGCCCTAGGAAGTGACCCAACCCTGGGCCTGGTTCCCCTTCCACTAAGTGAAGTAGTTGGACCACATGATCAGGGAAGGTATTTATCACACTGGAATTCTACCATGTTGCTTTTACTTAGAGTTGGAATACAGCCTCTGTGGTTTTCCACTTCCAGTATCTAGATAATAGGGAAAAAATGACTAGTTACTAACTTGTCAATGACTTCAGCTTTGGGAAGACCTCATAAGCAATAATTACCTCATGAGATTCCAAGGAAATCTATGGTATATTCTTCTGTACTTCCAAAGAACTGTAGAAGCAGCCTTCTGAATTAGAACTTTACATATTTTCAGAGCAGAGGTTCTTAATTTTTTAAAAATATTTTTGAAAATATGATAAAACTGTGAATCCTCTCCAAAAAACGTAAACATAACATTTTGCTTACAATTTCAGAGTAAGTTGGAGAGAGCACAGTGAGACCCTTCCAATGTTGGGAATTCCTCTCTAGGTCTATTAGAGGGCCAGATCTTGCTCTGATGTGAACACTTTTGTCCTTTAACCCTCTGGGCTCAGCTACCTACTAGCTGCGTGACCATGAAAAAATTGCCTAAGCTTTTTGACCCCTTTTAGAAACAGCAAGATGATAAATCTACTAGAAACTGGTTGGGAGCACCAGCATTAGGAACTAATGTAAGTGAAGCACCTGGCAGCAGTCCTGCCATGTACCCAGAGGCCTCCAAACTGCTCTGCTTCTTTTACCTTCCTCAATTTTTAAACCCCTGTCAAACCTCATAGCTCTTGCATTCTTTCTGCAGTTTGCTTCTCATGTTGTCTGCATCCCTCTTCATCTCCACCCTACAACTTTCTCCTCCAGCTTACGATTTGCATTGTTCAGTCTTCAGTAATACACTTAGATATCTTCCTTTCTGTTTAAAAATTTTTCACTGTTTAGAGACAGTACCCTTGTGCTTCTTTTGCCAAAATAGGGTTCATTTTTAATTCTCCAGATTTGCTACTTCTAAGGTAAAGCCTTAGTCACATTAGCATGGCCCGGAATTTCCCATTTTAAATCTTTCCTGGGGCTGAAAATTAATCTTTCCTTAGGCAGTACCTAAAGGGTATTCGTATTGAGTGATCTGAAGATCAATTAAACACGGACTGAGCTTCAGTAAAGACACTGTTTCTCCACACAAAAGAGGCCATGGTGACGCAATAGAATCCAGGAACACTGAGTTTAGTTTGCCCAGACACCTTAAAAAAGGCAGGAATAACTTGCAAAGTTACTGGGATCCAAACAGAGAGGATGACCCTGTGCCTTCGGTCTAAGAGATGGAGTGGAGAACTAGCAACTATGTGCCTAGGAGACATTAGAGTTTACAACATGGTGTTCCACAGTCCACACATGGCCCACAAATGTGGGGGTTCTTAGCTGTGCTTTCATTGTGTTTTAATAAACCATTATCTAGACATAAAAGTATGAATTTCATATATATTATACACAGACACACGTATACACACAAAAAAGTATATTGCAGCTTCTCCTGAAAAGTCAAAAGAATATTCAACAATACTAAATTCAAATTTCCACATAGCAACCACAATTTGGAGAAGAGTGGCAGACACTCCCATGGGAGTTCTTGATCCACTACGGTTCTTAGCTTTCACTCAATGAGTGTGTGCATGGTACTGCACATGGTCCCCTGGCTTCCCATTCACCTTACCTTGGCAAACCCTTGAAAATGCCTTTGTGTCTATGTGTGTGTGTGTATGTGTGTGTGTGTGTCTTGTGTATATGTGTTTATGTGCATGTGTGTGTGTGTGTGTTTGTGTGTGTGTGTGTGTGAAATCTGAGTTTAGTTTCTTAGATGCAGATGGCATGGGCTCTTTGTTATAAATGAGTAAACGTGCAGAATTACAACTCCTGAAGGGCACACTTGAAAGGAGGCAATAAGGAATGCTACTTGAACTTTCTTACCTATTGTAACCCTAGAGAAGTCATTTTCAACATAAACAATTTGCTCCCCATATAATTGCCGATGTTTGGAGAACCTGTTTGCTTATTGCACATGGTGGCAGGCATCTTGTGGGAAGAGACCAGAGATGTTACAAAACATCCTATAATGCACAGGACAGTCTAACATAAAAAGAATTATCTAATATGATATGTTAAAATGCCTTTGGAACTGAGAGTGAGAACCCCTGTTTTAGAGGACTTTGGTCAACTTCGTAAGAACATGGACTTTGTCACCACTGTGGAAACAAGGGGTTCCTGACACAGTCAGTTCTCCTGCCATTAGAACACCTAACTTGGGAAGATAATAGAATGAGACAAACATCATTACCCATGTACATGTATGAATACATGGTATGACTCTACATCGTGTACAACCAGAGAAATGATCATTGTGCTCCATTTTTGTACAATGAATCAAGATTTTTAAAAATGCATTCTTTTCACACAAAAAAAATAATGCCTAACTTGCCAAGAACCTCTTATTGGATTGTTGACATCAATAAATCTGCTAAAAAAATGTGTAATTTATAACAGTGATAAAAATAGAAGATGCATAGAAATAAATCTGTAATAAATCTACAAATAGACATATATAAGATCTTTATAGAAAAATATAGGTACCTTTATTGAAAGACATTAAAGAAGAAAAATGAATGGAGAATTGTACCATGTTTGAGACCAGGAAGATTCAATAACGGAAAGAGATTTACTTTCCCTGGATTAATTTATAGATTTAATGTATTTTCAATAAAAGTCCTAACATACATGAGGGAGTTTACTATTTATGAAGACCTACATAAGATGATAGTTATTGTGATGCTACTATAGGGATAGACAATTAGACAAACAGATAAATGGAACACAGTAAAGAGACCTAAACAGATTCATTTATATACAGAAAATTGACACATGAAAGAGTTGGAATTTCCATCAATGGACATTTATTGTTCAATATACCATTTTATAAATGGTATGAAGACAATTAGATATTCTGGGGGGGGTAAATAAAAATAAATCTTTATATTGGCACCATTTATCAAAGTAGGTATACACACATGTGCACATGCACACATGAAGCTTGGCCCTCCGCTAGGTGACATGAATCCAGATATGAAGGGTAAGGAGTGCTTTTAGAAAGAAGAACCCAGAGGGAAGGGGGAAGGCATTTACAACCAGTGACAGGACTAATAATAGAAGTTGAGCCATCATCTGCCTGGGAATGCTAGAGAAGATGGCCTTAAGAGAGGAGATGACTCATTAAGGATAAAAAGCCATTTCTCAAATGAAGAAAGCAGTAGGGAGGAATAAAAAGTGAAGGAGCATTACATGTCAAGCATATATTTATAGGTATGTTATTCAGTAATTTCACTAAAAAGATAATTCTCAAGGAGAGAATGTTGCTAAGAAAAAGTGATAGCGATATTCCTTGAAATTTGTAGAAGTGTCTACATTCTATCCCATTCTATCCCATTCTATTCTAGCCTAGTCAATGTATTCTATCCATTCAATATACAGGGTCTTGGAAGTGAGTCAATAGGTCAGGTGTGAATACTCTTCAGAGTCGATGGAGGAACTTTTCCGTACAAACATAGGTAGATAGATGGGTAGTCTTCTCTAGCATAGATTATGTTACTCTGGACCAGAGTAATGTGCTAGCCCATGATACACTGTCATCGGCATGTGTGCCTGTGTCCCATGTGTGAGAGAAATGATCAAAGATTGAAAAAGTTCCTAATGTTACCAGCTGAGAGAACAGTCATTACATTTCCAAGCAAGAGTTCTGTACAGACATCCCTATGGTAAAAAATAATAAAAATATGAATAAGCATATGTTAAGATCTTTTGCCTTTTTTTATAGTATTGACTTAATCTACAACTCTTTTAACACCCACATGTGAAATTCAAACCCATGCTTTCATTTACTGGCAGGCTCAAGTGACCTGTGAGAAGACAGAATGATTTCCTAGTAAAATAAATTTGATTATAAAATAATTCTTATAGTACTAAATTAATTATTAATTTATTGACTAGTCCAAGCTGTGGAAAGAAGGAAAACCTATTGGTAACCAAGAAATGTTCCTCTATTTCAATTTTGTTTGTAGTGGAACATCAAATGATCAATATAAACTGAACATCTTTAGCATATTTATATTCTGTCACTTGTGTATTATTTGTTGCACATCAAAAGGAAATGCTTGAGGAAATAAGACATATCATAAAAAGTAACTGTTTACAACTGACCATAGGTGTTAAATTTTGCTTTAACTGCTGATTTTTTCTTGTTAAAACATTCATAAACCCAAGGAAGTGTCAATATCTCTTACATTCCTAACCCCCAATCCATGAGTATGTTACTGATATTGGATTAAAATTTACTCTTATACTACTTGGGAAAAGATCATAAGTTGTTTTAGAGTACAATATAAATTGTTGGGCATAAGTCAGTATGTTTTAAAAACAAATATAAATTATTATAACACTAATCATATTTATATCAATAATTAATATGGCTATTATAAATGAGCCTCATTGATTTATGAATGCAGAAAGGGAGGTTTTCATAAAATCATTTGTTTATCCAGGTATTTATTTTTTACTCATTTATTCAATAGAAATCAGTCAGAATCATAGGTACAAATTGACAATGGTGCCAAATTGTCATTGCTAGCTTAGACTCGCACATGTTTTTCTCCCAAGGATTTTCATAGTAACTGAATAATGTTGTGTCAGTGTTTTTATTGTGGACTGTGGACTTCTCACAACATTGGGATTGCTGTTAAAATGCAATTTCTGGGCAATACTCTTACCTTTATTAAGACAGATCCATATGTGGTACATAGTAATGTTCAGTGGTTTCTCCAGGTGATTCTAAGAGATCAAGTTTGAGCCTCCTTATTCTAGTTTCTCTTATTCTTAAGGCCATCCCTTTGGATCCTTTTTGATTCAACTTTCCTCTCTTCCATTTTCTTCATCACTTCATTAATTTGAATTGTCTTATTTCCCCGAGTCAACCCGTACCCAAGGAATGGTAAGAGCAGCTGAGGAGGTATACCAACCAACAGCCTAAAATTAAGACCTTAGGCTGTGAAATAGAACCTTACTCACTTTACTCCTCACCTGTCCTTCTTTTCCCTTTTATTCTTTTTCTTTTAATAGTTCAAAGGTGATACCTTTGTCATTGCACTTTTGAAATTACCAGTGAGTTTTGAGTTACACCAGAGTGAGTGATTCTCCACTGGGTCATGCATCAGAATAACATGTACTTCATATATTCACCAAGCCAGAAGAAAGTCTGGACATCTTAGTAGAGTTATGAAATGTGTATGTGTATATAAGTATGTGAGTGTGAGGGTACATGTGTGCACATGTGTATACAGAAGGAGAAAGAGCACAAAAATGGAATTTTAGGAAATGGAAACTACCATGTCTCAAATAAAAAATACACTAGGTAGAATTAATGAAAAACTAAACATGTTTGAAGAAGATTAGTGAATTTGACATGGCAATAACTATCCAAAATGAAACACACAAGGAATTAAGAGCTAAACAACAACAACAACAAAAGTAATCAGTAAGACAGCTTCAAACAATTTAATACAGATGAGATTGGAATTCCCAAAACAATGAATACAACACAAAATCATGTTATGTAAAAGAATCAATTGATAAATAGAAAATTGAAATTACATTCTTCTTCAAAAAATTCTGTTAGGAGAATGAAAATATAAGTCACAAACTGGGAGAAAATATCTGCAAAGCATATGTTTGATAAAAGATATTTGTAATATATAAATAACTTTTAAATGCAATAATAAGAAAACAAATAAATGTGCAAAAGATTTGAACAGACTTCTCCTCAAAGATTTATGATTAACAAATGAGCACATGAAAAGATGATTGGTATCATTCATCACCAGAGAAGAACAAATTAAAACCACATCTGTTAGAAAGATAAAAATAATGACTGACCATGCCAAGAGTTAGCAAGAACTGATGCCTTCATATATTGCTAATGAGAATGTAAAATACTACAACCACTATGGAAAATAGCAGTTTCTTAAATATGTACATACAAATACAATGATTCAGACACTCCACTAAAATCATATGCCCACCCAAGTATACATAGCAGCTTTGCTTGCAATAGCCATAAAACTGGACCCAACTCAAATGCTTATCACCAGGTGAATGGATAAGCAGATGATATTACATGTATATAATAGAATACTGCCCATCAATATAAAGAAATGAGCTCTTAATATGGATAGCTTGTATGATTCTCTAACTAATTACACCAAGAAAAAGAAGTCAGATAAAAAAGAGTTCATTCTCTATGAGCCCATGTACATAAAATTCTAGAAAACGCAAACTAATCTACAGTGACAGAAAGCAGGTCAGCAGTTGCCTGGGGACCAGAGGTGGGTGAGGAGGAACGTGAGGTTGAGTACAAAGGTGCGCAAGGAAACATTTGGGGGAATGTGTTCATTATTTTTGTTCCAGTGATGACTTCACAGGTATATACATATGTCAAAACTTACCAAATTATGTACTTTAAATATGTACAATTTATTACATATCCTTTGTAAGTCAATAAAGCTGTTCAAATCTAAGTGATGGACAGAGGACAGCAATACATCAGACTAGGCGATTATTATTAATAACCCCTGGGAACAGAAACAAAAGATTAGGAGGGAAAGTTTTTGTTGCTCTTGCCAAATGGTTTGCTTTTAACCTGACCATTTAAAATTATAATGACGAACTGGAGCTTAAATACATGTATCCTCTGACTCTACAACTATCCAAAATGTGTAACACTTGTAATACTCGAAAGATTTAAAGACTCTTCACTTTTGTTGTGCTAATGGAATGATTTAAAGGCTGTCTACCTTTTCTGTCTCTGGGGGTGGGGGGTTTTCTAGCCACATACCTGTTATAAAGGAATATGAGACTATCTTTACCTGGAAGCTCAAAGGCCCTCAGAGTCCTGATGTCTGGTCAAGCTATGAAAACAATCAAGGTTGTGATGGACTATTAAAACAAGCAATTGTACATTTGGCACTGCCTGTATGGATTGCTCTTGATTTCTGACCACCTGTTCTCATGTACATGGTCTATGTGGGACAAGAAGGTTTTCCTAGTATGGCTCAGACTCCGTAGGGTTGTCTGTATTCTTCAGGGCTCTCTGTTAACTTCCCATTAAAATCAACATAAAATGGCAGTACTGTCCCCATCCAATACCCAGACACTTTGACTATCAAAACTAAGTCATATTTTAATGACTATTGCTAATGGAATCTTTTCATTCACTCTACCAATATTTATTGTGCCCATACTATGCTTTCATCTGCTGAAAGAAATATAAAATCTCTGTCCTCATGAATGCTGAGAGGCAGAGAGACTAAAAATAAATAAATGTAAAAGGAAAGTATTTACAGAATTGGAAGCATTATGTTGAATAGACAGGATTCTACAAGATCACAACAGAAAACTATTTTTAACCCTATGATTATTTTAAACACATTCAGGAGTTTGATTTGCCAGAGAGCAGTCTACTGTGTCCCCCAAACCCAGGACTCACAAGCTCTCCTAACCATCTCCAGCACTCCAGCATTCAAATACTTTCTTGGCTTTTCCCCCAGCCTCCCATTTCTGTTATGTAGTTCAGGTGTGTGATGTGTTAAGGTGTATAAAACCATGCTCTAGCTGGCAGCGTGTGGTCAAGCCTTGCTTGGGCACAGAGCATTCCTGACATTTACTGCTTTGTACCTGGATTTCAGCTGGAACAAAATCAGGAAGCAGTCACTTTAACATTCTGTTAGAGAATTAGAGATGATTGACATTTCATAGTGGGAAAGAGCCAAGAAGATCATGTAATTCAGGTGGAAAACAGGTTTTATTTACTTTAAATTCAGATGATTGGTAATATCTGCCCGGAATAAGAAGGAGTAAGATGACTCAGACTCAAGTGTCTAAGAACACAAGGAGAGATCCTGGGGGTCAGCCAAGGGCAAAGGATGGGGCAATGAGAGCTGCACGCTGGTGTCTGCCATATCCAGTCATTTTTAGGATGAAGACCCAATACATTGAAAGAGACAAAGGTTTCTGCTGATTAATCTATGGCTCCCGATCACCTACAAAGTAAGTTTTAAACGTCTTAACTGGTAATCGAGAAGACATAAGTCAGCTTTAATATATATGTCCAGACTTACCTTCTACTGCTTCCCTAGGCTTCCATCTATTTTTTAGATCAATGACTACTGACCACTTGCCTTTCTGCAAGCCCCCAATGAACTTCCATATCTTTATGATTTTATTTGAGGGAGTACCCTCTACTTAGAACTGTTTGCTCCCAGTTCTACCTCTGGTCTAAAGCCTTCCCTGAGCCTCATGGCTCCCTCTGTCCCCCCGTTACCCTTGATGCCTGTACTACAATATTCCTGTCTTCTCCCTCTACCCAGTACAAGAAGAAGATATTTGCATGTTTTCAACATCCTCTAAGACACAGACTTGTCCATATCTCCCCATATCTCTTCTCGATTTCCTCTTTGGTGATGAGATCCATGATGTTTAGCTGAGTCCATCAGTGCTAAAATAGAGACAAGATTTCCAAGTCTCCCTTTTAGCTGGGTGTTTGTAACCAAGTTCTGATCAATGGATATCAACACACCTTGTGCAACCTCTAGGAAACACCCAAAGGGGGCCTCTGCTCCTTTTCTTGTCTTCATCCTTCCCTGTGCCTCTAATGGAGTTACGGTGGTGGAAGCTAAAGAGATGTATTAGACCATGACAGAAAATCACTGTTGAAGATGATGGAATAACTTGTTATGAGAGCTCTGGATGACCAGGTCTGGGCTGCTTGCTTCCTGATATTGTTAAACCTAAGGGAAAATATTTATCCCTCTTGCTTAGGCCTTTACTTTGTGTTTCTGTTTCTCTCAGCAAAATTAAAATAGTTACACCCTTCCTCTTTTCCTCCCCATCCCATCCTACTGAGTAGATAACACACTGGCTGATAACCTCCTCAAAGAACTGAATTCCAGCAGATGTTCAACAACTCAAAAGCCAATGACAATCAGGCAGGCAATTTCAGTGTATGAATGGGTTGAGATTGGGAGGGACCAAGGAGCAGAGAGCCTCACCACAAAAGGGAAGCTGTACAAACCAAATGTAATACCTAGTGTGTTGTTGCACACATGTTCAACATACTAATAAAACTTTTCCAGGAAGACTTTTCTTTGATTCTTTTTAACTTAATAAAGAAAAATTATCATGTGAAATCCACTGCACTATATTTTAACAGTATTTAAACCTCTTTCTATCCTGAATTATGATGACTTAAAAGCTCACCTTATACTACTGACTAGTATTCCAACTCCTCGGGGTCAGAGGACAGGTCTTATTGATATTTGTGTCCTCCAGGACACTTCTGGTGCTGGTAGACATTAACTGGCTTCCACAAATAAAGGTGAACCAAATAGCTCATAATACACACTAACAATGACTTCAAATACACATTTATTTTTCCACTTAGCCCAGAATTGGGCCTAATCACTTTCGGTGGTGCTGCTTTGTCTGGTTTCCTCCCAGTGGCTGGTAAACAGAAAGCGAGTGGATAAGCATCCTGAGAAGGAGAAGCTGCAGCCCCCAAAGCTGAGGCTTAGCGCTGCTGCGGGTCAGCCCGCTCAGGCAGGGCTTTGGCGCCAGCATTATCCTACAGAAACCCTGCTTGTTTCTTCTAGTCGTTAAACAAAGTAAAATCCCACCTGCTCAGCCTGAGCAACTGTTTTCAATCAATAATTAAGTAACTTTAAGGTCCCAATCCATACAAACTTATCAATATTTTCACTGAAAAGGAATCAATATGGAAAGAGGGAAGCATCCAAGTAAACCCTTTTAATGGCTGTGTTTTGGCTGTGAGAAGTAAATGAATTGATTAAATGAGTAGCCAATATTGGCCTGCCAATGTAATTCTTTTCTCACTTTCATAAACATTCCCACCAACCCAGTTTAACACTCTCCCTTGGTGTTACGTTACCTTGATAAAGTTCTGTTCTGAATATTCAACTCAAGAGGAGGCATTTTCTTATATGAAATGGAAGACCTTTTCTGAGTTAATAACTAACTATATCTAGTTATTAATAACTAACTATATCTAGACACTGTGTTAGTGCCTTACATGAATCAGTGAACATTGACAAAGCCCCATGAGGTAGGTTTCATTATTAATTTCCATTTTACAGACTTAGGGACAAAGGCTTTCAAAAAGTTTAATACTTGTCCCCAAATCACAATAGCTCATAAGAGTCAGAGCCAGTACTTTCTCTGTATTTGAGTATCTTCACCAGATTCAGCATACCGTATTACACACCAGTTTTATCCAGCTTGACCGTCTGGCTGTGGTGGGCCCCACTGCTTAGCCTCAGCCATTACACAGAGAACACAGAGTTTTGTCTCTTCAAGGGTCAGTCATAATGTAAAACAAGTAATCCTTTCAGACACAATTCACTTACTTCCTTCCCTCTTGGTGAATTGTCATCACCCAGAACATTCATGGAAATTAGTCTTCAGAGTCCACAGAGACAACAGCTCTGAAATCTGAATGAGTTTGGTTTAAAATTCCAGCTCTGCTATTTATTTCCTGATTGTGTAATCTTGGGCTAGTTATTTATTCTCTATGAGCCTCTATTGGCATGTTTTCATGGTAGGAGTAATAGGTGTGTCATGAAGATTAAATGAGATTAACCACGGAGAGCATGGTGTGCATGTATTATCTTTTGAGAGAAAATTTTATTCTGTAAAAATAACTTAGAGACAAATAAAGAAAAGAGGAGTTTCTAAGTTTGTACTGCTATAACAAAATACCACAGCGTGGGCAATTTATAAGCAATAGAAATTTATTTCTCACAGTTCTGGAAACAGGGCATCAAGATCGAGATGCCAGCAGCTTCAGTCTGGTGAGGACCCTGTCTCTGCTTCCAAGATGGCGCCCTGAACAGTGTCTTCTAGAAGAAGAATCATTGTGTTCTCACATAACAGGACAGCATGAAAATGGACTAACTCCCTCCATCAAACCCTTTTAGGTACCTGATCCCTTAGAGGATGGAGCCCCTGACTCAAGCATCTTCTAAGGGCCACACCTTGCAATACTGTTAAGTTCGGATTAATTTTTGGTATGAATTTTGAAGGGAACAAAAGCATTCAAACCATAACAAGGAATTTAGGGTGAAGTCAAAACTTAGGAGTGGGTCTAAAACACACCTGCAGGTGTGCACAACTGCCTTGCCCACAGACTATAAAGAATGTTACAGAATGAGTTTGTAGACATGTGGGATCAGTGCACATTCCTAGCATAAGGACAACCTCCCAGATGACCATTTCCAAGACATATGAAAGGGCACATGAAGGTTGGTAATTTCTGGGAGTATTCTTTTTTTAAAATCACAACTCATGTGCAATAAACTAGTGAATCTCACAGACATGATGTTGAATGACAGAAACCACACAAATAAGAATATATGCTGTATGATTCTTTTTATAGGAAGTTCAACAACAGGCCAAACTAATTCAGTGATAGTTGTCAGAGCAGTGGTATCCCTGGGAAAGTGGCATAGAGTGAAAAGGGTGAGGAGGGGACCTTCTGGGGTGCTCAGAATATTCCATACCTTTGGGTGGGGGTCATCAACATGTACACACATGTAAAAATGTACTGAGATGGACACTCAAAGATTAGGCACTTCACTGTATTTATGTCATTTCTGAATAAAACTTTGTTTTTAAGTCAGACTTTGTGTTTATCAGACAACTGAGTGGCCTCTCTCACTTCCCACCTCACCATACTCCTGAGAATGAGCTGGGCTCCTCCTGGGACAACCACAAAAGAGGCCAATGGGAACTACTCATTTTGAGATAAAAAACTGAAAGTGGGTCCTGCCACAGAAGACATTCATCCAGTCTATTGTCTTCTAAAACAGTGACAACACTGACATTCGGAATTTGTCTGTAGAGGAGATTTTATATTTGCAAAGCAAACATTTTGCATCAAACCCCAACTTCAGAATCTTCAGAAAGTGTGTGTGTGTCTGTGTGTATACACTGCTTTTTGTGTATGCAGACTCACAAACTGGTCTTCTTTTGTACTTTAGAAGAAAGCTTTTCCTAAATGTGCATGTTGTCAACATTTATCAAGTAAACCATAAATATGAAAGGATGGGTCTGCATCTTTAACATTTAAGTAACAAAAAATCAGAGACCAGAGTGTTGGAAGGGACCTTAACCGTAGAGGTCACCAGCTCATCTTCCCACCCTGTCAGAAATCCTTTCCCTGGTATCCCTGACTGAGGGCCGTGATATTACAATGAAGTTTAATTAAGACACCTAGAGAGTTTCTGTCTTGTTTGCTGCTGGGTCATCTGGGGATGTGAGAAGCTGAAGGGTGGGTATGGGCCGAGAAAAGAGAAGAGCCGCCAAATAGCTTTTATGTGTAATCAATACTGAACAATTCAACAGCTATAAAAATTGCTACATCTCCCCTTGGGCTCCCCGCCTTGTCTTCCAACTCAAGCCACATTAAGTCTAGAGCGATTCAGTGCTTGGATTGTTGGAAATAGACATGTCAGGGAAATGCAAAAGTTGGGCTGGCATTTTAGGTCCGCTCTGCCCTTCAGCAGCAATGGAAATCTTACCTCCCATTACAGCTGCCCGGGTCACGGCGGAACCTTCAGCCGCCCTCAGCTGTTGGAAGCCACTGTACACACTTTCTTTCTTTGTAAATATTTTTTTCAAAGGTTTACTTTTTTGAAAGAATAAATACACATTCTCATCCGTAAAGGTTGAAACTCCCCTTTTCCATCTCTCTCTGCCCTTCCTGGAATTGCCTCTCCCCTGCGGAGCACAGCTGAGAGGGGTTCACTTATGCTTTGCAGAAAAGGATTTCAGTGTGACAGAATGGAAAATCTCCAACTACAAAAGTGACCTGAAAATTGCACAAAGCACTTACTAGCTGCTGATGGGTCCCAGTTCATAATTATTGATCTGCAGAGTCTGAAAGTTAGGTAATTAATGCTTGGGAGGGTGCAAAAGACAGACTTTAGAAGAAAGTAGATTGTTTCTGTCTCCGTTCTATGTAGCCACATTTTAAGTATCTGCTACTGTGTGCTCCTTATAAAGAGAAAAATATCTGGTTAATATTTATGTAGCAAAAAATAACAATTGATAATGCATGTCAGTTTTAAGCAAATCTCATATCTTGTTCTTGTTGCAGAGCCAGCTAGAGCAGTCACTAGACAAAAAGGAAGCTAACTAAATCTTCACAGAGAAAACAGTTGAGATGTTTAGTGAGATAGAGAAGCTCTTTTGCCCAAATTATATAGAAAATATTTGCCTGGGACTCTTTATCACCTAAAATATCTAATGGAATATTCAGTTCCCAAACACTGAAAACATTGGTATTGCTTCTGTATCTGGAGATATGAAAATTATAAGGAAAAACTCAAGTAATCATACCGAACAGGAAAAAGAAGGGAAACCAGTATTTCCCACATCCCCACAATGACTGATGCATCATGCGAGAATGAGAATTACCCCAACCTTATGAGATGTTGTAAGAACATCTTACAACCTTATGAGATGTTATAAGAAGCAATGGCCATAAAGAACACAGCACATTCTTTGACATTTGCAGAAATTTAATAAATTGTACCTATAAACAGGTGAACCTAACAATTTACAGGGTGTGTGTGTGTGTGATGTATGTGTAGAGTTTAAAGACCACAACAATCTGGCTACTTGACATTGAAATATTTTTACCATTTCTTTGCTAATGTCATGTTAACAAAAATTTAAACATCAGAAGAATGAAAAGGAAAAACTATCTCCCAAAGTCAGCCACCATTAACATTTTGTTGAAAAATTTTCAATCTCCTTCTCTTTCTACACACACACACACACACACACACACACACACTTACATGTAAATGGCATACTGTTTAGACATTTTACAACCTTCTTCTTGAATTCAACAACAAGCCCTCATGTCTGCAAGGTGGATATTATTATTTCCATTGGAGGGGAGTTGAGAAATCCAAGGCCCAGAGAGGTTTTATGAATTTTCTCAAGGTTAGTTGCTTTGCTACAAAAAGAACAGGGTCAAATTTTAAATCTTAGTCTAATCCAAATTCACACAAAGAAACATGTGGCATTCCCTAGTAATTACAAATTGCCCTTAAGAAAAATTTACTTTTATGCAGCTTTTATTCTCTTTATTTCTTTCATTCCTTTTTTTTTTTTTTTTTTTTTTTTTTGTACCAGGGATTGAATCCAGGGGTGCTTAACCACTGAGCCTGAGCCACATCCTGGCCCTTTCTGTATTGATTTACAGATGGGGTTTCACCAAAATAGGGCCTCACTAAATTGCTGAGGCTGGCTTTAAACTCACAATCCTCCTGCCTCAGCCTCCAGAGCTTTTACTTTTTAAAAAGAGAGGACAGGGTTTGGGAGTAGAAAGAGGAGATAAAACAGATGGTAAAGAAAAAGGAGAAGATTTTGCATTGCAACCTTGGGAAAGATGAAGGAACATAGCTCCAGCTTTAGAACTATATCCTTCTTGGAGAAGAGAGCAACATGTGTTTAGGAGGCACCAGCAGCAGTGGGAGCCTAGGCAAGAGTTCAACGTGTGCAGACCTAAGCAATCTAATCCCAAGGCTGTTCAGTGCCTTGAACTCCTGCTCAGCTGGGCAAAGATGAGGCTCTCCAAAGTCTTCAGCAGCCCTGGCAGCCCAGACACTGACATGTGCTTTGTTTAATGCTCTGCTGTCACCATATTGAAATCCTTCATAATTTTAACTTTGATCGTGTATTTTGTAAGTTGACTCTAATGGGACAGTGGCACCTGGGCATAAGAGGAGGAGCTAGGATCATTGAAGAGGCTCTACTTTCCATTCGCTCGTGACAGGCATGGTGCCCCATGAGAACAGAACTGCAGTGGACTCACCATCTGTGGGAATTTAGCGAGATTCAAATCAAGTATAAGGCGCATGGGTTCCAGCTGTGAAGAGAACTGGGCATTGATAAGCCCTAGAGGTCACACTTCCATTTGAACCAGAATTCACTTTGAATTCAGAAATAAGGTGAAACACAAATGGCCAAAAAACTCTAGCGTCTCCTTTCTTACTTCCCTGTATCAAACAGCCACTTCTGCTGAAAATGACAACACAGAAGGAGAAAACATAGGTCAACCAGAAACCCCTTTTCCTTTTAATTTCTCCTTTTCTCATCAGTAAGCCTGAGGTAGAAAGTACTGATACAATGGCCGATAACAAGAAGAGAAAACAAAGCAAAAGGGCTGAGTTAATTTGGCAGTGAGTTTCCACTCTTCTGATAAGAACAAAACATATACGCATGGATGAAGTATAAAATAAGAATTGGTATCATTTAAATCATTTTGCAGACATATTTAATGTTCTCATATTTGCATTTAAAATAGACATCGGACCAGGCATGGTGACATATACCTGTAATCCCAGCAATTCGGGAAGCTGAGGCAGTAGAATTGCAAGTTCAAGGCCAGACTCAGCAATTTCTGGAGGCCCTAAGCAACTTAATGAGACCCTGTCTCAAAATATTAAAAAGAACTGGAAGAAAGGGTTTGGGATGTGGCTCAGTGCTCCTGGTTCCAACCCCCAGTACCAAAAAGAAAACAAAGCAAAACAAAACCCAGACATTGGATAGTATAATGAAGAATGGTAATATGCTAATAATATAAAATTTTAATTTTTTTATTCAGAATGACATTAAATAGCAAATTAAAAAGCACAATGGCAAAGGTTGCAGAAGAAAGCAAAAGGTCTTATAATTTGATACCTTTAACAGAACTTCTTTTCTGATTTTTGAACAGGAATTCTGTATTTTAATTTTGTACTGAGCCTCACAACTTATGCAGTAAACTCTGACAATACTCATTTGAGAGTAAAAACAATTGTCTCACTGCTTTTCACAGGTCCATTGCTTCTTTCATGGGCAAGTACTCAGCATTCACTATGTATCAGGAATATGCAGGGGGCTAGGAATAGATGATGAATAAAATAAACCTGGTCTCCACCCCATTTACAAAGTCTAGCTATCTAACTTAAAACAGAGTTGTGCTTCATATTTGAGGGTTCTCTAATGCAAATGAGATCTTTTCTGTTGCTGAAACTTAGTTTCCTGTGAGGAGCCTTCTTATGAACACATCTCAACTCCTTCTACAGGAGTAATTTTATCATTCCTGGTTAATCAGCAACCACATAGAATATGGGATCTGGGCTGAGAAGCCACTGAGAAAGTTCACTCATCACAGTCCTCCCTCTGATTAAATCAGTGCCTTGTTTGCACCTGTTCCAGTGTCCCCATCTGAAAAACAGGAGTGCACTGGTCTCCCTTCTATTATGTCATTTAAGAGTTGCACAACTTTAGTAGCCTTCCTGACTGGAAAAGTCTGTATAGACTTTTCAAGTGTCTGTATATGTTGTATCTTACAAAGATACAAAGAGGGCATAGTGAGGTCCACAGACCTGTGATGTGGAGCCTGTAGCAGAGGAAGACAGAGAAACCCTGGAGAGGCAGGTTATCCAGCACAACTTGATGGTTACTCTCACAGACCAACCTGTGGCCATTATTCTGACCAGGGCCTCCTCTGAGAAGGCACATCTGATGCAATCTCTAGAGCCAGGAGCTACCCCTTGGGCCCAACTACACTATGCATCACAAAGCTCAGTCATACGCATTAACTTCCTAATGTGGTGAACCATGGAGGGGCTGGTCTGTGATTGTGAGCCTTAGAAGCCACTGCCAGCCTCTCCTACTTGAGGTGGGTCTAGGTCTAAGGAAAGTAGAAATGTGCCATCATGAAGGAGGCTTATAAATGCTGAACACTTGTCCTCACACACAGTAGAAAGGGGACTGCAGGAAAGTGTACTCCAGCACCAAAATGAGAAGCAAAAGATCAAAAATCCAGATCCCAGATCTCTGCTAATTAGCCTATGTGTCTTCAGTAAGTCTGTTAGCTTTCTAGGCCGTGGTTTCCTGATCTGTTAAATGAGAATTAAACAAGATTATTTCTTACATCAACTAAATCTCAGGCATGATTTTATATATATATATATATACATATATATATATATATATCTTTTGTCTACTGCCTCCTCCCATCAATTCTTTCCAAAAACATACAACTGTTTCGAGGTCAGGGACAACATGTCTTTTGTCCTTGAATGCCAACTGCATATTATATGCCTGGTATACAGTAGGTGCTCAAGAAATACTTAATGCATGAATATTTCCTTGGAAAAATCTCTGTGAATGGAGTTGCTTTCTATTATCTCTTTCCAGAGAAAAGAGGCAGAAATCTCTGGTAATATAATAAGAAAGGGAAAGCATTCTAATAGTTGATGACACAGAATACATTAAAGCAATGTTCAGTCACCATACATTAAGTCTTTTTAATATAGCTTTTAAACAGCTTTTCTTATTAGCCAAATGAAATACAGTAATCCTTTAACTCTCCTGTGTCAGATTATCAGCTATTTCAAGTAAGTGTTAACATTTCTGTCACTGGCAAAAGTGAATTATGTTTTCCTTCCCAAGCTTGCATCAACATGCCCAACAAGCGGGCCGCACACGCCTCTCTAATGGGACAGTGTGAGGTGCCACTGCTTGGTGATTACAAGACAGCCCGACATCTGGGGGAGGGGTATGTCAGCCCCACCCTGCAGGCCCAAGCAAGGCTAAGCAACCCGGCAGTATGAGTGAATGAATGAATTGGAGTGTCATCCTGGGTGAACAATAGGACACTTACAATCACTCTGAGTTTGTTCTATAAATAGCCTGCACAGAAAACTCTAGATGTTGCCAGCCCTTGTGATCTCTGTGTCAGGGATGCTGACAATATAGATGATACCAATTACTTTATGCCCCAAACTCCCATTCTTTAGAAATCTGGAAAATCTCTCCACCAGGAAAATTCAGTTGAGTAAAACAAAGTTCTTATTTTGCAAATCAGCTGATCATGGTGTATGAGAGAGAGAGAAAGTGAAAGAGAAAGGGGGGATTTTTTTAATTGCAAGAAAAATTTGAACTTCATAACAGGTGAATGTGATCATCCCTGGAGCCCATTTCCTGCTGCATCCCTGACCCCCTCCTGCTGTCCAGTGAGCCAGTGTCCATGCTGCTGCCCCACACCATGTCTTTCAGTTGCTCTTCCTTCTGTGTAGAACAACCTCCTCATCTCGTTTACCTGGAGGTCTACTCTGCAACATTCGAAAGAACTCCAACTGGGTCAAAAGTGAATTTTGTCCTGGAAACAGAAGGATATTGGAAAGTGAGAACTGGAAGAAATGGGTCCATTTCTCAGCACCACCCCTGAGGAATTTTGTAATCTTTACCTTTCAGACCTAAATTTCATCATCTTTAGAAAGGGAAAATACTACCCTTCTCCCAGAATCCTCATGAGTATTAAGCAAGATCATGCTTGGGTACGGTGCCTGGCACACTGACCACCAATGTTCATATTGGTTGTACCTGAGTTTGAATTTTTCTGGATTCCTGTGGATATCAATTTAGCCACAAGGTAAATCTGAAATCAGATCCTGATCTCTTTACATTTTCTTCCTTTAGCCTCATAAGTTAATAGAACTACAAATTTAACAGGATTCTTTTTACTCCTGTGTTTTTGTATAACATAAATACTCGCAAAGTGTGTGGTTAAAAATTTGTTTTCCATCTTATCTTTTGGGTCTTCTCCTTGCATTAACCTCTGTTTCAAAATACTGGAAGCTAAATGTGAATGGAAAATATGAAGTTCACCAAACTTGAACATGGGTCAGTGTTTAGGAACCAAAATCTTGCTTTATTGATACCTACAGAAAATTCCTCAGATATCCACAGCTGTTCTCCAGTGCTTGCTATATCACAAGATTGCTTGTGATCCTCTGACCTTTTGATCAACTGCTTGTCTATCATCTAACATTTTCTGCTAAGCAAAAAGCAAGGTATCCCTAAGAGTAGTTATTAATTATTAATATGTATTAATAATACATTGCATTACCCTTTCACTGAAGTGCTGGCTTTTGAATATAGTCAAGTTTTATAAATTGTTGTCAATTTGAATAGGGCAATTTGAATAGGTATGCCATTTTTCAATAAATCATGGCAATCTGGATCAGTTTACCCCAGATACCCTCTCATTCGTTGCCCAAAGAAGAGCTTCTGCAGTGAAGATGTGATGGTTTTGTTTAATTCTATTCCATCTTTTTCTCTGGAAAAAACACTCATCTTTTTTTTTTTTTTTTTTTTTTTTTTTTTTTTTTTTGATGATCCATCTGAGTTTAGCCTATGTGGATCAACTCATTAAATTGATTCTTCCTCTGTCCCCAGAGGTAAGCATGTGGCCGAGACCTAGACAATCAGTATACCGCATCCCTCTGGTTCAGGGATGGGTATGTGGCATAATCTCAACCAATCAGAATGAATCCCAAGACATTTCCCCCAGAGTCTGTTTCCTCATCTGAGTGTGTGTGTGTGAGTGAGAGAGAGGGGGAGAGGGAGAGAGAGAGAGAGAGGGAGGGAGAGATACTGAGGGGTCATAGTTTATGTGGTTCATGTTTACAAGGTTGGGAGAAGGTGCATAAGTAGCATGATCCCTGCTTGAAAACTATGAAGAATTATTGCTAGAAAGATCATTGCTACCATTTACAGAGAACTTTAATTTGTGCTGGGCAGCTGTGCTAAGCACTTTATATAGATTATCTCATTTAATTCTCACAATAACTGCATGAGGTAGATTGTACTATTATTATTCACAATTTCCACAATAAGCAACTTTCCCAAAGTCACACAGCTAACAAATGAGATTGAAACTAGATCTGTCCTTCCCTAGCTCCCAGATCTTACTCTGAATAGAATGTTACTCATCAGTCTTATTGAAAGCTTATCAAAGGGCTCTTGAATTCCCTGTTAAACCAGGCTTATGTTAAATGAGAGGGGGAAATTTTTATTTTATTCTCCTGTCAATTGAAATTATTTTGTCATTGTAGTTTCACAATGTGCATATTGAAGAGAAACATGCAGATTAAGGTCTGTTACTTTTCCTAGACAACCCGACTTCGCTCCCACATGGAATTTAAACTGTAGTGACCTTCCAATGGTCATAGAATACCTCGTAGTATGGATTCTACTTCTTCATTGATTAAAAAACATCTTTGGGACCAGTAAGATAATTAGAAATTACCTTGAGATGTGATTTTGAATTTAGAAACACAAAACTGAATAAAAGAGTGATGGATAATTTCTCATGACATGAATAGACCTATGAAATATGTATTTCACTTTTCCCCATCTTGCATCAACTCATTTGGTATTTCAGTTTGTATAATAGTTAAAACTCCTGGCAGAGCACAGGCAGTAATTGCAAACAGCTGTAAAGTATTACTCATCTTGCTGATCAAAATGACTTCCCGCTAAATAAACCATGAAAAAAGCTTTTCCACCCACAGAGAAGTGAAGTGTAAATGATATATAGACTCCACCATGAAGAGAGCAACAGATTGCATTTTCCTATAACTATGGTTTTAGATAGTCACAGTCACTTTCATAACTGGTTTAGAAACTCAGTCATATTCAGGAAAAAGAACTTGGGTAATAGTGTTGATGTGGTAGTAGGGATCCTGGGAAGCATTTGAAGTTCCTGGGGAAGCTTTGGGGACAACTGCTTCACTTCTTCCCTTAGAGTTTCCAACTTGATGAAAACAATTTGTGATGTGGCTTTATGCAAACTTACTTTGAATATCATTGTCTTTTAGGCAATATAGCATCTACAGAATATTAGCTAGACATCTATGAATGGTATTACTTTGAATTTATTAACTCTGGTATGACATCCTGACAGGTGCCATATCTGAACCATATCACAGATTGTCAAAGGAAGTTACCAAAGTTGAAAACAATTAAGAACCGCAAATAGGGAATAACACAGAGATCTGAGCCTAGAGTGTGGAGTCAAATGTGGTAAGAGAACCAAGGAGGGTAAGAGTGAAGAGCTACCCTTGGAATGGCATTGAAATGAAACTGAAAAGTGGTTTTGATGTGCATTTATGAGGGTAAACCTGGTGAGGCTTACCATATATTTTTTATCTTCCATCTTTACTTGGTATTCCAGTTTGTGTAATAGTTATAATTCCTGGCAGAGCAGAGGCAGTGATTGCAAACAGCTGTAAAGTATTACTATTCTTACTGATCAAAGCTGTAGAGTATTGATCGTCTTGCTGCCTTGGTCTTCCTATCATGGTTTTGAAGGTTCGAGGAAATGTGGAGATGGTAGCACTGATAATGTGGATGCTACTCAGGGAGCATGTGACTCTCAGAGCTCCACCTCTTAGATGTAAAAACAGTTCCTGGAGTCACAGTGCTGACTTCTTATGTCACTCTAGCTAGTTGTGCAAACCTCATTTCTAGCTCCTTGTCATTCTTTTAAATTAGGGCATTCTTAGGACTCTATTCACCAAATTATAAAAGCTAAAGCACTCTTTCCCATAGACACAAACATGGATCTTTGCTCCCCACTTATCTTCTTTCCACAAACCAAGATTCATAAATTGATACTAATGCAGTCTTTCCAGTCTTCCCCTTCAAAGCCTCGCCAGGCCTACCCTTGTCAATTCACGTCGAACCCATTCTTCAGTGTCAATCCAACACTGTCCCCAGGGTTACTCTTCACTCTTATTCTGCCCAGTTCTCTTCGCCCCATTTGACTCCAGCCTGAGGTCTTTTACTTTTACCTTCTTGGGGCTCTCAATTTTTATTCAACTTTGGTACCTTCCTTTGACAATTTGTGACATGGTTCAGAAATGACATTTTATTAGGATGTAACCTCAGAGTTAATAAATCCAAAGTAATATTGTTCATCTTTTTTCCAAATTCACCTCTTCCTTCAGCTGCCCTGCCCTGTCCATGCCACCACTCTTAGCCCTGTGGTGTAGGGAGATCATGGGCCACTTCCCTGGCACTGAATGAAGGAGCTCAATAAATATTTGTTGAATCCATGAATTGATTTTCAAAGAGTCATCTACTCAGAGCCTTATAACAGGGCTGACCACTACATACGCACATGTTCTATTTTTTAAAAAGGATGAGTAAGAATTTATACCCAGATTGTAAACATCCCTCAGCATATGTATTAGAGAATTACTGAAGTTGTGGAACCAACTTTTAATAATGAAAATATTTAATACCAAAAGTGGAAGACTTTTGCCAACTGGATCTGGATATCAACCACACAGAAGGGCTTCTACTACCTTCTCAACCCTGTGCCAGAATACTGGGAAAGAGCAGAACAGAACCCCCCCACCCCCGAAAAAAAAAAAAAAAAAAAAAAAAAAAAACCTCATTCTTTTTTAACAAATAAGAAACTGAAGCCCAAAGAAGTGAAAGTCACATTGTCAGCTATAGCAGAGCTGGAGCTCAAACCTAACTGTGTGTGCAAGACTCCAGGTTCAATATTCTTTCTCCTATGAACAACTACCTCTGTGTGTGGGTGATTACCATTACCCACAGTACTATGGTGCCATAGGCCTCAACCACTCTACTGCCTCAAGGACATAGAGTAAAAGAGGCTGTGTTTTTACCATCTACTCTCAGCCTTTTAAGGTGTGATTGCCTGACTCTGGGTAAGGTGAAAGTGATCTTTCCAGGATGTGCCTGAGTTTGAATAGTTTCCATTCCCCTCTGGTTTAAGGAGCAGGAAACAGGAAAGTCAGATACATACTCTGGAAGAAATTCTCATGCAGTCCTCTTACTTCCCTGAAGGGTGACAGGTATCCATTGTGCAGAGGTTGAGTCTCATGGGACAGGATTGATTGTCTACTGCATGTCCAACTCATGTCACTTTTCATGATAGGTGCAAGTATTTAAAAGGAGGTGGGCTGTCATACATGCAGGAGAATCAGGGTTCCATGCCTGTCTCCACAGGATAAACTGTGATTTGTCTAAACCAGTCTAAACATGGGTGCTACTGTCACTTAATGGGAAACATTGTTATTGTGTGGAACTGTCCTATATATTAAAGCAACTTAACAACCCTGGATCTCACACACTATTTGGCAATGCCAGTAATTCTGACAAAAAGCCTAAAGTTATTAAAGATTTTCATCAGACTTCAAATGCAAAGACCATGGAAGTATGCTACATGTTTTAATCTTTAAACATGTAAATATCAGTCCCCACAACCCACTGAAACAAAAAGCTTCCAGGATCCTTTCTTATTCTTATCAGGAATGTTGAAAAGGTCCTGGAGGCCCCAATGTGAGATGACCGGGGGGGGGGGGGGGGGGGGGGGGGGGGGGGTTCATGCCCAGGGGTGAAAGGGCCATCTCTTGCTCTGACCTCACAAGAACACCAGCTATATACGAGAGTGCTGTGGCTGGGTTTTTTTGGTCCATAAGTACAGGAAGCTCTCAGTGCTGACCTGTCAGACTCCCAGATAGTTAGCTCGTTTTGTGGTTGGTAGCTAGCTGGTGGTTGGTGCTTGGTGAGTGTGGTGTTTTGCTGTTGGTTTTTTGATTTGGGCTTTTGTTTGTTTGTTTTGTCTTTTGTCTTTTGGTTGTTGGTTTGGGTCTTTTGTTTGTGTTTGTTATTTTGTTTTTTAGCTAGCATCCTTAGTTGATGTTCCGGCTTTAGGATGAGCTGTCAGAGTAGTGAGACTAGTGTAGGGTCACAGGGGCCCAGCTCCTACAAGTTGGCCCTCACAGACCATTACCAGGTCTTGAGGGAGGGGGACTTCAGCCAGGTGGTACTAGCCAGCCATCTCCTCACCGGGGCAGAGGTGACCGTGAAGGTGATGCCGAAGACACAGGGGAACGTGCCCGTCTTACCCCTACCACAGAGGTTGTTGGTCCTGGAACACGAAAACGTGATCCAGCTCTTCCAGGTCATCGAGACCAAGCACAACATCTACATGGTCATGGAGCATGCGGGCGGGGGAGAGCTTCAGTGTTATATCCCGGCTGCCTGAAGGAGAAGGCCCACAAGGTGTTCAGGCAGATCGTGCACCCTGCCACGACAAGGGCGTAGTGCACCTCTACTGAAGCCCAGCCACGTCATGGTGGATTCCGGAGCCACAACGTCAAACTCATGGACTGGCTTGATCGCCACCTTCACGCCTGGGCAGAAGCTCAACAGGTTCTGGGGCACGATCCCTACCGTGCCCCTGAAATCGTCCTGCGGCAAGAATACAAGGGTCCCCTGGCGGATGTCTGGAGCCTGGGTGTCACTCTCTTTCTTATGCTCACAGGGAGAAGCTCATTTAAGGCAAGCTCCGCCAAGCGCCTGCAGAAGCTGATCCTGCGGGCAAGCTATGACATTCCCCCACACCTTTCCAAGGATGCCCACAGCCTCGGCCAGCAGATGCTGACGCTGGACCCCACTCAGAGACCTACCCTAGAGCAGGTAATGGGGCACCCATGGCTAAGCCAGGGCGAGGAAACTTCACCCAGGCCTTGCAGCAAGCCACTCCTCACACACCCCGACTGTGCCATCATGACCTTCATGCTTGACATGGGTATAACCCCTGCAATCCCTGGGAATCCCTGGACAAGCGAAAATTCCATGCAGCCATGGCCACCTACCTCCTCCACAGGAACCAGAGAATCCAGGGGGCGGATTGTGCTCTCCAGGCGAGGCCTGTGCACCTTCCGGTGATTGGGCCTCGTCCAGGCCCCGCGGATCTCCCCAGCGACCGCCCCCACAAGTGTGACAGAAGCCCGCTCCTCCCTTGCCCCAAAAGCAGCAGCCGCCTGAGAAGGAGCAGTCAGGGTAGAGGAGCGCTGCGAGTGCCAGCGAGCCTGCCATTCCTCTGTGCTTCTTCCATGTGGACACACCCCCACCCAGCCTAGCCTCCCAGCCTGAGCCGGTGTGAGTATCTGAGGCCCAGCCCCTGGATAATCCTCAGCAGGTGGGTTGCAGAAAGCCACAGCAGCTCCATCCTCCCAGGGTACCTTCTCAGGTCAATCCGTTGACAGTGGCAGGGGCTGGAGGTGGGTCACTAGGAGGATTGCCACCTGCATTCAGGGACTGTGCTGCTGTGTGCTCTGCTTCCAATGGCCCACCTCCAGAAGAAGAGTGGCACCATGCAAGGAGGCCACAAGTGTCCTAGGGTCCAAAACACTGGCTCCAGGGAACATGCCCTGATGAGACAGACGGACCAACAGTCAGAAGACCCCAAGCTCTGAGCATCCTGACCTCCTGGAGCAGGAACCCCTCAGGAGTGAAGTCAAACAGCTTCAGCAATGAGGTGTGCCAACTGGCTCGGGCTCCCCCAGGGGCATTCCACCCAAGAGCCCATCTGCATCCACCATGACTCTCCTCTGCCCCCACCTGCCCCAGATATCAGACATACTTTTCCCTGAGACACTTCCCCACCCCTGCTCTTGCCTGGACTTCCTTTCAGTCTTCTGGGATACCAGAGATGGTTCTTAATAAATTTATTTCTCACTAATTGTATAATAAGATTGTCATTCCAGAGATTTTGTTTGTTTGTTTGTTTGTTTGCTTTGCCTTAAAGAGGCTGGTTTAAAAATAGGAGGCTGGTTAAAAATAGGGCAAAAGCAGGAGCCCAACAGCCATCCTGTCATCCCACTGCTGTTCAGTGTAGAGAGAGACTCATACACCTTGAGCTAGTGTAGATGGGGACTTGTTCCCCTTGACCTACTGTAGACAGAGATTGCCTACTTGAGCCACTTGATCCTGTTTGAGCCGATTGGTTTGGTCAGAAAGAATCCCTTTCTGTGAGGTGTGTGGAGAGAATGGATGTCAGCTGTTGGAAAAGACAGGTCTGGAAAGGCACTGGAGGCTCCAGAGTGTTCTGTGGCATCACCTCCATAATCCCATGGGAGGGAAGTGAGAGGTGGGCCAGTGGGCAGGGGTGGTCCTGCCTGCAGCAGTAGCTGGGAGCTTCACCACATGCTAAACAACCTCTGAACCCCAAATCTCCTCCTGGCCGCTGATAAAGGTCATGGAGAGTGAGCACATGGGCTTTGGGGACTGGATCTGTTAAGCCATCTCAAGGTTGCTACTTACATAAAAGCCAAGTGCACCTATGTGGACTGGCACTCATCTTTGGGTTCTAGGGACACTGAATTTTGTAACTGAAGCACACACAAAGAAAGATTAGAAAACCCTCAGATCAGTCAGTGGTTGGGGTCGGGGATAGATGTTTGAGTCAGTGCAAGTCCTCAGCTCAGAGGAGTTTATGGATAGCAAGCAGTCCTGAAACTCAAATATGACACCATCTTCACAGAACCTGAACAAAAGTAGACCTCAGTGTGCTCAGTGAGAACGGAACTGTGGCCCTGAGAGCCATGCAGAAAGCTCAGTGTAAGGGAACCTGAAGATCCATCAACAGAAAAGCAAACAACAGAGAGAAGAAAGTCTTTGTCCCTATTACTAAAGCAAAGGAGGTACAGAGGCATCTGTACATGACAGCACAGCTACCAGGATCTGCTGTGAGGTGGAACTGTTCCTGTGGCTGGATTAAGATGCAATGGAGTGCACAGCTGGCCTGAAAAAAGGTTGCTCTGACAGCAGCTTTGCCTCTAATTCCTGAGCAATCCCAGCCAGTTACCAGTAACTGCTCTCCACATCCTTCTTTGTAAACTATAAAGATTAAACTAGACAAAGCATCTGAGTCTCCTCCTTGCACTCATACTCAGGGTGGCCAATGTTGCTGGCAGGACAAATCATCTAATTTTAGGGCCCAGTGCAAAACAAAAATGGAGCATTCTTTGTTCAATAATTAACAATTTTGAGATGGTCACTGTGGAGCTCAGCACCCTTTGTACCTGCATAACTCTGACCTTAAGCCAGCCCAGGTTCCAGCTTCTCATCAAGAAGTTGGTCAGGCACTTGGGGATTTAGAAGTTGGATCTCCCAGGCTAAAGTTGAAAGGGGAGCACTTGCTGGGCCATCCACAATTGGAGACAACACAACGACCCCGGCATGGTACAAAGCATTGGTGGAGAGAAGGAAGGGGCTCAGCACATACACACAAAAATAACCCTTTCCAGGTCTCCTGTCCAGGTTTCAGTTGCGGGTAGGACTGCCCCAGCTTTCAGAGCCCTCAAAGAAGATCTCATGCTTTTAAACGTGGGCCAAGTCTGGAAGTAGCAGATTTCACATCTCCACATTCTTCTGTATGTCTTTCAGAATAAAGAGCTTGAATCAAGAAGTCCAGCAGACAACCCTTGCAAATATGGTCAATAGGTAGGCGGGTGGTGTTACCCCTCCTCTCCTAAATCCGCTGCTATTCCATCAGCATGATGGCAGTAGTGGCCTGGGCCTTGAACATGTGAGACAGACTACATTGCTCATGGCCCACTCTTCTACCTGTCTTGGTGCATTGTATCAAGTCTCAGCACTCAGAGTAAATGCTATTAATTCTACGCAGTCACTAAAAGTCAGTGAAGACCATCAGCCAGCCATGCCTCAGTACTTGGGGGTTGAAGGGACTTCTACTAAGGCCCTGCCTGTCACTACCAAGTTCTTCCTATCAGAAGGTAATTGTCTGATGCCTGGCAGGTTGTTGTCAGCAGACCAGTCAAATCCACATTCAGTGTTTCCCATAATGAGGTCTTTGGTGTCAAGTGACATTAAAGAATGCGAGTGGTGAAGAAACACCTCCAGTGAACCACTTTCCGATAGCCTGAGAATGCAGCTTTCGAATGGCTCCTATTACTGAGCTTTAAAAAATTGGGAAGCCTTAGTGAAAAAGAGAGCACCATGCTGGAGGTTGGAGGACCTGACGTCCAGTCCTCTATTCCTATTTACAGGCTGAACGACCAAAGATAAGCCATTTGTCCTGCTGGGTTTCCATTTTCCCATTGAAAAATGGCAATAAAATACCTGCCTCATGGAGACATTGTAGCCATAAAATGAGATAACTGAAAAAAAACATACATTTAAAAATAAAATCACTCTGCAACTATTGAGTCTAACCCCATAAGCTTCATGAATCCAATAAAATAAGTTATGATGATAATAATCTTTAGAGCTAGCCCCCAAGGTAGAAAATGTTATTCCAAGTACCCCTATCAAAGTTCCTTGAGAAGCTCTAAGGTTATCTGTAAAATCTAGAAAGGGATACACTCAAATTAGCAAAGTCATATCAAAATTTGGAGAAGAAAAAAAACAAATGAAAAAGAAAAGAGGTTTAAGAGATTTACCCCCACCGATCTCTTAGTAATTTTCGTGCTCATTATCAGTAAGCTGTGTTTTTCTTGTAAAAGAGCTATTTGGGCGTGCAGTGACTTGAGATAATTAAGAATGCATTTACATTTTATGGAGCCACTAATGCCCTCAGCATTCTAGGACCTTGCATTAGATTTGCTCATGGTATTTTTCCCCAATCAGTGAATATTAAAATATTTAACCTGTAGTCAGGCAGTAACCTCTCAAGACACTAGGACTTGATTCTGTGATGTCAAGAAGTCAAAAGGGGGTTTGTCAACAGAGAAAAAACTATAGCTACACTCCAAATCCTGCTTCTATGAGTGTTTTTTTTTTCTTATTTCTTAATTGCTTGAGGAATCTCATTAAATTTTGCTTTTAAAATAGGAATTGGAAGAGCCACAGAGTAACTTGGGAAAGGATGGCTTTTAACGTGGTTCCCAAATGACAACACAAAAAAATGACGCTGAAAATTATTGGCCCTCTGAAAACTGAAGATCTCAAGAAGGTGGGGAATTTGACCAGATGATCTTGTGAGGGAACTTCCAATTCTAAGTACTATGTAATGTCCAAAGATGAGGATGTTTGATTGCACCATGTCCCAGTCCTCTGAGTGACATGGAGAACAAAGATCCAGACTCTACCCAGTACCACGAAATCTTCACCTGGAAGGGGAGAGACCTGCTACAGGCAACTTCTGAGGTGGGTTTCCAATGGCAACAGATAGAATCTAACCCCAGCCCCTCCACATTCCTTTGTAAATCTAGTTTGCTATCCTGCAAACTGACATCTGAACTAGGGAACATGATGGGCTGAATTGTAAGGTTGTCACCACATTGCCGCTCCTTTTATTTAGGCGAGTGTACATAAATAATGACCTAAATAAGTTACAGCTCAACACAGTCCACACAGCATCAGGCAGAAAACCACCTAGGACAAGGTATGTGAAGAAGGGAGCGTAAAAACAGAGTATTTAGAAGTCTGATCTATCTGTGGTTCTAATTTTCAAAGTCAGAAGAGAGATGTCCCCTAGGAGACTGGACCCTGCTTAGAAAGAGTCTTGGACTAGGCAATAAAATAATATGAAAATACCAAAAAATAAAAATGAGAAAGGGAAATAGATATGTAACTTCATCACGGGACTCCTGTGGTATCTCACAACACCATGCTTCATGAACCCCAAAGAAAGCAAAAATCCAGCTAGTGTTATAAATCCTGGTCAGCTGAATTATTTCACATGTTGCAGCCTGACTTAAGTTATTCATCGCAGAGGCTAGCAGCTCCCAGATGCATCCTTCCATGTCACTGGACAGGGTAAAAATAATAAATTGGCCATTGTGAGACACTCTGAGTTTCGTGGGGTTGAGCAGAGCATATTTTATATTCTTCTCTTGGAACTGCCTCTTGTTGGTAGTAAATGGTTGCCAGCGCTGCTGTTTCTCAATAGACAAGTCCTAGAAGTAAAGATAATTCAATTTTCATTCACTCTTAGGTCTCTTGCTACCCATGTTCTTCCTTGACACGGACAAGGCTGTGCCTGTCTTCCTGGCCTGAGGCCTGAAGTAACATTGTACAGTTTGCTCCTTGCCAGAAAATGCCATGAGCCACTCTTAAAAAAAACCTCCCAGCCAGTGCAGACCACTCCAGTGAGCACAAATGGTCTGGTGGCTGTCTTAGCTGGTCTTCCTCCTTAATTCATTTCTCTCCAAGAATAAAGATAACATGGTGTCTATTCAGCAGCAGCTCTTAAAAGACAATCAAGTTTGGTTTAAATCTTTAAAAGTTGCCATTACATTTGAAAATATAATAACAAGGGTAGCCCCCTCTGTTAGACTGAAATTAAATTATTATCTTTGTACTGTTGGAATGGCAAGTATAATTTCTATTACTTGTTTAAAAAGCAATATAGCAAATTATTAAATACCACTAAAATGTTCAGTATTTTTGGAACAAATAACCTCATTTATGAAAATTCATTCTAAGGGTATTTTTCAACAGAAAAAAAAGTGAGGTACATGTGCATATATATTCCTGTGAAAAACATGGAACTTATTAAACAAAATTTAGATACAAATGACTCTGTAGAAACATGGAACAATGTTCCCCAATAATGTTAAAGGATAAAAGCTTAGAAGAATAGAATATGTTCTTTGATTGCATCGATGAAAGAAAACAAAGATATATGTAGGGACAAAGATGATAAACACAAGAGCAGGTTTTAGGGATTGTGGAGTATGTGTATTTTTTCTGCATTCAAATTTGTCATCAATATTGCTTTTATATTCTATTCTCCCCACCAAAAACAAAAACAGAACAACGTTTTAAGGGTACTGAATATGTGTCCATTTGGTTTCTTCTGAAACTGGCTTTCATGACTCAGTCTACTCCAATTACTTTTGTTTTAACTAGACAGAAGGAAGGTTATCCTTTTTGTATTTTAGTAGCCAGGCATAGGTCTAGCCACCCAGTTGCTTTTTTTTTTTTTTTTTTTTTTTGGCTACACTGCTTTCAATCATTTTCATGATGCCTGCATGATTTACAATGCTGAGAGCTAAGTTTCAATAAGTCGAGTCCACTGTTCACCTCCACTGTCATGGCATTCTTATATGCTTTTTTTCTTCTTTATTTAGAGCCATCATGCTCCCTTTACAAAGGTAGAATGGGACTGTATAACCACGATCCAAGCATTCAAATACTACAAAGCACCCAAATAAGACGTCCCCCTCCTAACAAAGCTATCACTGGACAAAATAAAATGTAAACAGCAAAATAACAAATATTGTGGGTGGCAGCGACACTGGTATTCTGAAAGATGAACAAATGCAATTAAGAAACCAGGCAAAGAAGTAAACATGCCATGTAGCCTACAAAAGGCCAGCCACATTGTGTTTATTTTAATATTGTTTAACGGTAACACCTAATAAAGAGAGCATCATGATTGTGTGAACTAAATTTTCAGTCATAATGAATGCTACAAACTTAACCTCCCAAGTTTAAATAGGCTACAACGTCTTGGGAAAAATGCAAGAAAAATTATTTGATAAAGGTGACGGTTTTTCACACCTGAAAATAATGTTTTTCTTCCAGCCTATCTTGATCAACAGCCGGCAGCAACACATTGCAGATATAATCTCAAGACCTTGTGGCATGTACTTGTCACTACATGCATAACTTACTATGGACAGAGGATCACGGAGATTTTGAACATAATTTCCCACACGACAGGAGATTAAATAGACCACATTGGAAGAAGGCAAGAAGAAGCTAGGTCTCTGGAGTACCAAAAAGTAAACTTCAGCCAGTTCTGGAAGCAGAGAAACAGCAGGAAATATACTTTCAGATGGGCTACTTTCTCAGTAGTTCCCGCTTTCAAGAACTCTAGGGAAAGTATGAGTTACTTAGTAAGAGTCTAAAGGAAAAGGGCCCAGTCCTGTGAAGATTTGCAATGGAAAGAAATTATTGTCTCCTTATTTATGTTTTTCTTTCTCCTCTCCCTTTGTGATGCTTCCCTTTTTGGGGGTGTCCACTCCCCCATAATACCTTACCCCATCATCCATCAGAGCCTGTTCTGAGACTGCAGTTCCAATACCTATAATGAGACCTATAATGAGATGTTGTCAATCCCTACCCCTCAGTGTATACATTATATGAAGCTTTCTGTCTATGTGTTTTCTAATGTAGGAATACCAGGCATCAATGAATAAGTAGAAAAAGGCTCTGAAATACAGAACTTTCTCAATGTCCCAGAAACAATTCTACACAGCATCTTACAGCATGACCCTGGATCTGCTGTGCTTAGTGAAAACAGTAATAATTGTACCCACTTCAGGAGAGTTCTGAAGACTAAACGGGATCATTTGTGGAAATCTCTAGAGCAGTGCCTGGCACATAGCAAAGCTCTCAATATGTGTTACTTAACTATAATCATTATCATCAATTGATGCAAAAGTCTTTCTGACACCAAGTCACACGAGAACATGGCCAGTTAAAGAACATATGTGAATTAAAGCATGTTTGAGGCTAGCTTGCCACACAGTGTAGCATAGTGGTTATGAACATAGATTCTGAAGATCAACTACTCAACCCCTGCTGTCACCACTTAGCCACCTTGTGACACCAAGCTTCAGATCTCTAACCTGAAAAATGTCACTCACAGGAAAATGTTTTCCTTTCTGGAGAAAAGAGCCCTCTTCAGTCAAAATTGTATCTTCAAAAATTGGTTAAGAAGGAATTAGTGTTCAGGAATTGGGGGCTACACATAACCCCCAAGATGTGACCCAATTGGGAAATCAGGTATCAGAGCCACTCATTCTGTAGAACATGTCATACATGTGGGGTACTGCTGGCTTCTCAATACCCTAGTACTGAATTAGGCAGTTACTCCTGGAAAGAGTCTATTAGAAAAAAGACAATAACAGAAGCTGTGTTACCAGCTCAACTGTTTCTTCCAAACATACTCCTCAGATAAGTCACTTCTCTTCCCACAGAGTGGATTGAGTGAGTTTATGATGAAAGGCTAGAAGCTTTTCTCTCCTATTTTTCTCTCATGAAAGGGGCTGAAAGTGACATTCCCATGTGGGAACTTACAGACTATAGAAGTTTCTCCTAACTCTTGGCCTTAACTGATACATCTTCATGTTTTTATATCCTTATGTTCCATTTGGCAATTGGGCATATCCTCTAAAGTAATCTGATAAACGTGTTGTAAGGATGAAGATTGTTTACTCTCCTTGTGAAAGCTTGTCTTCAGGAAGACTACCATCAAGTTCTTCCTTCCCGGCATGTGCATACCTTTCCTTCATCTAGAGATGAAGTTTGTTCCTTCACCCTACTGGATCTGAGCTATCTGCAACTGCTTTGATGGGCAGGATAAAGCAGAACTAATGCTGCATGGACTCTAAGACTAGCATAAAATGTCTTACAACTTTCAGCCAGACTTTCTTGGAATATTGCTCTAGGAGAAACCAACCCTCCTATAAGAATCAGAATGATTTTCATTTTTTTTCCCCACTTCATCCTCAGGGAATATTTTATTGAGAATGTTCTGTAGTGCTGGCTTTCTAATTGTGAATTCTTTTAACTTTTGTTTATCATGGAAGGTTTTTATTTCATCTTCAAATCTGAAACTTAATTTTGCTAGATATAAAATTCTTGGTTGGCATCCATTTTCTTACAGAGCTTGAAATATATTGTTCCATAACCTCTTAGCTTTGAGGGTCTGCATTAAGAAATCAGTTGAGATCTGAATTGATTTTCCCCTATACACAATTTTATTATTATTTTTCTCACAACCTTTAAGATTTTATCCTTATTCTGTATTGTAGTCATTTTCATTATAATGTGCCTTGGTGTGGGTCTGCTGTAATTTTGTAAATTTGGGGTCCCGTAAGCCTCCTGTATTTGATTTTCCTTTTCATTCTTCAGGTTGGGAAATTTTTCTGATGTCATTGAAAAGACTGTGCATTCCTTTGGTTTGTATCTCTGCTCCTTCTTCTATCCTGATAACTCTTAAATTTGGTCTTTTCATGCTATCCCATAATTCTTGGAAGTTCTGTTCATGATTTCTTACCATCTTCTCTGCATAGTCAACTTTATTTTCAATGGAATATTACTCAGATCAATGTTTATAGCTGCTCAATTCACAATAGCCAGACTGTGGAACCAACCTAGATGCCCTTCAATTGACGAATGGATAAAGAAACTGTGGTATATATATACAATGGAATATTACTCAGCCATAAAGAATGATAAAAATATGGCATTTGCAGGCAAATGGATGAAATTGGAGAATATCATGCTAAGTGAGATAAGCCAATCTCAAAAAGCCAAAGGACGAATGATATCGCTAATAAGTGGATGATGACACATAATGGGGGGAGGGAAGGGTTAGTGTTAGGGTTAGAGTTAGGGTTAGGGAGGGGGGCAAGTATGGAGGAAGGAAGGACTGTATAGAGGGAAAAGAGGGGTGGGAGGGGTGGGGGAAAGGGAAAAAATAACAGAATGAATCAAACAACATTACTCTATGTAAATTTATGATTACACAAATGTTATGCCTTTACGCCATGTACAAACAAAGAAACAACATGTATCCCATTTGTTTACAATAAAAAAAAAATTATAGCATTTGCTGATAAATGGATGGAGTTAGAGAATATCATGCTAAGTGAAATAAGCCAAACCCCAAAACCAAAGGCCAAATGTTTTCTCTAATATGCGGATGCTAATTCACAATATGGGGGGTGAGTGGTGGGTGGGGAAGTATAGAGTTGCTTTAAATATATATTAGGTAGAGGGGAGTGAAGGTAGGGGAAGGGGTCTGGGGGTAGGAAGGATAGTAGAGTGAAACAGACATTATTACCCCATGTACATATATGACTGCATGACCGATGTGATCCTACAATATGTACAATCAGAAAAATAGGAGTTTATACTCCATTTATGTATGATCTATCAAGATGTATGAATGCATTCTACTGTCATGTACAACTAATTTGAACAAACCAAAAAGAATTTAAAAAAAAGAATTAGACTGTCTTTAAACCTCCAAGCTATGAGGAAACCAAAACTAGCCATGTGGAGAGAGAGATGCCCAGCCAGTCTCTAATTGTTCCAGGCATTCCAAATGAGGTATCAGACATGGGATTGAAAGATCATTTAGACATCCTATTCTGTCAATTCTTCACTTGACTCTGGAGTTAGCTGCAAACTTGTGAGAAATTCCAAGTTAAAACCACCCAGCTGAGCCCAGTCAACACAGAGAACCATGAAAGATACTAATAGTGATTTCAAGTGGCTAAGTTTTGGGGTATTACATGTCAATAGATAATAAAACATTCCCTTTAATACACTATGCCATTTTTTTTTTTTTTTTTTTTTTACTGAGTTTGTTATTTTCTCTTTGATGCTTGAACAACAGACTAATTTTTATTCAGGGGAATAAAAATGTTAAAAGATAGGTGATGTTTGGCATTTGTTTTGGTGTTATCTAAACAAACAGCAAAATTCTGCATTTTTCGCAAAGGATTGGTGCTTAATCCTCAATTAAAATGCTTTATAAAAACAAATGAAACTGTATTGCTTCTAGCAGGCTAAATGTTGCAACTCTAATGCATATAATAGATTTGATAACAGACAGAATGAATATTTACCATGAAACTAATTTCCTATCATTTGATGCCAATTAGGATTGTAATTGCTTCTTCAGCATCACCAGATCATTCACAGCTTCAGGAAGTACAAGTGCATTTAGTTACATTTATTTAACTTGTGTAAATTATTCTGTAATTTGTTATTTCCAGAAGAAAATGAAACTTGAAATCAGGAACACTTCTGACCTAATTTTCTGTAGAGATAGACATTAAAAATCAGATAAATTAGTAAAGCCAATCTTGCAAATGACTTCATGTCCACAAGCTTGATCTTCAAAGAATCTCAGAAAGATAACCAAAGATACATCGGGGTAGTAATATTTTAGTCATCCTTGCCTGTACAAGCCTATTTCGTAGATTTGATGGAATTTTTTGTGAAAAATATTCATTTAACATAGTTTTGATACCACCAGATCAAAGTGTATATGACTGAGACATGAGTTAGATACTGATTTATAAACAGGAGGACAATCACTTGGTTGCCTGCTATAAACATTTTTTCTAAAGGCTGAAGATATTCTGTCTAAAATTCAGGGCTTATTTCTCTGGCCTAGGAAACCAGGCAACATGGGATTTGCAATCTTTCAACTCCCTTGCATTCAGGGTTAGCCTTTTTACTTGTCTGAGCTACTGTTTATTCTCTTGGGGCTAAAAAGAAGAAGAAGAAGAAGAATGTGTGATATTTAGGAATTCACCATGAAATCATTCATATAAAAGTGACCTGCTTGATCTTGATTTTTATAGCAAATGATATATAATAAGAACACAGAAAGAGGAGAACTCTCCAATTCCCAAAAGCCCAGGTCACTCCATTGAGTGCTTTGAACATCACTGGAAACAGCCTATGTTAATTCTTATGGACAATAAGTAAATCACCACATTAGTGTAACTTTCACCCAAGAGAATCTTGCTAAGATCAGATCTGTCTTGGAGGCTAGTGTTGGTGTTTCTATCCCAGAGGCATTTCTGTTAATTTCACTAAACTGTTAATCCTACAATACCAGATCATCTTAATGCACTATCCAACCAAACATGAAGGGCAAAGCAGTCCTGTCTCAGTTACAGGAGCTGATGAAGTAATTGTGGAAGGTAAATGAGAACCTCCCTAGCTTAGGTCTTATAACCAGGAAGTATGTTCGCTGTGATCTTCTCTGGGTATGCTGTTAAGCTGGGATAAAAGAGACTGAGCATTGGTATAGCAAGTGAAATGCTGGATTTGGTCAGAGCTCATGAGTCACTGCCGCTGGTCCTGAAGCATGGTACTCAGTTGGTTTCCTAGCCCTGAAACACATGGAACTCCTTTTAGATGTCTTTCCCAGGAATTCAGAAGCACATAAAGGGAGAAAACACACAGAGAAGAACATAAAGCTGTTGAAGAGGTAGACTCAGAGTGACCTCCAAGAATACAAAAAGAAAGGCTTTTTGATTGAAGTATTTTTAAATTATTGCTGATACCAAAAATAGAAGTCAATCAGACTGAGAATTTAAACTGAAATTGAATTCAAATTTTAAAAATCTGTTACTAGCAATTCCAAATTCAACAAATATGAATACACACACGTTCTCATAAGAAATCAAACAATGTAAAATCCAGGTAGGCATGATATCAATGGGAGAGGCAGTCCAAAGTGATCATGGTTTGCTTTTATTCTTCTCATTGATGGAGAATTTTTAGATTTTTCATCTAGTAGCAAAATCAGTAGAACTGTGACTTATGTTTCACGTTTAAGTAGATTATTGTAGACACTTTTGAAAATTCAAGAATATTCCGTATTTTTCTACTTTTTTTTCCTTGTTTTGGAAGTTGCAAGGAGACTTACTCCAACTTTTTCTCAGTGTTTTTTGAATGTTGTCTTCTCTAAAGGTTTTTCTCCAATTTCTCTAAAGAGTTATGATAACATCTAGGCTTTACCTTATATTGACTTCAGCAAATGGAACTCGAATGGCAAAATACAAAATAGATTAGTCAGAAATATAAAATCCTATAAAGGCTTATGGTGAATAATTTAAATGGAAATGATTTTGATTGTCACTAGAAATAACAATTGAGTGCCTTGCTGACACACAGTACAATAAGCCCTTGGCAATTGTGGATTTAACATGCGTCATTTTGAATGTTCTTAAATGACCCTGAAAGCCCCATAACATGTAGTAATTTGTAATTTTGCTGAGGCATGAATCTGAATGACCTGCACTGGGAGGCAGGGAGAGTCATTTAGATAACAGAACTTTACTCTTCAGTTTTATTTGGAGAAGTTCTATAAATTGGAAGATTTGCAAAGATCTCAGAGACTCCCGCACAAACATTTTCATATCTAATATAGTGTTAGAAACACTAGTAAAGGGGAAGAGGGTACAAATTCAGAAAAAAAATTGAAGTACTATAATGTCAACATAGAACACTGATATGAGAAAACTCAATGAATACTTGTTCATATTGATTCATTGTGAAGTGGAATAATGTATGTTAAGTATTTCACATGATGTCTGACACATGGTGGAGTGTTCTTTATGTCTTAGTTTCCTCTTCTTTGCTTCATGTTTGCTATTGAAATGTTTAAAAGTATCTTTTATTTAGATAAGGGCAGAAAGTACCAGAGGATATTGCTGTTGTTTTGTTTGAATTTTTCAGGAGTTGAGCAATGTTTAGAGCAAAATCTGCTTAAGAAGGGGCCTCTGTATAAAGCCCACACTTGATTTAGCAGTCTATATTTATGTGTAGCGACAGAGGCATTGATTATACATTCTCTTAATCTACAGCCTCACAGTGTGACAGGATTAGGAATCTGGGCCCATATGCAGATGTTAGGGTGTGTGGCAAAATTGAGACACTTCAATAAATTTGCTTTTGAAGATTAGGAATGGGTGCTTGATACACCCATTTGGCTTTTCTCGGTGTCTGAGCACAGAATCTCAGTAATCCTTCTGACGGCAATCTCATTAATGTGTCTTTCAGATCACATTACATTTATACACGTATCGTGTCTGCTTAAAAAGTCAAATAAGGCTAGCTTTTCATTAAGATGGTCTTTTCAAAATGAGTGAATATTTCAATAAATGACTGAAATAACTTTTCACAAAGATTGGTAATTTACATATGTTGTAGATATTCAAATGAAAGATGGTCCAAAATGCAGCCATCATTGCTCTCCAGCTTAGGAAGCTGAATATTGTTTGATGCTTTCCTTGAAACACAGCGTTATAATAAGAGGATCCCAAGATTTCTTCTTTGTGCTTAGACATTTGTGTTGGGGTGGAGGGCAGTATTTTTAACAACACCTTCCTCCCCACCTGGGTTTCTAAGGGTTGCACTCTTACAGGAGTAACAAACAATAGAAATCAACCAATTGTTTGGTCATCACAACATGAATATGGTAATTCACACCAACAGGAATACAGAGGTATCTTCCCTTCAATCAAAATAATGAGAAAGCAGTTACACATTTGCATGAAAATAGAAATTTAGGGTGGCATATTACAGTATTTCAATTGTAATCTGTTCTTCCTTCAAACCACCCCCCCCCCCCCCGCCGCCGCCTTTAACTGCCTCAGGTTTGCAAACTGCTTCAGCAACCATCAGCCAAGAAATGTACATGTCATCTGCAAATCATAGATCACAGATCTTGACTCGAGTGATTGCAGAGGGAAAAGTGCTGAAGGGTTCATAGTGGCCAGAACAAGACTTAAAAGTGATGTGAAATAGGGAGCAAAGAGGGCTGCAATTGCCTTGGAGCCTAAAATAGACCGAGCTTCAATGCCATAGAAAAAATCACCAGCTTCTCCATCATTTCTTTAAAGGTCAAAATTTTTGTAGGTGGATTGGGAGAGCAGCCGATTGCAGATGCGTTTAACAGCAGGGTATTTTCCGCTGCCATGACCAGTTAAGGAAGATTTTCAAAAACACACCTGCTGGTAAACAGTTTGGCCCTACTCTGGGTCATCTGCCTTCTCAGGTCTCCTTGCTGCCTGGATTCTTACCTGGGTAGAATCCCAAACCTCCCATCAGTCAAAGCTAGGCTTTCAGTACAGTCCATTATGATTTTTAGAGAGGTACCTCAGTGGCTTTCAGGGAGGTTTTATGGTGTGGGGCTGCCTCTTCCCAAATGCATGAAGCACACACATGAGGCCTACAGGCCCAGAGCATGGACTCACACCATTTTCTCTTCATGCTGCTGGTTGGTAGGCAGGTACTGAGACCTGACTTTCACTGCCAAGCACCGGGTACAAGCCAGCTAAGACCAGGCATGCCTGAGGGATGGCTATTTGAGTGCCTCGTAAGGAAGTCACCCAAAGGTCTGCCATATTACACTCAACTGTTGGCTGCTATAAAACAAGTAATCCATTTGGCAAATCCATCTTAAGCACATAGTCAGACTAAGGATGGGAAATCTTCCATCGCTGCCCATATTTGGCCCGTGAATGTCAAGAATGACAAGAGCTGGATCTCCTTCAAGGAAGCTTCTCCAGCTTTCATGGAGTCCCATGGAGAGCACATCTCCAGGTAAGAAAGTTGGAAGACAAGGTACCAGCACAGCTGAATTCCCAAAGCCAAAGATATCCTGGAAATCACCTGTTCCACAAGTTTGCTCTTTCTCAGATGGGGTTAGAATGAAAGTCCAGTACTGGTTAGACATCCTACCTTATCTGAACTTCCTGCCTTGCGGCAACCAGAAATACACTGGCATATGTGGGATAATGCGGCCATATGAGTTTCCCAGGGAAGAATGTGAGTGCTGGGAGCCATATTGTCCAATATGGCTGTCTACAGCCATATTGAAGATACTATTTATGGTCCTCATGTAGCCATGCCTTCGGGTTGGGATGGTGAAGTATTTAGTTGGACCTATTCTGGTCATGGGGCTCCCTGGGGATGGCTCACATTTTCCAAAGAATTGGGCTGGAGAGGCTAATGGTCATAATTTCCCTTTCCCTTGTGGATAGGATTTTCTCTTTCCAACACTTTCCAATATCTACATTTCTATTTGGCAAAGAAATAAAGGCATTAACATTAACTTTTTATATAGGCTCTTACAGCAGAAGAGTAGTGACTAAGGGACGTGGTTGTATAACCTGAAGCAAGGCACTGTAGATCTCTGCCTCTGTCTCTCACCTGATATGAAGGAATAATTGCCTATACCCTTAGGATTGTTGTCAGGATTAAGTGATATGTGAAAAGTCTTAGAACAGTGCCTGACACTCAGTAGAGTTCAGTTTTTAAAAAATTCTGCTGTTGTCATCATCATATACTTAGTGACACCTTCTTCACCATCTTCCTTCTACAGAATGGTGAGGGAGTGGGAGGAAGCTTCAGGGTACAGCAGTGGTGGCAGATCCAGGAAGGGTCCCATGGAGCTTCTTTCATCTACAAAGGTCACTGTAGCCTGACTCTAAAGTTTTTGTTTTATCTTCCTATCTCCTACAGCTCACTTACTGTCTTCATATACCTTTAGATCTTTCATAGGAACAGGAAAAGCCCTTTCAAGACTTTGCAGAAGTAAGTGCAAAGCATGAAATCAATGAGGCCACAGCACACCAGTGCAAGAGTGCAAGAGTCATGGAAAGGAAGGTGGAGATAGGGTGCTTGCACCACCAACTACAATCCCTATGAATGAGAATGTAACAAAGGAGAGAGAAGAATTATATTTAGGATCATTAATCCACTCATGCCACTTCCCTAGCGCTTAATCATCAAGGGATCCAAGCGAAATCACTTTCATCCACCCTGTAAGATGCAGAGCAGTATTGCTGCTTGTGCCAGGACTGCATCTGCCTGCTGCTTTAAAAATGCCCAGAGCCCAAACCTGGGAAGGAAGAAAGTGGTAGTTTATGCTAAAATGCTAAAGCCATTTGAAAGCAAATGCATATAATAGAAAGAATTTAAGCAGCTGGTGGATGTCATTACATGCACTTCTCAAGGAGGCCTGTCTTCTAGTGACACCAATCAAAGAACTGGGTCATCTCTCAACAGTAATTTTCTTGGAGGCCATGAAATTCCTGCATTGATTTCATCCCCTTTGGCTGAACATGCACTGAGAACAGCCAAGCTGGTGAGGGCGCAGGCAGCCCATGGGCTGTCATCAACTCCATCTGAAGAGTTTATATCCTTAATGGGATCAGAGGTCTTATCGGCGATTCCTCGTAAGTGCAACAGAGAAACTATCTTTCTCTCAGCACTGATTCCACACCTGACAATTCTCCTATTTATCAGTTAACAATTATTGTCTGAAAGCAAGGCAATTACAAAGAGGAATTTATGAAGTCCTTAGCGACTAAGAAGAAACTTGATGGAATCTCTCCATTCTGTATGAAAAATGGAAATGTGAATGGTCTGAAGACAGGACTGACTTCACATACATTAGCACCACGTCATAAAACAAATCATTAGGACATTAATTCTTGTGTTTCTGTATGCATCCAAGAAGTGATAACTATATGTGGAAGAAACTAAATCTTATACTTGCCATAAAATGTGGGCATTAGTCCTGGCCTCAAGTCTCCTCCTCTGGGAATCTTCCCAGCACCCAGGAGGAGTGGACTGTGTTCCCACCACTCTTCAAAACTGTATCTTTTCTTGTGGTGTTATTTAGCTGTTTATTTTTCTCTGCCACTGGCTTTCATCTTTGAGCAAAGGAACTCCATCTTATTCAACCTACTATTCTTCCCAGTATCCAGCCTAAGAATGACATGTGGAAGAGGCTTGAGAACATTGGCCTAACAAATATATAAATAAATCTTGATATTAATCAGTCCACAAACACCATCCTCATTAAAGCCAAATAATCCACTTATTAAAGAACAGTAAGGCAGAGTTTCTGCACCTACTCAGAGGTACAGGGACCACTGCAATGGGGATTTGTGATAGGGAGAGAGGCTGAGCTCCGACTCCAGCAAGGACAAGTGGGGATTTATAACCAAGGAGCAGTGTGAGAGTCAATGGATAGAAAGTAACTAAGAAGAAAGACCAGAGGTAAGTGGAATTCTTGCCAGACCAACTCAACAGAATGCTTGCTGTAAGCATTCCAGAGTAAAAAGAATCGTGGATGGACAGGTAGCAAAGGTAGGAGATTCTCACTAAATTGACCCAGCAGAATTCTGCTCAAACTAGATTTTACAAGGGCAGACAGGGAAGACCAAGTTGAGACCTAGATGAGCAGAGATCTCAGAGGAGCCAGACTAAACTTAGCACAAGGAGAGTCTTTGTCAACCTTTGGAAGGGATGCCACTTTCATTCTTTGAACCTCTGGCTAACACATACTCATAGAGTTCCTAAGTAGCATCCTAGACTCCAGGGTCCCTTTTGCACCTTGAGTTCACAGAACCCAAGGATAGCTTCAGATAGCTCTCTGAAAAGAAATTGTGCACTTCCAATGGAATTGAGTTGTATTGTAGGTGCTCTGGCCTCCACCTTTCAGTTACGGAAAGAAAGAAAATATTTTGAATAGTCCTTTGTGAGAGATAACCAACAGCCCATCTCTCTCCCTGGTCTGGTGGTTGCTATAACAACCAGGTGGAAGCTGACAGCACCTTGCCTCAGTTGCTGTTCATAATCTTGCATTCTGTCCTAGACTTCTCTGCTAATTAGGACAACTTCTAGGCCCACTCAGCCATCTTAAGTCATATGGGAGAAGTTAATACTCCTTAAGGTCACCCTTGACCAGTGAAATATGAGGACCAGTAGATGTACAAGGCTCTCTGACAACTCTCGGGCTCATTCACAAGGCTTCCCAGGCTGTCCCTGAGAGTAGGGAGCCCCAGTTTACTTTCCATAGTGGTGATGAGCTTAGTAACACAAGCTGGCTTTGGTTTTCATTCCATGTTTCACTCTTCTCAGTTGCCCTAGCTTTGTCTCTGGAACTAAGTAAACCACCTCCTTGTAAACCTCTGTCACATGCTCTGCTTTTTGGGGCAATGTAGTCAGAGTCCACATCCACAGAGTGATTAAGCCAATCATATTGCTTAATTAAGTGAGTATTTTGACTAGGCTCATGTTTGGTCATGATGACAAATAAAATGTAATGTCTTAGTCTACTCATAAAGGGAGTGGATAAAGGATTTTATAATTAAGTACATAAAATTAACCCAATCATTCCCCCCAAAAACTTTGTTTTTAAATAATTTATATTTCTGTTTTGAATTTATGCAAGAATTCAGGCCAATGAAACACATCTTCCTGCATATTCACCTATTCAACCACCTCCCAAGAAGCAAAGGATTTAAAATGTTACTTTATCTCATAAGAGAGAAATAGTTTTTTCAGCCTAAAGTAAAATCCACATTGCTGTTGCCAGGATTTGCTTCTCAACTAGTTTCCCTTTGATGATATCCATCACATTTGAGATTATTGGCTTAACGTTTGTCCCACTAGACTGAAGCACCATGATGGTAAGGAATGTGTTTGCCTTATTAGCATTTGGTTCCACATTTGGCACATAATGGGTCTTCAGTGAATGTTTATTCAATTTACGAGATTAAATTGGAATTGAATTTACTTTATAAAATATAAAGTGATTTACAAATTTTATACCACTCATGATGGCTCAGAGACCATCCCTCACAGACATCTGTGTTCCTGTTAGTTAAGGAGGCCTCTGGCTGAATGGGGCCACAAGCCCCTTCCTTATACAGTGAGCACAGATGGAAGGAAATTGGTGGCCAGGAGAGAACCAAGAGTGAAGGGACCTGATTCCCCTTACACACTAACAGGAACTCAGTATGAACTCTTTCTCTCTACAAAGTGCTATGGTTTGACTGTGTCCCCTAAAGTTTCATCTGGAAGAAACCCAGTCCCCAGTGCTGTGGTAGTGAGGTGGTAGGACATTTGAGAGGTGAGGATTACTGCAAGGTAATCAGGTCACCCCAGTTTGCCGTTGGAAAGGAGTAATTCTGATTTCTAGAGTGAATTAGTTCTTTCAAGAGCAGCTTGTTATAAAATATAACAAGATCACCCCACTCACTTGGTTCCTTCTGCATATGACTGATTCCCTTTCCATTTCTCTACCACATTGTGATTCAACAAAGAGGCCTTCACTAGGCCAGTAATATAGTTCAAACCCTCCAGTCACCAGAATCATGAACCAAATAAACCTCTTTAATTTTTTAAAGCACTCAGCTTTGGGCATTTTGTTATAACAACAGAAAATTGACGAATACACAAAATTTCTTAGCTTCTCTGAGATACCTTTACCATTAGTAAGATGAGAATGATGTTAAACCTTGAACTCCTGAATTGAAGGAGCAAAGTCCATCAATGAACCATCAATGGTTCATATAGCTGAGGACTTTTTGCCATTTTAATCTCAGAAAATATGACCAAGATATTTGTCAATGATCTTTTGAATAAATCTTTTTATTCAAATAAGTAAATTTCCTGTTAAGTTCCACCCTTAGTGAAAAAGGCAAACAAGTGGAAAGCTATAAAAACTCATTCTTTTTCTCCTCTATTTCCTTCCCCAAAGTAATTCTTTTAGTCTTTGAAAATCAGATCATACCTATTCTTCCTCAATCTTCTATCCATATTGGACTCTTTTTAGCTCTTTCCATGTTCACTGTCTCTTCTATTCTTTCTTATGCTATGAAAATCACTTCCAGAATCATCACTCTAATAATACCACTGATAAGCAACCTATATGATTAGTCTTCGAATTGAATATGGAAGACAAAGTAAAACTGACTTAGTCCAAGGACCGAAGTGTTTCTAATTCTCATTCTTACAATGTTACAATGAATATTTTTATATATTTGACTTGTGCCAGAGTTTCTCTATGGTACATACTTAGTATTGGAATTTCTACAACTCTAGGTTGGTATCTTCAGCTTTAGTAGTTCCCAATTACTCTCTAAAGTTTAAATCACCTTGATTTACACTCCCACCAGCAGAATGTCATCCCCACAGACCCACTGTCTTGAGTTACTTGGTATGCCTGATATTTTCATATTTGCCATTCTGATCATGTGAAGTGATATTTTAATGGGTTTTAATTTGCATTTTTCCAATTCTTACCTTTAAGAATATTAGCCCAAGCATAAAAGATATTCTGAAAACTTTGTCTCTACCATTTCACTTCCCAACCCCAACTCTGTTGGGACATTCCAAGAACATGTATGATATGGGACATGGCTGACGCTTCCCTCCATATGGAGGTCTGAGAGTCACGATGTCTCCTTCTCAGTATGAAGTCAGAATTGTGAAGGGTCTGAGATTTTACCCTACTTGGAAGCTAATAATTTCACTTGCCATAGTTTTATATACATGTACTGACAGAAGACACAAGACCCCTGGGTCAGAGAGACAGCCCATTTATTCCTCACAGCAAGACTCCTGTCTCACAGAATTACCCTGTAAGTTATATGCACAAGACTGTGCACTAAGCTGCACACCATCACCTCTTGTTCCTTCATACTTAGGATAAAATGACCAGTATTGGAATGCTCATTTGCTTTCCCAGACAGTTGAGGAAATCTATCATCCTGGAACACTTTTTATTTCTATTAAAGCCATGTGTTTCAACAGAGAAAAGTTTTGGTGTAGAATTTTTAACACCTTGCTTTTATTTAGTCAATTTCAAGTTAAGCATTGTAGAACAGTAAATTTCTATAATATGATTTCATTTACTTTTAAATACTAATTCTTCCATTTAATAGTTGGGTTGCCTTGGGTAAACTTCTTTATTTCTCTGAGATTCTATGAGCCCATCTGTCAAATGGTAATAATAGTGTTTGCATCAAAGAGTTGACAGATACAGATCAGCAAGTATAGGTAAATATGTTACCTGCTGTTCTTACTATAAGACATCTAAGATGTTCACTTTTTGGAATTAAGCAAGGACCCTTGCCTGAATGTTTTTCCAATTATTGTTCAGAGATATTTCAGATTTGGGAGATAATAATCACTACCGATATTTTGTTATCTATATTCTAGGTGCCTTAAGCAGCAATTATACTAATTATTTTACAAATGAAGGTATGATGAGAAAGATTAGCAAACATTCCTCTGGTCTTACAGCCAGTAAATGTCAGGATTTGAACTCATATATGTTTATCTCCAAACTCTGAACTCTTCTTTATTTTGGTGGGGGATGGAGTGAGGTAAAAAGATCATGCCAAATCCTCTACCTCTACCAAACAGGCACACACTCAAAATCCATAACTCTTTTAGAAGAGCTTGGTAGTTAGCAAGAGCCCCTTAAAGAAATTATACTCAAAAATCAATACTATTTTTAAGATATTCTTTCCCATTTAACTGAAAGTATTTTGAAAACCTAATGAAAGGAATCTTCTCTGACGTAGAAAATACACCCAGGCCAGACACTCTTGAACTCAGGCATTGAACTGCTAACTTACTTTATATTTTTCATTTTTACCATCCTTTTACTGGGCAGTAAAATGAGCAAATCCTGCACAGGAATATCAGAATTTTAGTGTTTTCAGATCCAGTCTGAAGGCCTAACATGATCTGAGTGATACTTTAACTCTACTAATGTGGAACTACAGCGTTTGTGTCAGCGTCTTAGACTCAAGGAACCATGCTTAGGATTGAATGGCATGTTTAACTTTCATCCTTTTTGTAATCTAAAGAATTATCTGAAGTTATACAATAAAAAAGATCCATGTTTAAACTCTGAAAGACGATGAAGTTCAGAAATCTGTTCCCCAAAGTCCTTCGCCTTTCCTCAGGTCACTTTTTTAATAAGTGACTAAAGTACCATCATGCCACAAATGACAAGAGGAGACTTTCTCTGGGATTAACCACCACACTCAGCCTCAGTCCTGCCTCTCAGTTGAGCAGAATCCTGTACTATCTCTCCGTCACAGCCTGTCTATTCCTCCAATTGTTACTTAAAGTTAATTTCAAAATAAATAATGATAAGAACCTGCCTGTGTCATTACCTACACTTTACTATTTCTTCTTTCAAAAAGTTACCTTTCTCCCTGCTACTCAGATCATTTTGCAGAAAAGCTCCAAACAAATGCTTAGGAATTAGAAACTCCTGAGTGTGGCTCACTCAGTCTAAAACTAACTTGGTCTTCCTACGAACACATTAGGAAGCAACCCATTTCTCTAGCTGTTTAAGACATCTCTGAAGACTCAAATAGTTATTCTTTCACTTTCATTCTATTTCTCTTAGTTTAACTTTTAGTTACTTCCTAGGAATGACTGCCTCTACCCAATTCACTTAAGCAGATGTAACTACAACCACAAAAACACAGTTGACTGATGTCCTCCAGAGACCTGTTCATTACCTGTCATTAAATGTTTTAAAAGTTTGCATAATTGATCCAGCCAATAAGTCATCATTGATTTATGGGTTTCTGTGCTGAAGAGTTGCTCTTTAAAAATTCATAACACACTGGTATGTGTCTTTACAATCCATTAGCTGTTTACGTACCCACAGTCTTAGCATTGATTGACCTTGGACTGAGATTCTCATGGACTTCTTTTTTTTGCAAGTCCTCAGTATAGAAAAGCAATACTTTAGCCTTATCCCTTGACAGCTATACTTTGATTTTTTTTCCCCTCCATCAAAACGGAAACCTTACTTGAAATGATGAATAAATAAAGCATATTCCATAAACAGCTCTTCACTATTATTTAAGCTTATGGGCTGCGTTGTGTGAATCTCCTTTCCCCACCATCAGATTCAAGTGTGTAAATGTTCTAAAAGGCTTTGAAAGTTTTATGATGATTTCAAGGGATGGAGGAGTAATAGCTGAAGAGTGAAGCTATTAGTTTTAATATTTATATTGAGTGCTCTGAAACATTAATGTGACAGGATGTAAGATCAGTGCAGTGGGATATATTTACTTCACAACCACTGCCACGTGGTTTAAAAAAAAAAACTGTGCATGTGTTCATTTTCTAAAATTTTGAGGCCAAGGTTCAAATGTTTTTGAGTTGTTATTTTTTCCCTTTTATGAGACTTAAAGTTCTAACTGACAAATACATTAGCTTTTCTTGAACTTGAACTTGAACTAATTTTAGGAAGCAGGAATGGACTTTCAAAGTTGGCACACAGGTCTGTCGATTTGTGTGAGTCCCCATTCAGATAGTCATCCAGGCCAGCCATGGTAAAGGGCATCCACTAGTTTGGTGACCCTTGATGCTGTCTTCCCTCCTCACTGCATTCTGGGAAATTTTAAATAATGGCAATTGTTTACAGTTATAATGAGAGCTGCTCCTAGTGACTTCACACGGAAAGGGAGGTGAGGCAGTTCTGAGCTTTGGCCTTCAACGGTTTCAACTTTTATTCTCACCTTCACCATGGCAGGATGTGCAATCTCATGCAGGTCCCTTCACACCTTTAAGCTCCAGTTATTGATTTTAAAATGAAAATGATAATTGTACCAAAACATGTAGTTCTCATAGTAATTAAATTAGATAATCCTTATGAAGACCAGTATAATAAATATATCCATTTTTTCACCACAAACAAGCAAATACCTCAAGAGTGTGCAAGGCACTGAATTTGCACCTATAATTGGCTTTTTGAAGTATAATATTTAATTACTCTTTGTGCATTGTTGCTGAAATTGTCTTTATGTATCCATTATCAAAGTATTAATAATTATTTTGGGAAAATAAGAATATTTGCCCAAAATATTCTCATAACAAGAATTATTATTCTTGTTAAATTATTATTCTTATTATGAATTCTTATTCTTGTTATGAGACTTATTCTCATAAATCTCATAACAAGAGCATTGGCATTGTTCTGGAATTAAAGAAAACCTACACGATCTGAGTTCAAGCCCCAACTCTTCCACTTTCTGCCTAGACACCATGATTCCTCCTGAATCACTGAGACTTATTTCCTCATATGTGAAATAGGGATATTGGTAGCCACGTCACAGAGTCACCATGAATAGTAAAGAAGATAATATTAATAATACATGTGATCAACAGTGAACTACTCAAAACGAGGTAGGTCCAGACAATCTCAGGTTTGGAAAGTTAGACAAACCTGAGCAGTCACACAACTCACTAGACATTTCAAGAGCAATGGAGACATTCATTATAAAGCAAATGAGACAAGGAATAAGAAATGGTCAGGATCAGTGAAGAAGATCTTACTTTATGCTAGGTGATCATGGCAGGATCAGATTGGAGTTGAACATTTAAGGACCATTTGAACATCAATGGACAAAATGTAAGTAAATATGAGCTTACATAAAATAGGGTGAGTACTGTGAACAAAGACAAAGAAAGGACACCAAGTTGTGAGGGTATGGGAGATGGTGCACCCAAGGTTAAGAACCACTGCATTACAATGTCCATCTCTGTGACTACAAAGAAAAGTGATCCTTCTGCCCTACCCCACCCTCCCTTTAGGCCTTTATTCTAAATCCATACCTTTTCTCCTCTGTTTTCCACATATTAGTCTCTCTCTCTCTCTCTCTCTCTCTCTCTCTCTCTCTCTCACACACACACACACACACACACACACACACATATTGGAGGCTTTCCTCAGATGTGTGAGAATCCATGATTCAGTTCATATTTAAGATACTTAAATACTTAAAAGATCATAGAACATTGCTGTGCAGGGACTTTGCCTGAATTGTGGAGAATTCTTTCCCAGTTCTTGCATTTGTCACAGGTAAGTGGTGAGCTGCCCCACAAATGTCAATATCAGAGGTATTTTCTCTGGAATTCTTTAGTTTCTCAAGAGAGGAGACAGTAAACTCCTGTCTGGGTACCAAATATGACTGGATATAATTATTCTGTGAGCAGGCCAGAATAGGATGCCAAGGTCCCCACAAGTCGATATGAAAAACTATCACTTAACGTCTCTGTTTTTTGACTCTGCACCTTTTCCTTTGTCCTTCCATGTGGCCACGTTTCCCAGACCAGAACCTTCGTGGTTCAGTTTTTCCAGAAACTGAATCTCTGATCATGGTGGTGGATGAATGCATGGGTATCAGGATGGGTGTGGGGAGTGTGAAGTGGAAGAGCACACTTATAGCTGATATGGCCTGGGCAATAGGCCTGGAAGTTCAGATGCTCTGTGTACTGAGTCTCCTACTATTTCTCCTGATTTTTGCTCCATCTCCTGATTTCCTCACCCTCATTATATGGTTTGTAGTCTCCAACACTGATTCTTTTCTGGGGTTTTATCAGGTGAATTGAACTACTTCTTACTGGTATTATTCTCTGTAAGTACTTGTGTTTTAACTTGCTCAGCTAAGTTAAATTATTTACCACTCTCCATCTACCTCCTATCTTCCAAAAATGTCTTAGCTGATGCTGTCTCCTCTTCTGCTTCTTTGTCCCTGTGATTTGGTGCAACTTTGTTTTTGTTCTTTGAATATTATTTTATTGGAAAATTCAGGTGGAAGAGGAGAAAAATACATAGTCAAGCCGCCATGTTTAAATAAAGTTTCGAAGGTTTGGGGGCATGGGTGGTTTTTGTTTTTACAAATACACAGAACTAGGAAAAAGCAGATAAAAGTGGAGTCACCCCATGTAAATGAGGGATGAAAATGTCAGATATCCCCTTCCCATTTTCTCCTTTTTCCTCTAAACTCAAACCAAATCTGAGAACACAGACATAAGAAAGCCATAGTGAGTCAGGTGCGGTGGCCCATGCCTATAATCCCAATGACCTGGGAGGCTGAGACAGGAGTATCACAAGTTCAAGGTCAGCCTCAGCAACTTAGGGAGATGCCATCTGAAAGTGGAAAAAAAAAAAAAAAGGACTGGGGATGTAGAAGGAAGCAAGCAAGACATGGTGTAAATATAGATTGGACTGAGGTGAAGACTTGTGGTCTCCAATTCCTGCCCTCTGGGTCCTTCTAAATTCCTACTGATTTGGTGTATTCTGTCATTCAATAAATGTTCCTGAAGTACCATCTACCTAAAGGTGCTCAAGGCTATGTGGATGATAGAAAAAAAATAACAAACCAGTCTATTCAAGTAGTTCAGAAGTAGTGGGGAAGCTGGTAGGGGAAAGATGTCTCCCTGCATGCCCTTTCAAGGTCTACTTCATCTTACAAGTCCTCCAAAGGTCAGTGGGCTTCCTAATACTACCCACCTCATCTCTTCATTATCAAAAGACACTGGTCGCATGGAGGTTCTGCCCAAGGATGCTTAAAGAGGGCCCTCTAGGTGGTGGACAGGTCGGTGTTGTCCCTACCATCTAAACATGCTCCAGTTTTTACTCCCTCAACTCCTCATCCTCAGCAGGGAGCTTGAAGAATGGAAGCTTGGTTAATGGCAATTCAGATTCCCATACTTCATAGGTATGGTCCAGGCCACAAATTCAAGGCAGGATACACCTAACAGCAGAGGGGAGTCATGATGTACACATTCCAGTTTTTATCTTCTTTTTTCCCCTCTCTCCCTTCCCTCATGCTTTCTCCATTTAAAGGATTCACTTTGAGTAACATCCCAAATGCTCACGGGGTGGTACATAAATATGCTCTTTGTTTGTCTCTGGCTATGAGTCCTTTAATGTAAAGGTTACGTGGCAAATATTTTCTATCCCAAATGTCAAAACAACTATGGACTTCCCTGAGGGGACTGTTTTTCCAAAACTCCGTGAAATCAGGTTGGCAGGCCAAGAACGACATAATGCTGCAGCTACACATATCCCTTGAAAAACCACAGGAAAGAGCACAGTCAGTGTCCTCACAGTGACACATGGGAGCAGCCCGAGATGGAGATCCTGGGGGGCTCATCAGGCATCTTGAGCAGCAGGTACAACTACCTACTTACAATCAAGACCACGGCCCCTTGCACTGTCTGCTTGTTCTTTTGACAAAGAAAATCTCTAGATGTATACACCTCACTCCAAAGGAATGATTAGGCTTAAAATTTTTTCTGGGAAAAAAACTCACACACCTTTGCAGGCTTATTCTCTGGAGATATCAAGCTCTACCATGCAAATATAATGGTAACAACAGCTTTTCTACAAATGTTCTTCCCTCTGTGGAATTCCAAAGTGCTGAACACACCATGGGGCAAATCTGGCACAGTAATTCATCTTGGTAGGCAGGCTATAGCAGCCTTTGCATAAATCCTTCCCCTGCCTTCTTAGTGATGGGAAAGACAATGTTGAGGAGAAGACATAAGAAAGCTATTAATCTGTCCACAACTTCCCTCCTTCCTTTGCCTGATTCAGAGGTTTTGGATCTTGTCAGCTTACCTGATCTCCATTCCCTAAGTGTTCTGAGAAAAGAAGCATTTTAAAAATGACACTAGAAGATTCTACAGAGAAAACAAATTAGAATAAAGTTAACTGCATGCCTCAAGGGGCTATGTGAAGTAAGGGAATTGTGGTATATTAGGAGTAATTTATAGATGGAAGAGCCTGGAAAGAGAGGAATATAAAAACCAAGCTAACAAGACAGTACTTTTCTGGATAGAGTGAATGAAAAATTCCTTGAACAAAATAATGGAAGACATGGGTGATGTTATCATATTTTGTCTATATATTTGAACCTCCTTCAGTAATAAGACACACAATAGAAGATTTGTATTTTTTACTGGGACTCCAATTAGGACACTGCTATGGCATGGGACAACATTGCAGAAGCTTCCTAAGTCTCCAAGAGAGTGGCTCTGTTCATATTTGAGTTATCTACCTATTTTTTCTGCAATCCCATTGATATTTTGTCCCATTCAACTAATTGCTTCAGAATCCATTTTCTAGACTCTTTTTCTTTTCTTCCTCAGGAAATGCACTCTTGACCTTGAATGGTTTCCATTCACAGCCCTCACCAAATTGAGGGTTAGTCAGTGAATAGGAACTAGTGTTAGAACAAATGAAACGATTAGAACTCTTTTAACTGGTGTACTATCCTTTGCCTTCCCTTCTAGATTACCCTTTTCTACCCTGTCTGGGCTCTGGGGACTGACCTGCATGGTCTGATTATTGGAACCCTTTGCCCTCTGATCTTCAGTGTAATTTAGTTAATGGGGAGCACAAAAAGAGGAGTCCCTCAAATAGGAGTACACCTGGATATTATTCCCCAAACTCATTTCCTGCTATCCAGAAGCATCCTTCAACCAAAGGCACCTGGAGGCCCTCTCCACACAGCTCTTCCTTTCTTGTGATTTGGTACCCACATCTTCTCTTGCTCATCCAGGCCTTGGATTCACTGGCTCTGGAGTTTAATACTATTCCTTGTGGGTTTTCCCTGATCTTCACCCACTAAGTAGTCTCTTTATTAGACTCTCTTCAAATTACCCAATTAGGGTGTACCATCTGTTTCCCGCTGGGACCCTGACTGGCATAGTTGGCAGAATGAAATTTACCAAAGCAAAAAACCTTGCCTACCCAGAGGGTGAAAATAAAATAAGGGTGCTGCTTACTTAGCAGTAATAAAAATAAATGTAGCCTGAGGGGGGGAAACGCTGTTAGACTGAAAATATATAAGAACACAAATGTGGAGAGAAAAAATTAAAAATATGATAACTCATTAAATTGTAACAAACTATATCAATTATATGGGTTTCCTGTATTTGACAAGTCTGATTCCTATCCATATATTACAAGAAAGGCTGTTAAAAATCTTGTTCAATCATTTGTCTTTTAAAATTTATTTTTTAAAATCTCAAAATACTGCTTTCAATGAAAGAGCTATGAAGAGTATAATCATAACCCTAACAGAATGAGATGAAAAAGATCTGGCAAGGATACTAGATTAAAAAGAAACAGAAAAAAATAAGATCCGCATTAGAAGCAGTAAAGAGCAGAATTGTCACTGAATAAAATCAAGTCAGTGGTTGTGAAGAACTCACTTGAGGGACCTGTCATAATAGAGAAAATGTCTAAAGAGAATCCCTGAAAATCAGTTGAGACCCAGGTGAAGTTCTTAACAGACAATGTACAAAATGAATATTCAATAAACAAACCATTTTGATATGTCAGGATAATTATTTAGAAAACATAACAGGGAAAGATTCCTCATGCTAGAAAAAAATTACTTGTGTGACTTAACAAATTTGCTCATAATAGCAACAAATTAACTTACGGAATTGTATGAGGAAAACCAGAGAATTTTACTTAGTTTTCACAAATAAAGGAAGTGGCATATTATGTTATTGAGTAGGAAGATTCACTATTATGAAAATATCAGTTATTCACAAATTAATCTAGATGTTTGCACACCATCATAATCAAAAGCCTAGTGGCGCTTTTGTTTGGTCTGGAGTGGAGAGATTAAGGACCTGACCAAATGATTCTGAATTTACATCAGGAAAATGCGCAAAGAAATTTTGGAAAAAGAAGCTCAAAGAAAAAGAGTTGACTCACCAAGTGATATTACATCGTTATCATAATTAAAATATTTTATTGCTTGCATAATCATGGAAATTAGTAATAAATGAAGGAAAAATAGATATTTTAAAAATAATCACTTCTATAAGTTTCTAAGGAAATGATATCATAAGTCAGTGAAGGAAAGAGATATTCAACAGTTGTAATGACACTTGGATAGATTTTTTAAAAAATATGTTCAGCTTTAATTCATGTTACATTAAAACCAATTCCAAATGTAATAAAAGACTATACTTTCAAATAATATCATAAAAATCTTGAACTATTGATAAATTCTTTAATATCTTGAATTGAGAAAGAATTTTCTACATAAAAGCAAAGCAGAATGCAATAAAGAAATAGTTTATTAGTTTTTAAAAGGTTTGCTTCTTCAAGACAGAAGAACTTAGAGGAAGGGTAGATTACTATAACAGAGTCAATAAAATGATAGTGTCTTAGTTCTTGCTGATATAACAGAATACTGTGGACATGGAAAGGAAAACATTTTTGATTTTAAGGAACCTGGGAAGTTCAATGGCAGATATAGTGTCTACCAAAGACCCATTTCCTGGTTCAAAGACAGTTGTGTACTTATTCTTTTTATTAAAATCTTTTTTATTTTTACAGACTGCATTTTGATTCATTGTACACAAATAGAGTACAACTTTTCATTTCTATGGTTGTACACAATATAGATTCACACCATTCATGTAATCACACATATACATAGGGTAATACTGTCTGTTTCATTCTTCTTCCCCCCCCCCCCCCCCCCCCCCCCCGCTACCCCGCGCCATTATATATTGTCACGCACATATCAGAGAAAACATACAGCCTTTGGTTTTTGGGCTTGGCCTATTTCACTTAGCATGATATTTTCCAACTTCATCCATTTACCAGCAAATGCCATAATTTTATTCTTCTTTATGCTGAGTAATATTTCATTATATATATATATATATATATATATATATGTATGTATATCACAGTCTCTTTATCCATTCATTTGTCAAAGAGCATCTAGGTTGGTTCCACAATCTAGCTATTGTGAATTGAACTGTTATGAACATTGATGTGGCTGCATCCCTGTAATATGCTGATTTTAAGTCCTTTGGGTATAAACTGAGGAGTGGGATAGCTGGGTCAAATGGTGGGTCCATTTCAAATTTTCTGAGGAATCTTCATATTGCTTTCCAGAGTGGTTGCACCAATTTGCAACTCCACCAGCAATATATGAGTGTGTCTTTTTCCCCACATCCACACCAACACTTATTGCTTGTGTTCTTGATAATAGCCATTCTAATTGGAGTTAGATGAAGTCTTAGGGTGGTTTTAATTTGCATTTCTCTAATTACTAGGGATGATGAGCACTTTTTCATATATTTGTTGATCACCTGTATATCTTCTTCTATGAAATGTCTGCCCAGTTCCTTATCCCATTTATTGACTGGGCTTTTTGTATTTTGGGTATAAAGTTTTTTAAGTTCTTTATAAACTTTGGAGATTAGTGCTCTGAAGTGTGTGTGGAAAAGATTTTCTCCCACTCTGTAGGCTCTCTTTTCACATTATTGATTGTTTCCTGTGCTGAGAAAATTTTTTTTAGTTTGAATCTATTCCATTTATTGATCCTTGCTTTTATTTCTTGCACTATGGGGGTCTTGTTAAGGAAGTCTGGTCCTAAACCAGCCTGATGGAGATTCAGGCCTACTTTTTCTTCTATTTGGTGAAGGGTCTCGGGCCTAATTCCTGGTTCCCTGATCCATTTTGAGTTGAGTTTTGTACAGGGTGAGAGATAGGGTTTTAATTTCATTTTACTGCTTATGGAGTTCCAGTTTTGCCAGCACCATTTGTTAAAGAGGCTATCTTTTCTCCATTGTAAGTTTTTGGCACCTTTGTCTAGTATGAGATAACTGTACTTATGTGGGTATGTCTCCATGTCTTCTATCCTGTACCATTGGTCTACTTGTCTATTTTGGTGCCAACAGCATGCCGTTTTTGTTACTATTGCTCTATAGTAAAGTTTAAGGTCTGGTAGAGTGACAGATACCTCCTGTATCACTCTTCTTGCCCAGGATTGCTTTGGCTATTCTGGGTCTTTTGTTCTTCCAGATGAATTTCACGATTGCTTTTTCTGTTTCTATGAGAAACGTCATAGGAATTTTAATTGGAATTGGGTTCAATCTGTATAGCACCTTTGGAAGTATGGCCATTTTGATAATATTAATTCTGCCTATCCAAGAACATGGGAGATCTTTCCATCTTCTAAGATCTTCTTTAATTTCTTTCTTTAATGTTCTGTAGTTTTCATTGTAGAGGTCTTTCACCTCTTTGGTTAGATTTATTCCCAAGTATTTTATTTTATTTTATTTTTTGAGGCTATTGTGAATGGAGTTGTTTTCCTCATTTCCTTTTCAGATGTTTCATCACTTATGTATAAAAATGCTTTAGATTTATGCATGTTGATTTTATATTCTGCTATTTTGCTGAATTCATTTATCATGTCTAGAAGTTTTCTGGTGGAGTTTTTGGGATCCTCTAAATCTAGAGTCATGTTATCAGCAAATAGTGACAGCTTGAGTTCCTCTTTTCCTATTCATATCCCTTCAATTTCTTTAGTCTGTCTAATTGCTCTGGCTAGTATTTCAAGGATGATGTTGAATAGAAGTGGTGAAAGACGGCATCCCTGTCTTGTTCCAGTTTTTAAAGGGAAAGCTTTCAGTTTTTCTCCATTAAGAATGATGTTGGCCAAGGGCTTAGCATAAACAGCCTTTATAATGTTGAGGTATGATACTACTATCCCTATTTTTTTCTAGTGTTTTGAGCATGAAGGGTGTTGTATTTTGTTGAATCCTTTCTCTGCATCAATTGAAATAACTGTATGATTCTTAACCCTAAGTCTATTGATTGATGAATTACATTTATTGATTTCCAGATATTGAACCAACCTTGCATTCCCAGGATGAACCCCACTTGATCGTGGTGCACTATCTTCTTAATATGTTTTTGGATGAAGTTTGCCAGATTTTGTTAAGGATTTTTGCGTCTATATTCATCAATGATATTGGTCTAAAATTTTCTTTCCTTGATGTGTTTTTGTCTGATTTGAGTATGAGGGTGATATTAGCTTCATAGAATGAGTTTGGTAGGGTTCCATTCTTTGCTATTTCCTGGAATACTTTGAGAAGTATTGGAATGAGTTCTTCTTTAAAGGTCTTGTAGAACTCACCTGAGAATCTGTCTGGTCCTGGGCTTTTCTTGGTTGGTAGGCTTTTGATGGCTTCTTCTATTTCATTGCTTGATACTGATCTTTTAAATTGTGTATGTCCTCCTGGTTCAGTTTGGGAGGATCATATGTCTCTAGAAATTTGTTGATGTCTTTGATATTTTCTATTTTGTTGGAGTATAGATTTTCAAAGTAGCTTCTTATTATGTGTTTCAGTGGTGTCTGCCATGATATTTCCTTTTTCAACATGAATTTTAGTAATTTGAGTTTTCTCTCTTCTTCTTTTTGTTAGTGTGGCTAAGGGTTTGTCTATTTTGTTTACTTTTTCAAAGAATCAACATTTTGTTTTGTCAATTTTTTGAATTGTTTGTTTTTTTTGTTTCAATTTCATTGATTTCAGCTCTGACTTTAATTATTTCCTATCTTCTACTACTTTTGGTGTTGTTCTGTTCTTCTTTTTCTAGCTGTAATATTAGGTAATTCAGTTGTTGACTTTTTATTCTCTTCTTGAATGCACTCCATGCAATGAATTTTTCTCTTAGTACTGCTTTCATAGTGTCCCAGAGACACTATGATATGATATGTTGTTTTGCCATTCTCATTTACCTCTAAGAATTTTGTTTATCTCCTCCATGATGTTTCCTATTATCTATGCTTCATTCAATAGCATATTATTTAGTCTCCAGGTGTTGGAGTAATTCCTGTTTTTGATTTTGTTGTTGATTTCTAATTTCATTCCATTATGATCTGATAGAACACAAGGTAGTATCTCTATTTTTTTGCATTTAATTAAGGACTGCTTTGTGGCATAACATGTGGTCTATTTTTGAGAAGGTTTCATGTGCTGCTGAGAAGAAAGTGTATTGACTCATTGATGGATGGAATATCAATATATGTCTGTTAAGTCTAAGTTATTGATTGTGTTATTGAGTTCTGTGGTTTCTTTCTTTAGTTTTTGTTTGGAAGATCTATCCAGTGTTGACAGCAGTGTGTTAAAGTCACCCAGAATTATTGTGTTGTGGTCTATTTGATTCTTGGAATTGAGAAGGATTTGTTTGATGTACATGGATGCACCATTGTTTGGGACATAAATATTTACATTATTATGTCTTCCTGATTTATGTTTCCCTTAAGCAGTATGAAATGTCCTTCTTTATCCCTTTTGACTAACTTTGACTTGAAGTCCACTTTATCTGACATAAGGATGGAAACCCCCACTTTTTAACTGAGTCCGTGTGCATGGTAAGTTTTTCCCATCCTTTCACCTTAATCTGTGGATGTCCTTATCAATGAGATGAGTCTCTGAAGGCAGCATATTGTTAGGTCTTTCTTTTAAATCCAATTTGCCAGTCTATGTCTTTTGATTGAAGAGTTTAGGCCATTAACATTCTGGGTTATTATTGAGAAATGATTTGTATTTCCAGTCATTTGGGCTTATTTTTTTATTTCTAACTTGACTTGGTTTCTCCTTTGATTGATCTTTTCCTTTAAGGTAGTTCCTCCCTTTGCTGACCTACATTTTTGTTTTTCATTTCCTCCTCATGGGATATTTTGTTGAGAATATTCTGTAGTGAAGCCTTTCTATTTGTAAATTCTTTTAACTTTCATTAATCATGGAATGATTTTATTTTGTCTTCAAATCGGAAGGTTAGTTTTGCTAGGTATAGGATTCTTCGTTGGCAACCATGTTCTTTCAGAGCTTGAAATATGTTGTTCCAGGCCCTTCTAGTTTTTAGGGTCTGGGCTGAGAAACCTGATATTTGTATTGGTTTCCCCCATATGTAATCTGATGCTTTTCTCTCCCAGTCTTCAAAATCCTATCTTTATTTTGTATGTTAGGCATTTTCATTATAATGTGCCTTGGTGTGGATCTGTTTTGTTTTGGGGCATTTGTAAGCCCCTTGTATTTGATTTTCCATTTCATTCTTCAGGTTTGGGAAAGTTTCTGATATTATTTCATTGAATAGATTGTTCATTCCTTTGGTTTGTATCTCTGTTCCTTCCTCAATCCCAATAATTCTTAAATTTGTTCTTTTTATTATGTCCCATAGTTTTTTGAGGTTCTGTTCATGATTTCTTACCATCTTCTCTGTTTGGGCAACTTTATTTTCAAGATTAAATATTTTGTCTTCATTGTCTGAGGTTCTGTCTTCCAAGTGGTCTAGTCTGTTGGTGATGTTTCCATTGAGTTTTTTATTTGGATAATTGTTTTCTTCATTTCAAGGATTTCCATTTGTTTTTTCTTATTGTTGTTGTTATTGTTGAGAATCTCTAATTCTTTGTTGAAATGATCTTTTCTTCCTGCAATTGCTCTTTCAACTGCTTATTGGAGTGATCATTCATTGCCTGCATTTGCTCCCTTATCTCATCTTTGGCTTCCCAAATCATTTTAATTATGTATATTCTGAGCTCCTTTTCGACATTTCTTCTACCATGCTGTCACTGGATTCTATTAATATAGAATCTAGGTTTGTTTGGATCATTTTCTTCACTTGGTTTTTCATGTTGTTCATGTATCTTCCTCTCTAGCAGTGAAGATCTGGTGTATTGCAGTTAACCCCCTGTAGGCTTATAGTGATCCTATAGGTTTCCAAAATCTTTTCTTTAAGGGGGAGATCAATATTAACAGTACCAAGTACAGACAATATGCAAACCTAAACCAAATAGTTCCTATTAAGACATTAACAATATTGTCATAATAAACAGAATGAATTCAATTATTATCTACAATATAACAGATAGATTTGCAATAAAGTCTACAGTTTGTAATGGAGGACAAAGAGGATGGGGAGGGGTGTAAGATGTAGCTGTTAATTGGATAAGAAAGGGGTATATAGAAGTTCTAGATCATAGAAAAAGTGAAAATGTAAGCAAAAAAAGTTGGTTGTTAGCATGAGAAAAGGGGGAAAGAGACTCCGAGGAAACAGGTAAACAAAAGGAGAATAGAGCAAGAAAAGTAAAGAAATAAAAACTTAAAAATTTTCAAAATGGAGAAAAAAAAGAAAGAAAAAAATGTACACTATAATAGTCATATAATATTCAAACCTCCCAGTCTTCAGTAGCCTGATGTATGAGAGGTACATGACAATAAGCCTCCAGTCTCCAGCAGGCATCTCAGGATGAGATTTGCCCCACCTAAAGATGGGAGCTACCGCTTCCAGGATAATCTAAAATGACCGCTCTGGCTTCCAAATGAGTTGGCAAATGGGGAGCTGCAGCTTGGGGTGTAGGTGTGGTCGGGCAGGGGTCCAGAGCCGAGGTGTGGTCTGTCTGGTTGAGGGATTCTGGAGGTGGGGCACAGTTGGCCTGGGGGTCCTGGCAGCAGGGCACAGTCTGCCGGTCTGGGGGTCCTAGAGGAAGGGAGTGGTCGGTTGGGCTGAGGGGTCCTGGAGGCAGGGCTCAGTCAGTCCATACAAGGGTCCTACAGGTCCTGGCTATTGTCTCAAAATGGCGGCAGCCAGGTGTAACCAAACCTGCAGGTACTGTGACAGTGGACTTCCAGGCAACAGCAGGCAGCTGGCGATCCACTGGCGGTCTGTGGTCAATCTGCTGGCTGGTGTCAGACAATTGGCAGGTGACCCTCAGGCAGTGGGTGATGGGTAAGTGAAAGGCAGGTGATAAGCAAGAGGCAGGCAAATGGCAGATGATAGGTCTAGTCAGTGAGCAATCTGCCCTCAAAAAGTAGTCGATATCAGTTGTCTACTTATAATGACCTCACATGGTAAAATGGACAAGGCTGCTCTCTGGGCCTTCCTTTATAAGGGCATTAATCCCATCAATCAGTACCCTACCCTCATGACCTAACCACCTCCCCAAAGTCTTATCTCCTAATACTATCACATTGCGGGGTAGGATTTCCACATGTGAATTTCAAGGGGACACAAACACTCAGTCTGTAGCAGATGGCTTAAAATACAAGCAGTTCATGTGCTCTCACTTGAGTCCAAGGTATGCCATTCAGGCTCAACCACTTTACTATTCCTTGTTTTGCCATCTCCTAGGGCACTCTTGTTGCCTGTATGGTTAATGCTGTCCCAGTACCACTTCTGGGCTCCCATGGGGAAAAGTATGGAAGGCAGAGTATGAAAGAAACATTCTCACAGTCTTAAGGGCCTTGTTGGACAATAATAATTGTCACTTTTTTTCATTTTGCACTGGCAAAATTTAGCCATGTGGTTCTATTTAGCTACAGGGAAGATCATAACATGTCATCCCAAGTTAGGGGGGCTTATATCTGGCTAGACTCAACTATTGAAAAGGGAAAACAAATTTACATGGAGAATAGCAGTATCTACGACACCACTATAAAGACAACTGAAAGGCCAAGAACAAATATACTTGTAGTTAATATGGAAAGATGCTGTCATAACAAGAAGTTCACCTAGCAAGTCAAAAACGAAAACACCAATGCACTAATAAAAAATGGGTAGAGGACATAAACAAATAACAAATGTCCTATAATTAAGAAAATAATACAACATTGCTTATAATAAAAGAAATTTAAGTTGAAACAATTAAATGGCATTTTTTATCACTTATTTGTAAAACCTTTCTTCATGGTCATTCTCAACACTTGTGCAGTGTGGCAAGACCACTTTGGTGGAATATGAATCAACGTTCAGCCTTTGTGAAATGCCCTTAGTACTGACAAAAGCCTTAATGGTACCCTTCTCATGGAACCCTGAGTCCACACACAGAACCCACCCTAAGGAAATAATGCAAGATATGGTCAAAAAGTATGTGCAAATGTGTTCACTATGGCATAAACAATTGGAAATAACCTCCAAGTCTGACAATACGAGAATGGTTAAATAAAGTACCTATAAGGAGATACACTGTGACTATCTCTGTTCTTGCCTCACTTTATAGACAAGATGACTTCTATCCATCTCCCCACAGTGACAAGGAAAGTATATTAAACAATTCCTTCCTTCTTATTTCTTTTCCAGAAATAAATAGCTTATTCAATTTCAGATAGCATATCTACTGGGTCATATGCCACATTAGGTGGGGGTGGCAGGAAACATGTCTATCTTCTCTAATAATCAGGATTCTTAGGGAAAGGCCAGGCATCACTCTGCCTCAGGGTCAGTGGTACGATATGTGTCTGAATCAAGATCTGTATTCTCTCATATTCTCTGTTTCTGCCATTATTTGATTTATGAGGCAGGCCTAAACTTACATGTAGGTGACCCGTTGAGTATCTTTGAACACACATGGCAAACTCAATTATATAGAGATGCCCCCAGTGCTAGGAGATGAGAGGTCTCAGATCCTAAGCCCCTTCTCCAAGCTAACTTCTTCAGGAACCTCTGAATTTGGGGAGTTATGGGGTCCCAACTGATAAGAGTACTTATTCCCTATGTGGCAACTTGGGCGAGTTTTCTACTGGTTAGAACATGCAGGGAATGTTCTAATGGTTCTCTGCAAGTAAAATGATATCCATTTTGTTTGAGAATTGTGTTTATTTTACAGAAAATGTTAATAATATGGTGGCTAAAGGAAAGGTAAGAAACTGAGATTTCATTTTAAAAATATGGTAAGCTAAAAATCTTTCTAGGAAAAGACATGTGAAAATGCTGGATATTTTATTTTAATCATTTCAAGTTAGAGCTGAACTGAAATGAAAATAAGTGAAATTCCCATAGGTCAGGTTCTATTTGACAATAGCAGTATGCACCCCATAAAGCTGGTGGTTTCTGCTTTAATAGGCTATCTGTGGTTAAAAGGTGAAAAAAAAAAACTTAAGCCCCATACAAAGTAGGAGTTGTATCCATAACTTCCCCTCTCCCCTTCACCCTAATAAAGTTGGGAACACTAAAGAGCAACTTTTCCAATAGGCAAACATGAAAATTTTCTGTCCCATCCATAAGATATAGTAAGGAAAAGTTTTGTTCTCAGCCCTAGTTCATAGAGGAACAGAAAAAAAATCCCCATTAGAATCTGTAACTACATGGCAGTCCTCACGTGTTGGGGACTGGAATTCACATGATGATATGACTTCCAATACCCAAGTCATGAATTTGGTGTAAAGTAATCCCAGACATCTGGCACAATCATACACAAATCTGTCTGGGAAATCATACTGCAAAAAATTTCAAGAAATGTGAGCTCTTTCACACACACACACACACACACACACACGAAATTAGCCATCGTGAACAATTATTAATACATTTTATTTTTTTTATTAAAAATCATAAATTTACATAGGGCAATGTTGTTTGATTCGTTGTTATTTTTTTCCCTTCCCCCCACCCCTCCCACCCCTCTTTTCCCTCTATACAGTCCTTCCTTCCTCCATTCTTACCACCCTCCTTATCCCTAACCCTAAACCTAACCCTAACCCTAACGCTAACCCCTCCTTCCCCCCATTATATATCCTCATCTGCTTATCAGAGAGATCATTCGTCCTTTAGTTTTTTGAGATTGGCTTATCTCACTTAGCATGATATTCTCCAATTTCATCCATTTGCCTGCAAATGCCATAATTTTATCATTCTTCATGGCAGAGTAATATTCCACTGTATATATATGCCACAGTTTCTTTATCCATTCATCAACTGAAGGGCATCTAGGTTGGTTCCACAATCTGGCTATGGTGAATTGAGCAGCTATGAGGATTGATGTGGCTGTATCTCTGTAGTATGCTGATTTTTAAGTCCTTTGGGTATAGGCCAAGGAGTGGGATAGCTGGGTCAAATGGTGGTTCCATTCCAAGCCTTCTGAGGAATCTCCATACTGCTTTCCAGAGTGGCTGCACTAATTTGCAACCCCACCAGCAATGTATGAGTGTACCTTTTTCCCCACATCCTCACCAACACCTATTGTTGCTTGTGTTCTTGATAATCGCCATTCTAATTGGGGTGAGATGAAATCTTAGGGTAGTTTTGATTTGCATTTCTCTTATTACTAGAGATGTCGAACATTTTTTCATATATCTGTTGATTGCTTGTACATCGTCTTCTGTGAAGTATCTGTTCATTTCCTTAGTCCATTTGTTGATTGGGTTATTTGTATTCTTGGTGTAGAGTTTATTGAGTTCTTTATAGATTTGAAATTAGCGCTCTATCTGAAGTATGAGTGGCAAAGATATTCTCCCACTCTGTAGGCTCTCTTCACATTACTGATAGTTTCCTTTGCTGAGAGAAAGCTTTTTAGTTTGAATCTATCCCAGTTATTGATTCTTGCTTTTATTTCTTGCACTATGGGAGTCCTGTTAAGGAAGTCTGATCCTAAGCCAACAAGTTGAAGGTTTGGACCTACTTTTTCTTCTATCAGATGCAGGGTCTCTGGTCTGATTCCAAGGTCCTTATCCATTTTGAGTTGAGTTTTGTACAGGGTGAGAGATAGGGGTTTAGTTTCATTCTGTTGCATATGGTTTTCCAGTTTTCCCAGCACCATTTGTTGAAGAGGCTATCTTTTCTCCATTGCATATTTTTGGCACCTTTGTCTAGTATGAGAAAATTGTATTTATTTGGGTTTGTGTCCATGTCCTCTATTCTGTACCATTGATCTACGTGTCTATTTTGGTACCAATACCATGCCGTTTTTGTTACTATTCCTTTGTAAAGAGTTGAAGATCTGGTATTGTGATACCCCCTGCTTCACTCTTTCTACTGAGGATTGCTTTACCTATTCTGGGTTTCTTATTCTTCAAGATGAATTTCATAATTGTTTGCTCTATTTCTGTAAGGTACGTCATTGGGATTTTAATTTGAATTGCATTGAATTTGTATAGCACTTTAGGTAGTATGGCCATTTTGACAATATTAATTCTTCCTATCCAAGAACATGGGAGATCTTTCTATCTTCTAAGGTTTTGTTTAATTTCTTTCTTTAGTGTTCTGTAGTTCTCATTGTAGAGGTCCTTCACCTCTTTTGTGAGATTGATTTCCAAGTATTTTATTTTTTTCAATGCTATTGTGAATGGGGTAGTTTTCCTAATTTCTCTTTCTGAAGATTCATCACTTATGTATAAAAAGGCGTTGGATTCATGAGCATTGATCTTGTAACCTGCAACTTTACTGAATTCACTTATGAGTTCCAAGAGCTATCTGGTGGAATTTCCAGGTTCCTCTAAATATATAATCATGTCATCAGTGAACAGGGATAGTTTGAGTTCTTCTTTTCCAATTCATATCCCTTTAATTTCTTTGGTTTGTCTAATTGCTCTGGCTAAAGTCTCAAGAACGATGTTAAATAGAAGTGGTGAAAGAGGGCATCCCTGCCTTGTTCCAGTTTTTAGGGGGAATGCTTTCAGTTTTTCACCATTTAGAATGATATTGGCCATTGGCTTAGCGTAGATGGCCTTTACAATGTTAAGGAATGTTCCCACTACCCCGATTTTTTCTAATGTTTTAAGCATGAAGGGATGCTGTATTTTATCGAATGCTTTTTCTGCATCTATTGAAATAATCATGTGATTCTTAACTTTTAGTCTGTTGATATGGTGAATGACATTTATTGATTTCCGGATGTTGAACCAACCTTGCATCCCTGGGATAAAACCCACTTGATCGTGGTGCACTATCTTTTTAATATATTTTTGTATGCGACTCACTAAAATTTTGTTGAGAATTTTTGCGTCAATGTTCATTAAGGATATTGGTCTGAAATTTTCTTTCCTCGATGTGTCTCTGTCTGGTTTAGGTATCAGGGTGATATTGGCTTCATAGAATGAGTTTGGGAGGGTTCCCTCCTCTTCTATTTTATGGAATACTTTGAGAAGTATTGGAATGAGCTCTTCTTTAAAGGTTTTGTAGAACTCGGATGAGAACCCATCTGGTCCCGAACTTTTCTTTGTTGGTAGGCTTTTGATGAACTCTTATTTCATTGCTTGAAATTGATTTATTTAAGTTGTGTATGTCCTCATTCAGTTTAGGTAATTCATATGTCTCTAGAAACTTGTTGATGTCTTCGAGGTTTTCTGTTTTGTTGGAGTATAGATTTTCAAAATAGCTTCTAATTGTGTTTTGTATTTCACTCGTGTCTGTTGTGGTATTTCCTTGTTCATTTCGAATTTTAGTAATTTGAGTTTTCTCCCTCTTTCTCTTTGTTAGCGTGGCTAAGGGTTTATCGATTTTATTTTTTCAAAGAACCAACTATTTATTTTGTTAATTTTTCCGATTGTTTCTTTTGTTTCAATTTCGTTGATTTCAGCTCTGATTTTAACTATTTCCTGTCTTTTACTACTTTTGGTGTTGGTCTGCTCTTCTTTTTCTAGGGCTTTGAGCTGTAGTGTTAAGTTGTTTATTTGTTGATTTCTACTTCTTTTGTTGAATGTGCCCTATGAAATAAATCTTCCTCTAAGTACTGCTTTCATAGTGTCCCACAGGTTTTGATATGATATATCTTTGTTCTCATTTACTTCTAAGAATTTTTTAATTTCCCTCCTGATGTCTTCTGTTATCCATTCATCATATAATAGTGTATTATTTAATCTCCAAGTATTGAAGAAGTTTCTGTTTTTTATTCTGTCATTTATTTCTAATTTCAATCCATTATGATCTGATAGAGTACAAGGTAGTATCTCTATCTTCTTGTATTTGCTACCAGTAGCTTTGTGGCATAAAATATGGTCTATTTTAGAGAAGGATCCATGTGCTGCTGAGAAGAAAGCGTATTCGTTCTTTGTTGGATGGTATATTCTATATAAGTCAGTTAAGTCTAAATTGTTGATTATGTTATTGAGATCTATGGTTTCTTTATTCAATTTTTGTTTGGACGATCTATCTAGTGGTGAGAGAGGTGTGTTAAAATCGCCTAGTATTATTGTGTTATGGTCTATTTGATTTCTGGAATTGAGAAGGATTTGTTTGACGTACATGGATGAACCAATGTTCGGGGCATAGATATTTATGATTGTTATGTCTTGCTGATTTATGCTTCCCTTAAGCAGTATGTAATGTCCTTCTTTATCCCTTCTGACTAACTTTGGCTTGAAGTCCACATTATCTGAAATGAGGATGGATACTCCAGCTTTTTTGCTGTGTCCGTGTGCATGGTATGTTTTTTCCCATCCTTTCACCTTTAGTCTATGGGTATCTCTTTCTATGAGATGAGTCTCTTGCAGGCAGCATATTGTTGGATTTTTCTTTTTAATCCAATCTGCCAGTCTATGTCTTTTGATTGACGAGTTCAGGCCATTAACATTCCGGATTATTATTGTGATATGATTTGTATTCCCAGTCATTCGACTCATTTTTGTTTTTTTGACATGATTTGGTTTCTCCTTTATTTGGTTATTCCTTTAGGCTAGTTCCTCCCGTTGCTGATTTGCATCGTTGTTTTTCATCTCTTCCTCATGGAATATTTTGCTGAGAATATTCTGTAATGCCGGCTTTCTTTTTGTAAATTCCTTTAGCTTTTTTTTTATCATGGAAGGATCTTATTTTATCGTCAAATCTGAAAGTATAAGATTTGGGTATAAGATTCTTGGTTGGCATCCGTTTTCTTTCAGAGCTTGGTAAATGTTGTTCCAGGCCCTTCTAGCTTTTAGTGTCTGGATTGAAAAATCTGCTGATATTCTTATTGGTTTCCCCCTGAATGTAATTTGATTCTTTTCTCTCATGGCCTTTAAAATTCTGTCTTTATTTTGTATGTTAGGTATTTTCATAATAATGTGCCTTGGTGTGGGTCTGTTGTAATTTTGTATATTTGGAGTCCTATAAGCCTCTTGTACTTGGTTTTCCATTTCATTCTTCAGATTTGGGAAATTTTCTGATATTATTTCATCGAATATATTGTTTATTCCTTTGGTTTGTTTCTCTAGGCCTTCTTCAATCCCAATAATTTTTAAATTTGACCTTTTCATGATATCCCATAATTCTTGTAGATTCTGTTCATGATTTCTTACCATCTTTCCTGTTTGGTCAACTTTGTTTTCAAGATTAAATATTTTGTCTTCAATATCTGAGCTTCTGTCTTCCAGGTGTTCTGTCCTATTGGTTATGCTTTCTATGGGGTTTTTAACTTGGTTTATTGTTTCCTTCATTTCAAGGATTTCTGTTTGTTTTTTTTTAGTATCTCTAACTCTTTATTGAAATGATCTCTTGCTTCCCATATTTGCTCTTTTAACTGTTGATTGGTGCAATCATTTAATGCCTGCATTTGCTCTTTCATCTCCTCCTGCAATGCCTGCATTTGCTCTTTCATCTTCTCGTTTGCTTCCCTGATTCTTTTAATTATGTACATTCTGAACTCCCTTTCTGACATTTCTTCTGCTGTGCTGTCATTGAGTTTTATTGATATAGTATCTAGGTTTGTTTGGGACATTTTCTTCCCTTGTTTTCTCATATTGGTCAGATGTCAGTGGGACTTTGTGATATTGTAGATTTCCTCTACTTGCTTATAGTGTCCCTGTAAATTTCCAGTGTATCACCTCCCAGCCTTCAGTTACTTGGAGTAACTTGATAATGCAGTACTTCTGAAGAAAGCTGTCCTTAGCCCGCTACTGGTTCCAGGGCTTGGAGCTGGCTCTGTGTGGAAAGGCTCTCACTGGGGGGCCTGCTCCGAGAAGCTGGCCCTGTGGGCGGAGCCCACCCCTGAAGTGCTCAGGGCTGCCCTGGGGGAGACTCTAGCTGCCCTGCCCTACTCTAATAAGCTGCCCGAATCCGGGCCTGCCACCCGGGCCGAGCTTCACCAGGTGGGGGAGACTCACCCCATGGTTCTAATTTAGTCCGAGTCTCTCAATGACTCCCCTTCTTGAATCCTGGGTTCTAGAGTGACTGGAGATGCAGTTACCCTCTAGTCTGCCATCTTGGGTCACCCCGTGGAAAAAGTCTGTGGCCAGAGGGGGGCAGGGCTGACTGGAGAGGTCTCTGGCTGCCCTGCCCTGGTCCCAGAGGCTGCTTGCGGGTCGGAGGTCTCCGCTGGCTTGGGGACTTGTGGCTGGCTCTGTGTAGAAAGGCTCTCACTGGGCAGTCTGCTCTGAGAAGCTAGCCTGGAAAGGCACTTCCTGCTGGAGGAAGCCAGGCTGCTTGGCAAAGTCCCTGGCTACCCTGTCCTGGTCTCTGAAGCAGCCATGGGCGGGCCGGAGCTCACCGCACGCTGGCTCAGGGACTTGGAGATCATTAATACATTTTAAAACAAATAAAAGAAAATAATAAAAGTTTGACTAATGAAAAAGAGACTATGAAAAATGATGAGGCAGGTAGATAAGAAAAAGAGACAAATAAAAAACTTTCATATACATTACCATTGTAACAAGTCCTATAGAGAAATGCATGGGAATAATTAATGTGGTCAATAGTGCTTTCATTAAATAATCATTTATTAAAGCTTAAATGAAAAGGCATATTAGATGTAGTTAAAGAAGAAATTAGCAAACTGGTGAATTGTGAACATCTAGTAATATCTATATGTTTTATATTATAATTTAATATTTTGTGTTTACATAATTTGCTTTCCACTTCAATTTACAAAACTCATTTACTATAAATTTACATTATCCAGACAATAATATCACAGTTTTTTTTTATGGTAAACATTAATTCCCCAAATAGTTTGTAGAGTCTTTGAAAGCAGGGACTGAAATGAATTTTGATCTTCCACAAATAGTTACATGTAATCAACAGGCATAAAATTGTTGAATAAATATAGTTAAATCCATTCAATGCTTCTCTAATTTATAATACATTTGAAAAAAATACCTAATTGCTTTAAAAACTTTTCTCCATCTTAAAAGTACTTCTCTTTCATAAGTAATTTTGAAATCCTAAAATTGAAGCTTCTAGAAAGGAAACAACATGCATAAAGACAATTCATTTGGGTGCCTGGACTCAGAACGGATCTGCCATAGTCACTTGCCTAGAAAAGAAAGATGTGCAGTTGAAATTGGTGAATATTCCTGGTCTCATACGTTGATTGGTAATTGTCTCACAACATCATTATCCTTTGAGAAAATGCCTGACGTGATCTCTTTTGTGTAAAATGATAAGTAAAGAACTACCACTTATTAGATGCTGTATTTTTTTGTTAGACACTGTACTATGTACTTCCCATGGTTTTTTCCCCTCAGATAGTTAACCAATTGTCCCAGCCATTTATGTGGCATATTCTCACAAAAATTTCTCCTGCAGGAGACAGCATACTGATGGAATTAACCACTCAAGACTGCTTTGTGTCGATGGCTTCTATAAAATTGGTGGTACAAAGAGGGGACATAAGGAAGGAAACATCTGACTGGCCTCCCCACAGCCTGCATTAGATGGGAATAGAGATGATGCAGCTTGCTGCTCCAAAAATAAAAATAGAGAGCATTAACTCGATGGGAGGTTCCCGGCAATCCTAGGAGAGAGGCAGGAACCACAAGCCAATGTCTAGTATTGTGAGAGCTTAGAATGGACTTGCAACCTTGCTCACCTCTGATTGGAGCCCTCTTGTGTAAATTACGTTCATGTAACGAGGCTCTGCCAAAGCCAGCTGAAATATCAAAATAAGTCACACATGAAATAAAATTGAATATAGATTGGAGTGGCCATGAGTAATTTAAAACCCATATCAGGATCATGGCAAGTCAGTCACACAAATGGCTTAACCTATTATGTATAAGGAAATGAACACAATGTCCAGGTGGATACAAACCATCCCTATGCAGAAATCCAGATAACATCTTTAAAAAGAGAACAGTTTTGTCCCCCCTTCTGTGGTGACTACTTTAACGATTCCCAGTGGATGCCTAAAACCACAGACAGTATTAAGCCCTATATATACTACTTTTTCCCTATTAAGTCAAGAACTTTCACCTTTTCATTTAAAGAAAGCACTACACAGCTTCTCTTTCATGTATCTGAATTTCCAGCATCAAACTCTGGAGCTTTGGAACCATTATTAAGTAGAATAAGATGTGCTTGAATACAAGCCCTGCAGTCCCTCCACAATAGAGCTGAAATCAACACAGTGAGAGTTTTATCATATTATATAGAATGGCATACAACTGCTGGGGAGATAGGTCAACTGGTAGAGTGCTTCGAGGCCCTGGGTTCAATCCCCAGCACCACCACCAAAAAAAAAAAAAAAAAAAAAAGAATGGCATGCAATTTAAAACCTAACAATACTATATTTCTGGAACTTTTCATTTAATGTTTTCATTTGATTATGGGGTAACTGAAAGCACAGAAAATAAACTGCATATCATAAAACTACAGATAGCAAAAGAGTGAAGGAAGGACAATGGTAGTAAGAGTAGCAAAGAAACACATGGTGCCTACTTCATGTCAGGCATGGTTCTAAGCCCTGCATGTGTATGATTTGTGTATATGTAATATAATTGGTGTATATAAAATATATAAGTATATTATACACATACAAATTCATTTAATCCTTTCAGCTGGGGAGTATTAGCTCATTTTTAGGTAAGGAAACATCTACTAAGGTCACAGGTACATTAGGGCAGAGCCAGGGTTCAGATGCAGGCAGTTTAACCCCAGAGTCCAAATTCTTCCCCATTATCCATTACCACCTCTTGCACCCTGATTAGACACTCTAATCTCAGGGATGTACAAAGGACTTTGATGACTAAGACATCACTTACGTGACACATGCACTCCACTTCAGAATGCAAGGGTGCTCATAGAAAGTGAGAATTCCTGGTAGACTTCAACCCACAAAACTCTTTTACCCAGGTGCACAACAAACTTGGAGAAGCACACCTCCAACCGGTCAGAGCTCAACAGTGTGTGCCAGATGCACCCTGCTCATCCATTTCAGAGCTTTTTGCAAAAAGTCAAGGCCAGTATGCAAACATGTCCCTGGCAATCACACCACAGACAGTACCTGTTGTTGCCTTCCTCTGAACCTGGGAGCCAGCAACCAAACCTGCTACCTGGCTTTTCTTTAACCTTTAGTTTCATGATAAGGAACTTTTCTGATTCTGCAGGAGTGCTGGAAGATAATCAACTTTGTGCCTTTAGAGTCTGTTGCTTTTTTCTGTAAAATCCTGTTCCTCTGCTTCCTTTGCCCTCTTGGTCCTATAAATCCAAGTATGGCATGCTCCTCTGTTATCGTCATCTTATGCCTATGGTTTTCAGCAAGGAGCAGCAGTAGAGCCCTAAACCTGTAACAAAGGTGCGGGCTCATATGCAGTGGCACAAGAGGAAGGGGCAACTTGGAATAATTGGCCAGTGAGTATGAGGAACTAAGTGCAAATAACTAACTAGCGATGTTAATTGGGGAAGAAAGAATGCACTATGTACATGGTGGGTAATAAAAGTAACTAAGGAAAGTGAAGTAGCTGAGTTCCAATATTACTGGAAAGAGAGTTCGGGTCCAGAAAGGGGCTTTGAGTCCCAGGAGCCTGACAACCTCCTCACTTTCCCACCTCTCCTTTCTCTGCCCCAATTCTTCTTCCATCCCATCCACTGCTAAAACTATTTCTGTGTTGGCAAACAGGGAGGATTTAGAACCTGACTTTCAGTACCAGCAGTAGACTCTTTTTAATGCTCAGAACCCCAATTGGACCAGGAAGTTTAAGTGTTAAAATATAGTTACTTTTTAGGCAGAATTCATTAAGCTTTCACTAAGTTGAAATTGGATATCAAGCCATTCTCTAATTCAAACCTGCACATGTAAATTACCAAGTACTTCATTTTCAATAAATTTCTGTTTGCAATCAGTGTAAAATTGGTCTTACCAAGCAAACCCTCCTGATGATGGAGTTGGAAGGCAATGATTGTCATGTCAAAGAAATTAAGTTTTGTCCCCACACGGACTTTCTGATTTCCCACAGGGAACAATGCTATGGATCCTCTGACATGCTTGACCTCTCCTGTCTGTGGTCATGATTGATTTCAAACAAAGTACTGATATCTGTTTCATTAACCTTGGCCTCAGAGTGCAGTTAAGTTTGTTTTCAGAGGAAACTTAAAGTATGTAACAAGCCTCAATAACAGAAGTGAATGTTGATAGCCAGAAAGAGAAGCAAGGTGGTTTACTATTGCATTGGCACCCTTCTTTACAGATTAGGGAAATATGGCAGGCGTGACTCCTATTACCATTATAACGTATTGCTTTCAGCTACAATGGAGTAGAACCAGGGACAGGTACCTTGAGGTAGCTTCACTTCATGCATTTGGCATTATTATTAGTTATTGCATCCAAGATACATTGTCTGTTTACTCCCCATGTTCCCTCACAGAGAAAATGTTAACCATGGAAAAAGAATGTTTGATGTTATGAATTATCTAGCTCACTAGCCTCATTTACCATTTAGTATGCAATTGTTTGTTTACCTTCCCTTAGCAAATGAAATTTCAAGGGCATTTCAAGGAATATAAATAATATAAAAAGGAAGAAGAGCCCAAAGAATTTTTCTTTCCTCCTCTTCCTTTAAAAAAATTTTTTGTATTCAGAAACAGTATTGAATCATGCATATGTATGAATCAACAAAATCAGGTTAGCTAAGAAATTGGAAATCACACTCCACTAGAACATTTGTCTTGCTCTAGAGATCTTTGTTACGGATTTGAAGGACTAATAAAAAATCACCAGCATGACTGGAACAGATGTTTTTTATGGACTTGGGTTGTTAATAGTCTTTTTAGCTTCTCCTAAGGACTTAAGCAGATTCCTCGCTTGTCCACAATACCTGAAATTATGTTAACATTGTCCAAAATGTACACTAACAAGCTACATTAAAAATGCTATAAATTGGAATGGGGATACTGGAGGTTTCAGCAAAGCAGAATAAATTCTAAATGTAGCAAAGACAGAGAGAGATGCTCAATAGATAAATAGATCAATGAGTAAATAGAAGATATGGAGAGATAAAGTTGAATTTTAGATAGATCAATAATAGCATGAAATAGCCATAACAAAAACAATTAGCTAATCATCCTTTTCTTCCTAAGCATGAGACAACCCCTATCCTTACCAAAAGTTGTTAGGACCACAAATAGCACACTACAGAAAATAAACTGGAAATACTGCTGCTATGTTTACCTTGATGATGTGCCTGGAAGTGCTTTCCCTGAAAATTCATATGCAATATTCTTTCTTCCTAAGCCTTTACAAGTCGTTCCCAGTGGAGGCCAAAATTGATCAATTTTGCAGAGACCAAAATAGGTAAGAAACAGCAGCTAACAAGCTTCCTGGTGTCACTGGGAAGGCTGTTTGTTGCCATCTTCTTAAACTGCATGAGTAGGTGCAAATGGGGCACCTGCCCCCAGCCTTGCCCTCTCTCTGCCCATCTCAGTTGGAACACACCCCTGCTGGGCATGCCCAGTCCCATTCAGCCTAAGGCCATCTTGCCATCTGCTTCCGCAATTCCTGGTGTTGCCCACAATTTATTTTGCTCTCATTAATGAATGATGATATACGACGAGAGGCATTATCAAGCCAGCAGTACAGGACAATGCTGTGCATTTTCTTCTTCCCCATTAATCACAAAAAGCGAGGCAGAGATGTGCTGGCTTCCATTTCGGCTCTCCATTTGTGAACTATGAAAACTTGAGTAAGTTCATTGAGCTCTGAGACTCAGTTTACTACTCTTTAAAATCAGCATACATATTATTTATTTCCGTTGTGAGCTAGGAATGAGTAATTCATGTTGGGGCACATGGTAAGCAGTCAACAAATGATCACTAACTACCACTTATTCATTAATTCCACAAACATATTTTTAACCTTTTCCATGTATACATTGCTATGAGAAGTTATGGGCATATAGAAAAATAAGATCCTTACTGGTCAGAAAGCACCTATTCTAGTTAAAGAAACAGGTATGTAAACAATAATTACTCTCTACAATAATATTTAAATGTGTCAGGAAAGGCAAACGTTTAATTAGAGTCTGAAAATAAGAAGAGAGAGAGGAGGCAAAAAAAACTATTTGAAAATTGTTGGCTAAATCTTTTGAAAATTTTATGAAAATAAAAACCTCACAAGTGTTAAGAATGACAAAAAACTTTGAGCAATACAAAGTAAGAATGCTTTCTGATTTGTGATAAAAATAATAATAATAACACAAGTCATGAGGGGTCCAGTGGTGCATGCCTATAATCCCAGTGACTGGGGAGGCTATGATAGGAGGATGGCAAGTTTGAGGACACCCTCAGCAACTTAGTGAGACCCTTATCAACCTAGTGATACCCTGTAAATAAAAAAATGCAGTAGCTCAGTGATAAGCACCCCTGGGTTCAATCCCTAATAACAAAAAAAGAGAAAAAGAGAGAATTCAGGCCAGAAGAAAATGTATAACATTGTCAAATTTCCGAGAAAAAAATTAAAACTTTCCACTTAGAATTTTATATTCTGAGGAATTATATATCAAAATTGAAGATGGAACAAAGATATTTTCAGATAAGCAAAAGTAGATAGAATTCATAGTTCACAGATCTGAAATACAAGAAATGTAAGATAAGATTCTTCAGACTAAAAATTTTATTATCAAATGGAAAAAAAAAACAGAAAAACATAGGAAATGGTTAAATTGTGGAAAAAATATAATAGATTATTTTCTTTAATTTCTTTAAAAGATAATATAATGAAAATATAATAATAAGGCATGGGGCTAATAGTATTAATTACATATATGTAATAATAGCATAAAAGAAGGGACAGGGTTCAATGGACATACACTGTTGTTAGTTTTATATATTAAACATGAAGTAGTATAATACTAATTTAAGATAGACCATAATAAATTAGGAACACATTGTAATGCCCAGAACAATTGCTAAAAAATTAAATAATTAATTAAACAAAACATATAGGTTAAAGTTAACAGAGTACACAAAGTGGAAAAATAAAAATACTTGATTAATCCAAGAGAAGGTAGAAAAGCAGTAACAAAGAACAGAGAGGACCAATGGAAAACAAGTAGCAAAATGGTAGCTTTAGACCTAGAAAAATGAATAACTGCATTAAACATAAATGGATACATACAACAATTGAAAGTCAGAGATAGTTAAATGGATAAAGAGAAAAAATGCAACGACAAGAGATACAGTAGAAATATAAAGACAAAGAACTTAGAAGGCAAAGAATGGAGGCAAACATCTCATGCAAATGTAGAGAGGCGTGGCCACGTTAATATCAGATGCAATGGAATTCAAAATGAGATGCTACTGGAAATAAAGGAAGACGTTTGATAGTGATAAGTGGGTGAATTCATTAAAAAGGTTTGAGAATATTTGGTGTGCATGTATCTGAGAATGTAGGTTCAAATGGAGTAAAACCTGACCGAACTAAAAGTAGATGAATACGCAATGATTTCAGCACTCCTCTCTGTCACTGATAAAACAGACAGAAAAACAGGAAATATGAAGAAAACTCAACCCTGTCAAACAACGTGCCCTACGTGACCTTTAATAGAAGGTATCACACAACCAGAGCAATGCACACACTTTTTTCAAGTATATATAGAACATTTGTCAAAAAGAACCATATTCTTAGTCATAAAATCAAGCCTCTTATAAGCTTCAAAGAAGCAAAATTATAAACAGCATACGCTTTGATTACAGTGAAATAGAAAGAAACAGCCCAGAAGTTTTTCTTTGAAAAGATTAATAAAAGTGTTGTCTCTAGCCTGTGTTGGTGGCAAATACCTATAATCTCAGCAAATGGGGAGGCTGAGGCAGGAGGATCACAAGTTCGAAGCCAGCTTCAGCAACTTAGCAAGAACCTAAGCAATTTAACAAGATCCTCTCTCAAAATTTAAAAAATAATAATAATAAAATAAAAAGGGCTGGGGATGTACTCAGGGGTTAAGTACCTCTGGTTTCAATCCCCAGTACCAAAATATAAATAGGACAGCGTTTTTTTTTTTTTTTTTTTTATTGTAAACAAATGGGATACATGTTGTTTCTCTGTTTGTACATGGAGTAAAGGTGTACCATTTGTGTAATCATAAATTTACATAGGGTAATGTTATTCTGTTATTCATTCTGTTATTTTTCCCCCTTCCCCCCACTCCTCCCACCCCTCTTTTCCCTCTATACAGTCCTTTCTTCCTCCATTCTTGCCCCCCTCCCTAACCCTAACTCTAGCCCTAACACTAACCCCTTCCACCCCCCATTATGTGTCATCATCCACTTATTAGCGAGATCATTCGTCCTTTGGTTTTTTGAGATTGACTTATCTCACTTAGCATGATATTCTCCAATTTCACCCATTTGCCTGCAAATGCCATAATTTTATCATTCTTTATGGCTGAGTAATATTCCATTGTATATATATACCACTGTTTCTTTATTCATTCATCAATTGAAGGGCATCTAGGTTGGTTCCACAATCTGGCTATTGTGCATTGAGCAGCTATGAACATTGTTGTGGCTGTATCTCTGTAGTATGCTGATTTTAAGTCCTTTGGGTATAGGCCAAGAAGTGGGATAGCTGGGTCAAATGGTGGTTCCATTCCAAGATTTCTAAGGAATCTCCACACTGCTTTCCAGAGTGGCTGCACTAATTTGCAGCCCCACCAGCAATGTGTGAGTGTACCTTTCTTCCCACATCCTCTCCAACACCTATTGTTGCTTGTATTCTTGATAACTGCCATTCTAATTGGGGTGAGATGGAATCTTAGGGTGGTTTTGATTTGCATTTCTCTTATTACTAGAGATGTTGAACAGTTTTTCATATGTTTGTTGATTGCTTGTAGATCTTCTTCTGTGAAGTTTCTGTTCATTTCCTTAGCCCATTTGTCAATTGGGTTATTTGAATTCTTGGTGTAGAGTTTTTTGAGTTCTTTATATATTCTGGAAATTAGTGCTCTATCTGAAGTATGAGTGGCAAAGATTTTCTCCCAGGACAGCGTTTTTAAAGAAAAGGAAAAAAAGAGCTATCAAGCTACTAAAAGACATAGAAAAATCTCAAATGCATATTACTAGGTAAAAGAAGTCAATCTGAAAAGGCTACCTACTGTATGATCCCAACCACATAACATTCTGGAAAAGACAAAACTAAGGAGAGAGTAGAAAGGTTGGCCGCTGCCAGGGGTTTTGAAGGAGAGAGAAACGAATAGGTGGAGAATAGAAGATTTTTAGGGCAGTGAAACTATTCTGTATGATGCTCTTGACAGGTATGTATCATTATACATTTGTCAAATCCCACAGAATATGTAATGCAGAAAGTGAACCTTCATGTAAACTATGGACTTCAGTCAATAAGAATATATTAACATTGACTTATCATTGTAACAAATGGATGATATTAACGCCAGCTGTTAATAATAAGGGAAACTTTGGAAGAGGAAGTACGGGTATATATGGGAACTCTGTTCTCTTCCCTCATTTTGTGTGTGTGTGTGTGTGTGTGTGTGTGTGTGTGTGTGTGTGTGAATGTTAAAGGAAAGAAGTCAGACACAGAGAGACATGTGGAAACTTAAAAACACTAAACACTAAACCAAAAATTCATTTAAGAAGAGAAAATATTTGCCAACCATTCATCTGCCAGAGGGTTAATATTCATATTATAAAAAGAACTCCAAAGCTGAACAATAAGAAAACAATCCAATTTTTTAATGGGCAACTGATCTGAATAGACACTTCTAAAAAGAAGAAATGCAAGTGGCCAATAAATAAATGTATATATATGAAAAATGTTCATTATCATCAGCCATCAGGAAAATATGAATCAAAACTACAGTGAAATAACATCTCACCCCAGTTAGAATGGCTATTACAAAAAAAAAAGGATAATAAATACTAGCAAGGATGTGAAGAAAAAGGAACAATTATATATGGTTTGTGGGAATATAAATATCTATAGCCTCTATGGAAAACCATATGAAGGTTCCTCAAAAAACTAAAAATAAGGGACCAGACATGGTGACATATATCTGCAATCCTAGTGGCTCAGCAGGTTGAGGTAGGAGATCATGAGTTCAAAACCATCTTCAGCAACAGCAAGTCCCTAAGCAACTCAGTGAGACCATATCTCTAAATAAAATACAAAAAAGAACTGGGAATGTTGCTCAGTAGGGTTAAATACTCCTGGGTTCCATACCCCATACCAAAAAAACCTTAAAATTAGAACTGTCCCACATACACTGGCTGTATATATTCCAAGGAAATGAAATCAGCTACCATAGGCATACCTGCACACTCATGTTTACTGAAGAACTCTTCAACATAGCTAAGAAATGGAATCAGCCTAGGTGCCCAACAACATATGAATGGAAATAGAAAAATATGCCATATATACACAGTGGAGTATTATTCAGTCACAAAGACCAAAACCCTGCAGCAAAATGGATGGAACTGAAGAACATTATGTTCAGTAAAATAATCCAGACACAGAAAGACATAGGTGGAAACTAAAGAAGTTAAACTAAAAAAAGAGAAGTGACCTCAAAGAATAGTGATTACTAGGTACTGGGAAGTGTAATGATGGCTGAGGGGCAGGGTGATAGAGGAAGCATGGATGAATATGATCAATATGTATTGTATGCATTGATGAAAATACCACAATGAATCCCATTAATATGTTCAATTAACATGTTAATAAAATCATTATTTTAAAAAGGAAAGATAAAACACAATATTAGAAATAAAAGAGACATCATTATAGGTCTTAAAATACTTAAAATGTAAAAAAAGAAAATTATAAAAATTTTACATCATGAAACTTGATGGCATACATAAAACCAGCACATTGTGCAAAACATACATATTGAAAACAAAACAAGAAAAAATAGAAAATAGAAATACCCCTGTATCTGTTAAATAACTTAGAACTATAATTCAAAACATTTCTAGATAGCACTATTTTTGTTCTATCAAATATCTTTAAAATAAAGACTACCAACCCTACACAAAATATTTCAGAAAGTAGAGAATGATTGAACATTTTTTAGCTCACCTTATAAGGTCATTATAATCCTGATCTTACAAGCTAATGAGGACATTACCAGAAAAGAAAATTATAGATCATAATTCTAGCGAAAGATTAGTAAATGGAATCCAGCAATATTTGAAAAGATTAATACACATGATCAAGTGGTTTAACATGAGAGTTGGTTTAACATTCAAAAATGAATCAATTAAATTCATTGCATTAAAAGAATACAGACGCAAACCCAAATGATCATCTTGATAAACACAGAAAAATAATTTGACATAATTCAACATCATTCATAATCAAAAGTAATAATAAAAAGGCACTTCATCAATCTAATAGAGGGCATCAATTAAAAACATGAAGATGCTTAGTGGTGAAAAACTGAATACTTTCCCCCTAAGATCAACCACAAGACAAGAATGTCTGTTCTGACCAAAACTATTCCACCTTGCACAGGAGGCCTAGCAAGCACAGAAAGGCAAGAAAAAATAAAATAAAAGCAGAAGAACAGATTGTAAACAAAGATATAAAACGATATTTATTCAAAGACAATAATAGCATGTATGTAGAAAATCATTAAAGAAGCCACATACCAAAGAAAGAGCTACAAGAATGAGTTTAGGTGTTGTCATTTTACAAGGACAGCATTCAAAAATGAATTGAATTTCTATACAGGAGCTAAGAATTGAATCAAAATGCATTCTGAGGTCGTGTATAACTAATCAGAACAAATTTTTAAAAAGATTAACATTATCAAAATGCTACCCAAAATATCAAATACAAAGATATACATCTAAATTATACTGAGAAACTACAAAATAGTGAGAGAAATAAAAGGTAAGGTAAGCACATAAAAAGATAGCAGCATGTTCAAAGATTAAACTTTTTTCTGGTTTTCTTTTGTTTGAGGTGCTGAAAATTGAACCCAGGACTTAATGCACATTAGGCAAGCACTCTACCAAAAGACTGAAAGTTTTAATATTGTTAACAGGTCAACATTGTGAATTGTGCCTCTGAAATTTATATTTTGAAGTATTTTTTTTTTTAATTTGTTTATTTGTTTCGGTACTGGGGATTGAATTCAGGGACTTGTGTTTGCAAGGCAAGCACTCTACCAACTGAGCTATATCCCCAGCCCTACATGTTGAATTTTTAATCCCCAGAACTTCATAATGGGACTATATTTGGAAATAGGGCCATTAGAGGTAAATAAGGTAATCAGGTCATACAGGTAGCCTGCAGACAAACATGACTGGTGTCCTTAAAAGCAGAGGATACTAACGCATAGATCCCACGCAGACTGTGGGGCAGCTCTGTGAGGCACAGCTAGATGGAGACCACTGCAACCCAAGGCAAGAGGCCTCAGAAGAAAGCAAGCCTGCCAGCACCTTGAACTTGAACTTCCCGCCTCTAGAACAGTGAGAAAATGAACTTCCATTGTTGAAGGCACCCAGTCTGTGACATTTTGTTATGATAACCCTATAAATACAGATTTAAATTCTCCCCAAGTTGATCTATAAATGCAATGCTATTGTAATCAAAACACAAGCAGGCATTTTTATAGAAGTTGATAAGCTGATTCTAACATTTATATAGCAAGATCAGGAATGAGTAATTCACGTGAATAACCAAAACTATCTTTAACAAGAATGTAAAGGAGGTCAGGAAAGGGGAGTGAAGGGGGGCAGAGAAAGTAGGAAAGGGGATTAAGCTAGGAGAGGGGAGTGTTCCAGGCAAAAGGATCAGAAAGTGCAAATAACTTATGGCAAAAGTATGTTTGGCTCACTCAAGAATGAGCAAGGAAGTCAGTGTGGTTTGAAAGATGTGTTTAACATAAATGCAAAAATTCTTAATAAAATATTGGCAAACCACATACAAAAAACACATTAAAAAGAAAGTGTACCATGATCAAGTGGGATTCATTCCAGGGATGCAAGGTCGGTTCAACATACAGAAATCAATAAATGTAATTCACCACATAAAGAGAGTTAAGAACAAGAATAACATGATTATCCCCATAGATGCAGAAAAAGCACTTGACAAAGTGCAGAGCCCATTCATGTTTAAAACACTAGAGAAACTAGGGATAAAAGGAACTTATCTCAACATTGTAAAGGCTATATGTGACAAATTCAAAGCCAACATTATTCTGAATAGAGAAAACTGAAAGCATTTTCTTTAAAAACAGGAACAAGACAAGGAAGCCTACTTTCACCACTCCTATTCAACACAGTCCTTGAAACTCTAACCAGAACAATCAGGCAAAAGAAAGAAATTAAAGGGATACAAATAGAAAAAAAAAAAAGAGCTCAAATCATCTCAGTTTGCTGATGACATTATCCTATATTTGGAAGACCCAAAAATAAAACTCCACCAGAAGACTTCCAGATCTGATAAACAAATTTAGTAAAGTAGCAGGATACAAAATCAACATACATAAATCAATCACTTTCCTATACTCCAATAATGAATCTGCTGAAAAAGAAATCCCAAAAAATATTCCATTCACAATAACCTAAAAATAAAATACTTGGAGGTGAAGGATCTCAACAATGAAAACTATAGAACACTGAAGAAAGAAACTAAAGAAGACCTCAGAAGATAGAAAGACCTCCCATGCTCTAAGATAGGCAGGGTTAAGATTGTCAAAATAGCCATACTACCAAAAGTGTTCTATAGATCCAATACAATCCCCAAGAAAATACCAATGACATTTTTCACAGAGCTAGAAAAAGAAGTTCTAAAATTCATTTGGGAAAAAGAAGAGACCCAGAATAGCCAAAGCAATTCTGAGTAAAAAGAGTAAAGCAGAAGGCATCACAATATTGGATTTAAAACTATACTATAGAGCTATGGTGACAAAAGCAGTATGGTACCACACCAAAAGAAACGTGAAGACGAATGGAAAAGAATAGGAGACACAGAAACAAACCCACATACACTCAGTTGTCTGATACTAAACAAAGATGTCAAAACATATGTTAGAAAAAAGAGCCTTTTTAACAAATGGTGCTAGGAAAACTGGAAATCCATGTGTACAAGAATGAAATTTGACCCTATCTCTCACCAGGCACAAAAGTCAACTCAAAGTGGATCAAAGACCTAGGCATTAGACCAGAAACCCTGCAACTCCTAGAGGAAAATGTAGGCCCAACACTCCAACATGTCAGCACAGGAAGCAACTTCCTTAACAAGACTCCTAAAGCACACGGAGTAAAACCAAAAATCAATAAGTGAGATGGCATCAGATTAAAAAGCTTCTTCACAACAAAGGAAACAAGTACATGAAGAGAGAGCCTACAGAATGGAAGAAGATCTCTGCCACCTGCTCCTCAGATAGGCATTAATATCCAGAACATATAAAGAACTCAAGAAAAACTTAACACAAACCCCCCCAAATAACCTAATTAATAAATGGGCAAAAGAACTAAACAGATATTTCTCAAAAGAAGAAAGAGGAAAGGTCAAAAAATACATAGAAAATGTTCACTATCTCTAGCAATTAGGGAAATGCAAGTCAAAACTACATTGAGATGTCATCTCACTTCAGTCAGAATGCCAATTATAAATACAAATAATAAAAAGCATTGGCAAGGATGTGAGGGAAAGTGTACACTTATACATTGTTGGTGGAACTACAAGTGAGTGCAACCTCTCTGGAAAACAATATGGAGAATTTTCAAAAACTAGGAATGGAACTACTATCTGACCCAGCTATCCCTCTCCTCAGTATATATCCAAAAGACCTAAAACCAGCATACTATAGGGCTATAGTCACATCAATGTTTATAACAGCACAATTCACAATAGCCAAACTGTGGAACCAACAGATGAATGGACTAAAAAAAAGCAGTGTATATATACACAATGGAGTATTACTCAGCTATAAAGATAAATGAAATTATGGTATTTGCCAGCAAATGGATGGAACAGGGGATTATTATGCTAAGTAAGCCTGACCCAAAAAAGTCAAAGGTTGAATGTTTTCTCTGATAGGCCAGAAGCTAGTACAAAATATGGAGGAAAGCCAAGATGGTGTGGGGGGTGTTTTCCATCAAAACAGAAGAAAGGTCAGTGCAATAGGTGAAGGGAATTGAGGGAAAGGGAGAAGTTACAGGATACGGGAAGAACCGTAGAATGAATCTTACCTAACCTCTTTATGTACATATATGAATGTACCAGTGAATCTCACCATCATGTGTGACTACAAGACACTAATTCAACAAAGATCTATCAGTTAAGATCAGTAGAGTGGAGGGAAGAGACCTGGGGAGGGAGAAGGGGAGGAAAAAGGGAAGCACTGGGAACTGAAGTAGAGGAAACTGTATTCCATGCTTTTATGATTATGTCAAAAATGAATCCTAATGTTATGTATGACTTTTTTAAAAAATGATAAGCATTACAAAAGAAAGATATGTTCAAGAGTAAGTGTGCTATTGTGAAATGTATATTTGATCTCATCCAGTTTCCTGGCACATCACTTCTAAAGCCCTTGGAACCTCTTAAATGATAACTGCCTTTTTGTGTATTAATAAGAGGCCTGGTGACTGGGTCTCTCTGGACAGCCTCAGGATGGGCACCGGTTGTGGGACGGTGGCAGGCGGGGGGGGCCTGAACACGTGATAAGAGGGTTGCAACTTTCAGTTCTACCAACTTCCTGGGAAAAAAGCAGGGCTGAGTGTTGGCTTGATCACTAATGCCTTCGTAATGAGGCTTCTATAAAAGCACCAAAAGGACACTTCACAGAAGAAGATGTACAAGCAATCAACAAACATATAAGAAAATGTTCAACATCTCTAGTAATAAGAGAAATGCAAATCAAAACTACCCTAAGATTCCATCTTACCCCAATCAGAATGGCGATTATCAAGAACACAAGCAACAATAGGTGTTGGAGAGGATGTGGGGAGAAAGGTACACTCACACATTGCTGGTGGGGCTGCAAATTAGTGCAGCCACTCTGGAAAGCAGTATGGAGATTCCTCAGAAAGCTTGGAATGGAACCACCATTTGACCCAGCTATCCCACTCCTTGGTCTATACCCAAAGGACTTAAAATCAGCATACTACAGAGATACAGCCACAACAATGTTCATAGCTGCTCAATTAATAGCCAGATTGTGGAACCAACCTAGATGCCCCTCAATTGATGAATGTATAAAGAAACTGTGGCATATATATACAATGGAATATTACTCAGCCATAAAGAATGATAAAATTATGGCATTTGCAGGCAAATGGATGAAATTGGAGAATATCATGTTAAGTGAGATAAGCCAATCTCAAAAAACCAAAGGCCGAATGATCTCACTGACAAGCGGATGATGACACATATAGGGGGTGGGAAGGGGGCAAGAATGGAGGAAGGAGGGACTCTAGAGGGATAAGAGGGGTGGGAGGGGTGGGGGGAGAAAACAAATAACAGAATGAATCAAAACTATTACCCTAGGTAAATGTATGATTACACAAATGGTATGCCTCTACTTCATGTACAAACAGAGAAATAAGATGTATCCCATTTGTTTACAATAAAAATGAATTAAAAAAAAAAGAAAAAAAAATCCCCAAAAGGACTGGTTTTGGAGTTTCCAAATAACTAAAAACATAATGTATAGTACCCAGAAAGGTCACCCGAGCTCTGTGTCTTTCCCAAATGCCTCGCCCACTGTACTTCTTCCATCAGTATTCTTTGTAATCTCTTGCATAATGAATGGGTAAATGTAAGTAAAATGTTTCCTTAAATCCAGTGAGCCACTCCAGCAAGTTAATTGCATCCAAGGAAGGGGAACCATGACATATGAAAGATCTCTTAGAAGCAGAGAACACAACCTGAGGCTTGTGATTGGCATCTGAAGTGGAAGCAGTCTTGTGGGACTGAGCCCGAGTTCTGTGGATCTGACACTAACTCCAGGTAGACAGTGTCAGAATTGAGTTGAATTATAAGATAACCAGTTGGTGTCATTAGAGAACTGACAGGTTGTTGGCAGTGACAGATCCCTACATACATTTTGATGACTAGAAATAAGGTGTTCTGTATTGAGATCATGTGAATATAAGAAATAAGTGGTTCGCTTGTTTGCTTTTTGCCTTCCAGGGAGTGTTAGGAGATGAGGTCCAAGAAGTTCAGGGATTCAGATCAATATGTATTGAAAGTAATTGTACAGACTGTGGGTTTGACTCTGAGTGAGATGGAAAGCTGCCAGAAGGTTCTTAACAGAGAAGCTGCAAGATCCTTTACAAAGGATTCGCTTTGGATGCTCTGAGGAGAATAAACTCAGGGAGGTGGGTGTTGCAGGGTTTGAAAAAAATTAAGGGCAAAAGCAGAAAGATAAGTTTAGGAGGTGATTTCAGGGGCTCACAAGAGAATAGTGGCAGTGGGAGAAGTGGTCATTGTATTGATATACTTTGACAGTAGAGCCAACAGGATTTATTGGTGGATTGGATGTGAAGTGTGATAGAAATAAAGAAGTTAAGGGTGATCTGGAGATTTTAGCTTGGGCACTGTTAGGATCTGATCATCACTCCAGAGCCAGCAAGTAGTCAACCATCAGAGTTGCTACCTTCCTCCCTCAGAACTCCACCCATGGTCCTTGCTGACCCCTGCTCATACAGTTCAGCATGGCAAGGATCTGCCCTGCTGGGAATTGCCCAGGGCTGGTCTCCCCCTCCTGAAACAGCCTTCCCTACCTTACTATCTCCAGTCAAATTCAATTTTTGCTTTTCTGCCCAGTCACTTTGGATTTGGCATTAGTTTAGACTATCTGTTCCTCAGCCCCACCTTTGCCTGTGGACATTGTCTTAGAAATCCCTCCCCCATATGACCTAATGTCTTAGGTTACTGCTGACTTGCACCTTTGCAACAAACCCCAGGCCTGGGAAGAGGCCCATTACAGCTTGTTTTGACAAAAAGAAAATTCAGTAATCATAAGATTTGAAAACAAACCATTAAGTAAAACTACATCCTGTGCAAGATACCCAGTCAAATTGTCAGGTTAGGTCTGAAATTCAACCACGCTTTGGTCTCCAAGACCAGAACCCCACTACTAGCCTACAAATCCAAATGAAGCAGTACTATTGCCTAATTTCTTTACTCAAAGGGAGTGTTTTTTTGTTTTGTTTTTTTTTTATGCAAGGCACCTTTTCCTAATTTGCCTGACATCATTATATGCATATACAGAAGTCCCTGCTTCAAGGCCAGCCAGGCATGACTCAGATTCACAAAGGTTGCACTTCTTTTTCCTGGAAACTACAGTGAGAACCTTAAGAGAGCACCTGAACCTGCTGTCCATCTTGCTTAGAATTTCTGTAAAATTTAAATAAAAGAAGAGACCAAATGTCATTGATATTGGCAGATCAGAAGGCCACTCTTCAAGTAGCAGCCCTTGTCTTATCCCACATCCACATGTTGTTGTTTCTCCTCTACTCCAGAAATGCAAACAACTCTTGCTTATTTCTACGGAACATGGATCCTTTTTCTCTGATGTTGTCTCGATTGAACCTGAGAAGCTGACATAATTGTGCAATTCATAGCTAGTGAAAGTTGAACTTTGAACAATAACTGGAGATCTGAGCAGATAAAGGCATCTGACAAGAGTTTGTACTTGACAACACCTGCATCCCTTCTCTTCTGAATAATAATATAACCAATTCAACGCCCTCTATTTTCCTGCTGTTGCAATGTTGAATTCAAGTGTCAGTATGACCTAACTGTTTATCTGGTAAGAACCCAATTAATTTGTGTCCAGACTCATTAATTGTTCTTAATTCACATTTGACCATTGCATTTCGTCCCTGACCTCTAATCCCACTTTTGCATGGAAATCTCCCTCTCAGTAGAAATACATCACACTCTGGCACACGGCCACTCATTGCGGATTCTGAACTGTTCCCTGTCACAGCACTGCTGAATTTCCTTGAATATATCTCAGTGATGGGTTCTGAGAGGCTACTTTTTAAAAGATAGTGTTTTAAACAGTTATAAATAGTTATAAACCCTATTAAGCTCTTCTGTGTTATTATAATTCATGAAGCGAGGTTGTGATGTGGTATAGAGCCCTGTCCTAGATGTAAGGCACACACCAAATATTTATTAAATATTTATTCAATGGAAGAATATTCTAGCTCTCCCCATAGCTGGCTTGTGATCAGGGTCACACTGTAGAATCTCAGGCTTCTCATTTTTTAATGTCGAGCTGGAAAAGTTGGATTCTGAGATCCAGAGTGGAGCCTCGTTAAATTCCCATCCTCTTGTCCCAGTTTTCCAAAAGGTGCCTTAAGCAAATTAGAGACCAGGGTGAAAACCAAGCTCCTAGAACCCAGTGACCTTCAGGAATTGCTTCTGAGCAGTCCTTCTTAAGTGGATGATTCTGGAGGCCAGTCATGTGCCCTGGGGAGTTTTCTCTGACAGCTCAAGTAATCTGGAGAGGCAATAAATTCAGCCAATATTTGGAAACACATTCCACACTTCTACTCTTGTTTTTCACCTGTTTCTTTCAACTCCATATAACTTTTAGAAGAAAATGCTCCTTCAGGGTCTGATTTGTTTTCCACAAACTCGCTTTATCTCATTGGAGTATTATAAAAGCACTTTTTGGGAAAAATCTTTAGGCCATCAAGTCATTTTCTACCACTGATCTCATCATGGGTACGATAGTGACACATTCAGAGACAAAAAATTGTCTTTGTAGACACTCAGAAGAAAATCTTTGTAAGTTCTACCCTTAGCAAATATTCACCCACTCAATGTTTTAAGTTTTGATCTCCTTCACAGTCATTTTCATGGACAGTTTAGTTAAGATTGTAGAAGCAATTCTAAAGATTGGACATAGACATGTCACTAAGCTGGGATTCACAAAAGCTGACCTCTCCTTCAGCTGTAACTAGCACTATTTAGCTGACACATTATTCAAAAATATAATGGATTTTGCAGTTTTGAAGAAAATACAGAGGTCAACTGTCCTCTCATTTCTTTATAGGAAAGCTTTATTCCTATAACCTATGCAAATATGTTCTGTGATTAAAAATAAATAATACCTTACTATTTCCTGCCTCTTTCCATTGCTGGAAAGGTGTGCTAGAAAGATCTTTCTAACTACCACCCCCATCCTTTGGTCCTAGTTCCACTTTCTGAAGGAACAGAGAAAATTTAATAATAGCTTCCATTTTTTAAGCATCGTGTGCATATGTTTCTTTCATTTAAACCTCACAAGAACAGCTACTTCAAACCAAATGTAGTACCAGAGATTCCTGAATTCAGTAACTAGAAAAATAAACAGAATGTATGAAACCTTGGGCTCTTTATGGTGGGAAAATTGGCAGCATATGACTGTGTTCCCCAAAGGAAATGGAAACAGATAAGTTAAGGCCTAGGTCTGTGCAGCAGACCATGCATAGGCAGGCTCCAGAACCTACATAGCCTCACTTAGGTGAGGAAACAGATACAAATGATCAGAAAGGTAAAACACCTAGAATTTGTGAGATACAAGGTCAGGGAGGGAATAGCTGCAGAGAGAGAGCCAGAGAAAAAGCTCTATGGATATGCAGAGAGAGCTCCTCAAGTCTTTGGTTGAGGACTGATCTACACATTCATGAATAAAGTCCTCAAAGCCCCAGGAAAAATCTTCTGGAAACTATTCCCAAAGCTCATTTTAGGTTCCCACCAGAGTGGACCAACGAGGCATCAGAAAAATATAACCACAGTAACTGAATTAAATTATGCATAAAATAATGACTATCCTACGCCTACCCTAACAAAGCTTCAAACAAGTCACAAAAGAATCCAATCAATCCCAAGTCACTTAACCACACACCAGAACAAGTCCAAAACTATTTAAAGGAACACAATCAGAGCCAAGACCTAACAGCAATAAAATTCACAGTTCCCAGCACCTAACCTAAATTTACCAGATATGTAAATTAACAGGAATGTAAATATGTAAATTAACAGGAATTATTAATTTGGATGGGAAAAAAATCAATAACTAGGAGCAGACACAGATATGATGTGATAAAACTTAACAGTGACACTAAAATCAGTATAATAAATATGTTCCATAAGTTCAGGAATATGAAAGAAAAGATGGATATGATGAGGAAACACATGGAAGTTACGTTTTTAAAAAGAACCCTTCGAGCAATAAATACTAAAATGTCTCAAATGAAATTCACTAGATGTGACTAATTGCAGATTAGACGTTGGAAGAAAAAGAAATCAGGGAACTTAAAGACAAAGCAATACGAACTATCCAAAATAAAGCATAGACAAAAAGACTTTAAAAATGAACAGAGCACAAATGATCTATCGGAGGATACCAAAAATAGAGTATACCAAGTAACAGGTAAGTGAAATATCAGAAGGTGGGTGATGGACAAAAAAAAAAAAAAAAAAAAAAAAAAATGAAGATATAATGGCTAAAGTTTTTCCAAATTCAATAACTCTGAACTCACAGTCCAAGAAATTCAACCAACATCACAATGAATAATCATAAAGAAAAGCACATGAAGTCACAACATAGTTATATTGTCCAACAACAGTGAGAAAGAAAAAAATCTTACAAGTATTCAGAGGAAAAATAGATACATTAAAAACATCAAAAGAAAATAATATTTGACTTCTTGTCGGAAATGCATTAAAGGCAGAAGACAATAGACGGACATCTTTAAAGTACTGAAAGAAAAATTGGCAACCAATAATTTTACATCCAGTGAAAATAACTAAGAAAATGAAGGCAAAGACTTTTTCAGACACATAAGACAGAAAATTCATTGTCAAAAGACCATCACTATAAGAAATATTAAATACCTTCAGGAAGAAGATAAATGATACCAAATGGAAATTTGAACATACACTAAAGAAAGAAGAGAACTAACTAGGGTAAATATGAACATGTAGGTAATTTTAAAAGACATTTTCCCACTTTTAAATCTTTAAAATATAAAAACTGTTCAAAGAAAGATAACAATATATTGTGTTTGTAACAGACGAGAAATCAAAATGTATAAAGATAGGGGAATAGACTGCTATGTTTCATCAGTTATATGTGAAGTGATGTATTATTTAAAGCACATTATTGTAAGTTTAAAATGTATGTTATAGGCTAGGTGTGGTGGTGCACTCTTGTAATCCCAGTGGCTTAGGAGGTAGGAGAATCAGCAATTTAGCAAGGCCCTGAGAAACTTAGTGAGACCCGGTCTCAAAAATAAATAAATGAAACGCACTGGGGATGTGACTTAGTGGTTAAGCACTCCTGGGTTCAATCTCTAGTACCCACCCCGCAAATGTATGTTACAAATATCAAAACTATAACTAAAAAAGTAAAGATGTATTGTTTGTAAGGAAATAATGGGGATAAAGTGGAACTTGTTTTTTTAAAAATGCACCATCCAAAAGAAGACAGGAAAAGAAAGGAAAAAAGAAAAATGAAGACAAGATAAATGGAAAACAGCAAGTTGGTAGGTTCACATCTAGCAATATCAATAATTCAATCCCAGCAATTTGGGAGGCTGAGGCAGGAGGATCCCAAGTTCAAGATCAGCCTGGGCAAGTTAATGAGACTCTATCTCAAAATAAAAAGTTGTGGGGATGTAGCTCAGTGCTAGAGCACCCCGGGTCAATACCCAGTACCCGCCCCCAAAATGTCTAAAACTTCAAGTCACAGAGTGTTAGAGTGGATTTAAAAATAGGACTCGGTGGCAATTAGCAAGAATACAAGTAGCAATAAATATTGGCAAGAATGTGGGGAAAAGGGTATACACATATGTTGTTAGTGGGATTGTAAATTGGTGCAACCACTCTGGAAAGCAGTATGGAGATTCCTCAGAAAACTCGGAATGAAACCACCATTTAATCCAGCTACCTCACTCCTCAGTTCATATCCAAAGGGTTTAAAATCAGCATTCTGCAGTGACTCAGTCACTTCAATGTTTAGAGCAGCTTAATTCACAATAGCTAAGTTATGAAACCAACCCAGGAGCCCTTCAACAGATGAATGAATAAAGAAAATGCAGTACATATACACAATGGAGTATTACTCAGCCAAAAAGAAGAATGACTTTATGTCATTTGCCAGTAAATGAATGGATTTGGAGACTATCATGCTAAGTGAAATAAGTCAATCCCCAAAAGCCAAAGGTTGAATGTTTTCTCTAATATGTGGAAGCTAACCCACAATAAGTGTGGGGTTGGGAAAGGATAGAAGTGCAATGGAATAGAATTGAAGGGGGAATGAGGGGAAGGATGGGGGATGGGAAAAGGAAAGAGTGAAATGAATCTGACATAACTTTCTTCTGTATATATAATGAATATCCCATCATGTACATCCACAAGAAATTAATATTTAAAAAATGACTATGGGTAAATGTCAGAAAGATCAACAGAGGGAAGGAAGAGGGGGTGGGGAGAAGAAAAGGGAAGGAGAGGTACTGGGATCTGAAATTAGAACAAGATACATTCCATGCTTGTACAATTATGTCAAAATGGAATGTACTGTCATATATAACTAAAAAGAAACAATAAAAAAGACTCAAATACATACTGTTAATAAGAAAACTTCTTTCCACATAAAGACACAAATAGGTTAAAAATAAAGATGCTAGGAAATGATATACCAGGTGAACATTAGGGAAAAAGAGGAGCAGAGGAGGGAAGGAGAGAAGGAAGCTGGAGTAAATATTTTAGTATCAGACATAGTAAAGAAATAACAGAGGATATTTCATGATAAAGAGACCAATTCATCACGACAACAAAATAATCCGCTATACAGATTCAATGCAATCCCAATTAAAATCCCAATGACGTACCTTACAGAAATAGAGCAAGCAATCATGAAATTCATCTGGAAGAATAAGAAACCCAGAATAGCTAAAGCAATCCTTCGCAGGAAAAATGAAGCAGGGGGTATCGCAATACCCGAACTTCAACTTTATTACAAAGCAATAGTAACAAAGACGGCATGGTACTGGTACCAAAATAGACAGGTAGATCAATGGTACAGAATAGAGGACACGGACACAAACCCAAATAAATACAACTTTCTAATACTAGACAAAGGTGCCAAAAATATGCAATGGAGAAAAGATAGTCTCTTCAACAAATGGTGCTGGGAGAATTGGAAATCCATATGCAACAGAATGAAACTAAACCCATATCTCTCACCCTGCACAAAACTCAACTCAAAATGGATTAAGGACCTTGGAATCAGACCAGAGACTCTGCAGATTATAGAAGAAAAAGTAGGTCCCGATCTTCAACATGTCGGCCTAGGACCAGACTTCCTCAACAGGACTCCCATAGCACAAGAAATAAAAGCAAGAATCAATAACTGGGATAGATTCAAACTAAAAAGCTTTCTCTCAGCAAAGGAAACTATCAGTAATGTGAAGAAAGAGCCTACAGAGTGGGAGAATATCTTTGCCAATCATACTTCAGATAGAGCACTAATCTCCAGAATCTATAAAGAACTCAAAAAACTCTACACCAAGAATACAAATAATCCAATCGACAAATGGGCTAAGGAAATGAACAGACACTTCACAGAAGATGTACAAGCAATCAATAAACATATGAAAAAAATGTTCAACATCTCTAGTAATAAGAGAAATGCAAATCAAAACCACCCTAAGATTCCATCTCACCCCAATTAGAATGGCGATTATCAAAAATACAAGCAACAGGTGTTGGTGAGGATGTGGGGAGAAAGGTACACTCATACATTGCTGGTGGGGCTGCAAATTAGTGCAGCCACTCTGGAAAGCAGTGTGGAGATTCCTTAGAAAACTTGGAATGGACCCTCCATTTGACCCAGCTATCCCACTCCTTGGCCTATACCCAAAGGACTTAAAAATCAGCATACTACAGAGATACAGCCACATCAATCCTCATAGCTGCTCAATTCACAATAGCCAGACTATGGAACCAACCTAGATGCCCTTCAATTGACGAGTGGATAAAGAAACTGTGGTATATATACACAATGGAATATTACTCAGCCATAAAGAATGACAAAATTATGGCATTTGCAGGCAAATGGATGAAATTGGAGAATATCATGCTAAGTGAGATAAGCCAATCTCAAAAAGACAAGGGACGAATGATATCGCTAATAAGTGGAGGATGACACATAATGGGGGGGAGGGAAGGGTTAGTGTTAGGGTTAGAGTTAGGGTTAGGGAGGGGGGCAAGTATGGAGGAAGAAAGTACTGTATAGAGGGTAAAGAGGGATGGGAGGGGTGGGGGGAAGGGGAAAAAATAACAGAATGAATCAAACAACATTATTGTATGTGGATTTATGATTACACAAATGGTATGCCTTTGCGCCATGTACAAAGAGAGAGGCAACATGTATCCCATTTGTTTACAATAAAATTAAAAAAAAAATAATAATCCTAACTATATGTGTACCTAACAACAGAATTTCAAAACGTATGTGGCAACAACTGAGAGAACTGAAAACAGAAATAGACCTATAATTATAGTTGGAGAATTCAACACTTCTATGTCAGTGACAGAAAAAGTAAACAAATTCATTAAGGTTACAGATTTTGCAGAGTTAAAAAAGAATCTTCATTTTTCTTGACTATGCTTTGATGGATTACTCCCCCGTCACTACATACGACACTGTGTCAACTTCTTTTCCAGTCTGTTCAGCCCGCAGTGCAATGTAGCTAGCCTATAACCTTATTCCTTCTATGATTCAGTGAGAAACTTCCAAACATTTGGCTGTAGAAACACACAGGTAGCAAAGTAAATGTGGAAAAGAGTGTCTTTCTGTTCACCCGTTGAGTAATTTGGGCAATCAGAAAGCTTCATGCCCAACGCGCACTAACTGAGCCAGCTTGTCCTGAGCAGACGTGCATAAACCTGCACGCAGTTACGCATGCGCATTGCCTGGCGGCGTCAGGAACTAAGAGCATCATCCTTGACTGTCAGAAAATCTGGCTGGCAGATCCCACATTCCTGTACACATGCTCTTTCCTTTCAAGCCACAACAGCTCCAATTCTTCCCCACACTATGATAAACAAGCCAAAATCAAGTGACAGCTTTTCCCTCCCTAGTGTGCTGATAGCGCTCTCAATGCGAGTTAGTCAAGTGACCATGGGGTCCTCCCCATAACCTCCCCTCCCCCCCTCTCTCCCTTGTTCTCAGTCTCACTGTGATCTCTGGCTCTCTCTTACTCTTCCTGTACTGTCAAATAAAATCCTAATCTTACCTAAGTGATTACCTTGAAGCTTTGAATCGCTTTTCATACAATGTTTCTACTCATTAATTATTCAATCATGTAACCATGAAAGTTAAGACCGTCGGTGATCCTCCCACCTGGTGGACTGACTTTGACAGGCCACAGCTCAGGTGCTTGCCAGCTGCTGACTTGGGCAAACCTCTAGAGGTTTCTAGCAGTCTCCCAGGCGCTGCTTATCCTACAGTGTACACTTCCCCCATTCAGGGGAATCTAAAACAATTTCGCATGGGCAGAAATCGAAGTAAAAGACAGGAAGTGGAGATGGAGAGCAAAAAAATTAGGGTTTTGTATATTTTTAAGTCTCTGGCATTCCATAAGATTTTTCATCACAATTTGGCATTAAGGAAAATTTTCTTGAAGAAAAAGAAATTGTTTCCAGAGACACTTATTCACATACTCCCTGTGTCTTTCATATCTTTAAATAAAATATTCCCTTCTTGTCCCTCAGCCAGTCTCTAAATATTGTATTGTATTCCCCATCTAAAATGCATCATCCTAGTAAAAGGAGATGCAAATAAATGTGCTTCCTTTGGATATTTCATAATTTGTCAACTGTTTTCAAGTACTTCATCTGAGTCTGTGTTAACAGACTCAAGTTTGAGTGTCTGCAGCATATGGGACAGGATCCAACCAACGGCACAATGGGGAAATCGTGGGACATCTGAATTCCTCTAAATACAACCACAATGAATTCCCATAGCACAGTAGAACCTCTGGGAGTCATTTTTCTCACAACTCTGAACCACATCTTAGAGGGTATGAGTCTGTCCAGTTGTAATGTGTCAATGACAATAAGTAAAACTTTAATATCTATTAATTACACTAATTATTTTGTATATAAAGTTACTTATTATAGAATTACTAGTATGTAAAGTTACTTATAGAATTTAGCATGTGGACTGTGGAAATACCAAACTGTTAAGCAAAACAAATGCACAGATAACTTTACAAGTTGCATCAAAAAGTCCTTTTCTCTTGAAATCATGTATACATCAACTTTGGTCAAGCAAAATAATTAAGGTGACAGTTATATCACGGAAGCATTAGATTTATCCCTATCTGTGGGACTAACGCTGCATTTGGTGGAATGAGGGAAGTGTCATTTTGGTATGCCAGGGGTAGCAATAACATGGAAGGATAAGAAACAACAGCACTTTATCCCATTCACAATAACTTTTCTGTTTCTTTCAACAGAACTCAATTTTGTGTCATTTAGAGAAATTAGGAAGGAGGTGATGTTATTGGGTCTAGGTCTAGCCACTTGCTGCTGGAAAGCCGGTACTCAGGAGGCAAATATTTGTGGGAAGGAAATTCATTTTATTCAAGAGCCAACACCCTGGAAGATGAAGGAGATGAGGGACAATTGTTCTCAAAGTTCCATCTTGGGTAAGTCAGATGCAGAGGGCTTTTATAAGGAAGGGAAAGGGGGAGCAGGGCAGGGAGGCTGCTTGCTGTACTCTTCCTCACGCAGCACAATACCTTTCCTTCTTTTCTAGCTGTAACACTATTGCAATGGACCTTGACCTCCTGTGGCTAGTTTTTGTAGTTCTTCAGATGGACATATTTTTTTCCATAAGTTAAATCTCACAGCAATTTACATGCTTTGTGTTCATTGATGCACAGAAATAAAGACTAAGGAAGAGTGTTACACACTCTAATGTTATCTGAAGGTCACCAGATGTTCTGGGTTCTGTGACTCTAAAGATAGATTATTTAGCAGTTAACATCTTAATCATTTAGGTGGGATGCTCTACAGAATTTAGAATGCTGGGCAAAAGGAGGGGACATACTCTTGCAAAAGGCAGACTAAAGGGAAGTAACCCTGTGAAGGGCAAATAGAGGGGATATAATGTTACAAAGGGCAGCTTGCAAAGGAGCAGCCAGAGTTTCATTGGGGGACCCAGGTTTGTGGAATTTGATGCAAGGTCCTGTGCAACCTGTTCTCTGGCCTTTGTTGTGCTAGTATGCATCACCTCTCTAGAATGTGTTTCTTCTGTTAAAATAAGACTAGGGAAGTAGTCTTGACCCAACCATAAATGTGAACCTTTATATTTAGACCTCTATAGAAGTAGATACGAGTAAGTGTACTTGGGGGTAGAATCTGTTTTAGAGGGTGTGTCACGAAGGAAGGGATGGACTCTATCACAAAAGTGGAGAGCTGTTGTAAAAGAAAGAATTTAAACTTTATAGTTAAAAATCCAAGTTCAAATTTTAGTTCTATTTCTTACTGGCTGTGAGATGTTAGACAAGCAATTTAAGCTCTGCAAACTTTAGTTCAGTCATCTCTCAATTGAGATAATAAGGTTGTAGGGAGGGTTAGTTATGACAGTGGAGGTAAGGTTCTTGGCATCTAAAGTACACGTGTGACATAGTAGCAGCTAAGAACTCCCATCCCGAAGGTTGAGGACACCAGAGGCCAATGTAAGACCATTACAAACATATTAACCAAACATATTAACAAGACTTATTTTGTTCATTAATTTATTCATCCAATTACTCAAAAAACAATAACAAAATTGACAGATGAAGCCCTTTCACTGAGTTAGATACCCCACAGAGTTTTCCAATCCCTGACCTTTACCAGTTCAGAGTTTTGTCCAGTGAGGAGACATCCTAATAAACAGAAGTCACAAAATGTTTTACAGGGGTTTTAATATAAGCAAATCTCTTCTACTCACATCCTTCATACCCTTTTTGTTACCAGAGACCACTATCATGTGAAAACTTGAAGTCTAGTCCCAGAATCTGGTTTCCTTAGCCCTGGTATATGCTCCCTGTCACTGTGTGTGTAAGTAATTGCATGTGGCTTAGTTAGGCGCCCTGGATTCTGGGAGTTAGGGAAATTATGCATAGATCTGCCATTAACACTAATGGGGGGTTACACGCACAAATCCTCCACACACTGAGAAGAGAATAGACTCTTCTCATTCATACATAATAGATCTGTAGAAAAATTAGCATGTACGCTTTTAGGAGCTGAACTTGAAGATGTACCTTTTATGGGAAATATGTAAATAAGGAGAGAGGATACACTGAAGGACAAGTGCTGTAATGTGCTCCTTTTCTGATGCCTGAGCACCTTGTCAATTTTGCTGCTGCATAAAGTAGAACTAGGCTGCCTCTGCAGAGACTCCCCAGTGCATTCATCTTCCTGGTTCATTACCAAATTTCCCAGGACAGAGCTTACTTTGCCAAATCTGCCAGTCCCCCTGGGGACAGGGGAAGCCAGGCAGCAAGATTCTTAAGTCAGCAAGCAAGTACTAATGTGAACATTTTCCACAGAAGCATTTTTTTTAGATGCTTTTGTTAAATTGCTTTATAATTTAAGCTGTTTTAGGAACGAGGAAATACGGTATTCATTGTAGAAGTATCAAACCTCTAAGTCAGGGAGTCACCCTGAAGGCCACAGTAATCTGAAAAAGGCGGGCAGACTGGTTTTGTCTGTGAAAGGAAGAGAATATCTTGCCTGCGCCTTCCATTTTTCTTCCTCTGTCTACAAAGAAAGGAAATTCCCTGTTCCCAGCTTCTGTATCAACCCCTTCTGAACTCCTCCCCACCAGCATAGTTGCTAACCAGAGAGTGTGAGGCCACACTTCACTCATGGGCAATGTCATAGAGAAAGGTGATTTACATCCAGAGGATAAGGGTACCCTACCAGAGCCAGGCCAGGCCAAAGCCACCCCTTTCACCCTGTCATCTAGCACCTCCCTGCTGCTCCCATCCAGAATTCTCTCCCTTGCTCCCTGTGCTCATGGGTATTGTTCTCAAGGCAGGTTCCTCTGCAGGTCCAGCCTTCCCCCTACCTATCTACTGTAGATCCCTGGCTATGTGGAATTAGAGTTGACTCTGTAAGCAGCTGGGGTGGGTAAGAGACTGCAATGGGAACCTTGGTTAATTGGAGAGTCCTGGGTACTTACCACGGATGCCCCTGCATTTTTTTTTTTTTTTTTTTTTTTTTTTTTTGGCACTAGGGATTAAACCTAACTGCACTTTATCTAAGCTACATTCCCAGCCCTTTTAATTTTTTTTTTATTTGAGACAACTAAGTTGCTGAGACTAGCCTCAAACTTGCCATCCTCTGTCTTAGCCTCTTGACTTGCTGGAATTATAGTCACGTGCCATAGCACCACACCAGCAGATGCCCTGCATTTAAAGGCTAACTATGCTGGGATGGTGATGCACATCTCTAATCTCAGTGGCTCTGGAGGCTGAGGCAGGAGAATTCCAGATTCAAAGTCAGGCTTGGTAATTTAGTTAGGCCCTAAGAAACTTAGTAAGACCCTATCTCAAAATAAAAAATAAAACGTGCTGAGGATGTGGCTGAGTAGTTAAGTGCTCCTGGATTCAACCCCTGGTAAGTAAATAAGTAAATAAAGAAATAAATACATACATAAATAAAAATGATGATGAGAGTTGTGGCAAGGACTTTCCTAGATTCCAATGGAAACCATTGAACTCCTTATCTTACATCTGTACCTTCCTGAGTATGCCCCAGATGGAAAGCTGTGAGGAACCACAACCGGCTCTCAATGCATAGTAGTCAAAAGCACTAATCATTAATATAGCCCCTCATTCATTCATTCATCCATCAATACAGACATGCCTTTCTAATTTCAGATACTGACTAAGCCTGGAAGCACTCCCAGAAAAATGCTCTGTACCTTTACTTTGGGAAATGTGCAATCTACTGGAGGAGAAAAGGAGATCTCTAGATAGAGTAGGAAATGTTATGATAGAGTAAGCCTGGGTGAAATGAGGGCATGAAAATAGAGGCATTAACCCAGACTTTGAGGCTGTTTTACCATCTTTCACTGAGTAAAACTCTTGAGACATATTGAAAGAGAAACAACAAAAACCAGGACCAATCATTGTTATAAAACATTCAAAGTGTGCTTGAATCAGGGAGATTTAACTTCTAGAATCTGTCCTAGAATTGAGAAATTCTTTGGTGGGGTGGGGGAAGAGTATTTATTTTAAAGTGTTGCATCAAACCCAGGACTTTTATTAATTAGTTTATTTCCTTCTTCTACAAATGTCCTTAAAGTTTTGGTTACTAATACAGTGATTTCCCAGGCAGCCCAGTCAATGAAGAGAGTAAATTGAGTCAACTGTCTGACCCACAGTCTGAATCTGAAGGTGTATAAAGGGTGGAACATTCATGTTAAATTCAGGAAACTGCATCAGTTAAGCACGGAATGATCTGGAGAGTCCTAGCCAAAAACTGGGAAGACATCAGGCACTTGAAACTGAGGCCCTGAAAAAAGGATGGTAGAAGAAATGTCTGAATGTGTTGCTTTATCTGACTCAGGGCCACTGTGACCTGAAAGCACTGTGACCTACACCACACCCTATTCCGTAGATCTCCCCAGAGCAGACATTGTAGCAAGGATAGGTCAAGAAACACCACAGACATGGGTAGATCTTCCCTATGGAGTTTAGGATTTATCATTACCAAGACCCTACAGAATTTCCCATGTTAACTCAAGCCCCTGCCATGCCACCCCCATGCTCTACCTGACAAAGGGAAAGCAGTCATAAGATTCCATAGAAATGCCCTCAGCCTGCAAAGTGAAGCAGCACATGTAGTTGCACAAAGCACCCTCTACACATGGAGTCCAGAGAGTCTCAGTCTTATACTGCCCTGGAAATCATAGCCCTGGAGGGATTTGGGGCACAGGTTTCTGATTCATTGTACTTCCAAATATGGAATGACCCAAATCCTTTTCAGAATCATTTTAGCTTTCCTGAAAATGGAATGGAATGGAGAGGAGTAAAAGAGACAAGAGGCAAACCTCAAAGCAACTACTGCAATTCGAATAAAACTAGAAATGTGATGCAAGCAAAAATCCATCCTTCCATTAAGCAAAGAAAAGAATTTAAGTGTTGTCATAATCAAAGTGTGGTCCTTTCAGGCATATAACATGGGGAATGTCACTTTTGTAAGGATATCATATCGAAGACTTGAATTATATCATTTTATGTAGCTTAATATCTCAAACTGTTTTTGTTACTATCAATTTTTATCCTGAATGACAGCATTTGGAAGGAGAGAGTTAAAGTTAAAAAAAAAAAAAAAAAAAAAAAAAAACTGAGAAAGATTGAACTGGCATTGCACATGCAAATGAATGCATTATGGTAGTGGGGCCTTTTTTCCACTGAATAAATTTACATTTACATCAGTTAGATCTGATGTAATTCTGCAACCAACGAAACTTAAATATATACATATTTTGTCATGAAAGCCCTCACAGCTGTAACCTTTTGATTAAGATCTATTGTAAAACTAAGAATAAATTTCAGTCAACCAATTTTGGATTTGACAACTTTTATTACTCATTTTGCCCAGAAGTATGCTTTTAACTGGTATTTTCCCAATAATCAGTAGAAGTCTCCTCCTGTTTTCTTATAAATTCCCCAGATTTTGAAACAATTCTCACCCTCTACGCATGGAGTCCAGAGAGTCTCATCATAAACAGATGGAAATTTATAAACTCCCACCATAAAGAATGAATAATATACATTGTCTGCTCTTGGTCAAGGACACGTGTGTGTGTGTGTGTGTGTGTGTGTGTGTGTGTGTGTGTGTTAGTTCCATGGTTACTATTTACATTTCTCACTGAACCAAAAATCAATCACAAAATTAAAGGAGTGGGGAAAAGGGCCAAGTAATAACTTCCTTTGGCTTCCGAAGCCATGCGGCTCCTATGTCTCTTGCTTATGTTAATATTGCAGCATCAGCAACCACAGCCCCAGATATTTGACTCGGTCACCTAAGGAGGCCTCACCAATTAATATGCACATAAAACAGTGCAGAAACAGGCAACCACAGCAGTCCCAACGCTCTAAGTGATCTTTCGATGTAAATACAATTTTTCTCATCGCAGTCATTTCACAGGGCAAATTAGTGAAGCTGAGATTAGGAAGCTTTGCATAGTGGAGCTGTGACAAGATTATGAAAGAGTACCCAGCCACCAAGTTATCAAACTTAAGGAAAAGATATAACTTAAAGAACTGGTAATAACAACCTTTTGTTGAGCAACTGCTTCAGATTCTTAGCTGAAATCAATGTCCCCAACAACCTTAGGAAGTAGGCATGAGAATCTTCATTTCACAGATGAGAAAACTAAAGGACAGAGAAGAAAATCTCATGTCTAAATCCCACAGTTTGTAAATGGCAGCTGCTTACGAATCCAAGAGCCTGACCCTACAGGCCGAGCCCGTCTCACAATGCAGCCATACCTACAGGAAATTAGAAAAGAGATGGATATTCTCTGCAAAAATCAAAGGACTATTTACTACTAAGAAAGAACAATGGCTGTGATGGAAAGAAGTCCCTAACAAGTCCACCAAAATCACCTTTAAAGATAACCAAAATCATAATGATTTTATTACCATAGATCTAATGATGTTTTGGTATTTACAAGAATTTTTGCCTTGGATAAGTAACATCTCATGATTTAATTACTAATTTTTATAAAGTAGCTAATGGTTACTACCTAATTTTGTATTGTATTTTCTGTCTAAAAAAAATGCTTCTCTACACATTGTTTCTTCTGGTGCATACAGGAGGATTAAGTACGAATCATGGCATGGAACTAACTGGATATTCCAAAAGAAGCTACACCAGTAGTTCTCAAACTTATTAATAAGTATTAGAATCAGCTTTCACTCATTAAAATACAGATTCAAAGGTCTCTGTCCTCCAAAAACTTAACCTATGGATTCAGAGTGAAGGGATCTAGGAATCTGTATTTATATAAGGCATCTAGTAATTCAGATAAATGGGAATAGGAAGGGATCTCAGTATCATACCCTGATATACATCAGAAGGATCAGAGTGAACCTGACCAGTATCCTGTACTGTGTGTGAGGAGGGGAGGGTCTTCTACTGCCACTCTAAAAATATGACCACTTTCCTTAGTTTAAAGCTATTTCCATCACAGGAGACTTCATGTAGTAAAGGAAGGGTGCATGGCTACCTTCATCCTCAAATTATATACGCCCACCTCTGCTCCTCCAGTTTTATTCCCAGTTCCCACTCAATCTTATTCTTACTTTCCTAATCTTCTTTCCCACTTTTCAGGCCTTCAGAGACCTCAGTGGAACCCCACACATTAAAAACAGCCTTGCCAACAATAAACATATTTTAAATACTCGGCACCACGTTGGAATCGATCTCCAGTGCTCAGGCATGTACCCGGTAGTTCAGCCAGTTTCTTAAAAATCACGACAGTGTGAAATTAGGAAATTTCACCTCTTTGTGTACCAGGGTCACATTAGGAACTCACCACAAGTCCAACATTGTTTAATCTATTTTCTAGTTTGGGATCCAGGATGAAAAATTTGCACCTCAAAATGCACATACTCAGCTCCAAGTTCCTCCAATCGGAAGGAAATCTCCTCACAGCAGATCTTGGGAATAGCCCTCAGCATAGTGGCTACTAGTTTCTGCTTTTTTATCTCCGTGTCTGTGGGCCCCATTTAAGCAAGAGTTCTTCGAGTGCAGGACTGTGCTGTATTTCCCAGACCTAGCTCACTGTCAGGCACATTACAGATGCTCAATGATATTTTTAAGTAAAATTAACATCAAATAAATTAACCACAAAATGAACTCAAAGTGGTTAAGACCCAGGATTTAGACAGGAAACTGCAACTCCTAGAACAAAACATAAGGTCAATACTCTAGCATATAGGTGCAGGCAATGGACTTTCTCTATAGGACCCCTAGAGCTCAGAAAATAATGCCAAGAATTAATAAATAGGATGGCATCAAATCAAAAAGCTTCTACCCAGAAAAGGAAACAAGTAAGAATGTAAAGAGAGAATTTACAGAATGGGAGAAAAATCTTTGCTACCTATGCTTCCAACAGAGGATTCATATACAAAATATGTAAACTCAAGAAACACCAAATAAAACCCAATTAATAAATAGAAAAATGAACTAAACATATACTTCTCAAAAAGAAAAATACAAATAACCAACAAATATATGAAAAAATGTTCAACATCATTAACAATTAGGGAAATGCAAATAAAAACTGAGTTTTTTTTTTTTTTTTTGAATGGCAGCCATCAAAAACACAAATAATAAGTGCTGAAGAGGATGTGGAGAAAAAGGAGCACTTTTACACTGGTGGTGAGATTGTAAATTAGTACAACCATGAGGAAAATCAATGTGGCGATTCCCCAAAAGACCAGGAATGAAACCACCATATAACTGAGCTATTCCATTTCTCTGTATTTATCCTAAAACATTAAAGTCAGCACACTCTAGGGTGTACCCATGTTTGCAGCAGCACAAGGCACAATAGCCAAACTATGGAAGCAGCCTAGGTGTCTATCAACAGATAAATGGATAAAGAAAATGTGGTACATATACACAATGGATTTTTGTTCGGCCATAAAGAAAAATGAAGTTAATGTTATTTGCTGGAAACTGGATGAAATTTGAGGCCATTATGTTAAGTGAAATAAGCCAAACTCAGAAGGTCAAAGGTCATATATTTTCTCTCATATGTGGAAACTACAGAGGAAAAAAGAAAAGAAAGGTGGGGAGGGGTGATCTCATAAAAATTGAAGAGAGATCAGTAGAGTAGAGGAAAGGGAATAGGGGGAGGGAAAAGGGGAATACTAGGGAATGATATTGGTCAAATTATACTGTTATGTTTTATGCATGTAGGAATATGTAACAACAAAAACCACCATTGTGTACAACTATAATGCCCCAACAAAAATATGGAAAAAGTTAAAAGGCTTGATAACTAACCAAAATAAAATAAAATGCAAAAAAAAAAAAAAAAAAATATATATATATATATATATATATATAAGAAATCAACCAAGTAACAAACTGTTGATGGAGGCAGCACATCATTGAGGACTGTCTTTGAGTTCCTGCTCTTGTCTCTCTCCCTTCCTTTACAGAACAGGAACCAGATGTACTTTTTCTCCTAAATACACTTATCTAATGAAATATATTGACCAGACAAGAAGTATTCTTGAACTTGAGTTAGGTTCTTTATACTAATGGCAGTTATGCTTCTATGTGTTGTTTGTGTACCCTTTGATTATTTTTAGAAGGAAATACCATCCTTCCAGTCTGTGGAAAGACTTCACCCCAACACACAAGAAAGAATGCAGGAGGAACATGAACTCCTTGCTCTGTCCGTGATGGGTATGATTTACTGTTGCTTTCCTTTAGCTCGTGAAGGCCTATGCAGGGGCAGCTGCAGGGGCATGATGTAGGGTCATTATTGCACTCTTGGGCAGCACTTGGTGTTTTCCAGGTGTTCTGCAATTATTTACCATCCCTGTGGCACCTCCAGAAGAGGAGGTCAGCATGATCATCCTGGCTTAGCAGGAGAGGGATTTAAAACCCAGAAGGGTAAGAGGCAGGCAGTGCTGAGTCCGTGCTAGCGACATCTCCCTCCAGGGTTGCAGAATCCATTTGTTTATGAAAGGCCAGGCTTTTTAAAGCCTCTACAGAATTCCAGGTAGGAAAGACTTGGGGACAAGCCAGAAGGAGGCAATTCAATCTAGTTATTTCTTGAGAAAAGGTGAATGGAAATTGAACCTCGGAATGTACCCTCTGGGGATCCACAAACTCTCCAGTGGGAAGAAACTAACAGCAATATTTAAGCCACATGGATAAGTCTTTCACAAAGTACTTACAAGGTTAATTACCAGAGCTGTTAGTGGCGTGTGGCACCCATGCCCACTGGAAAGGCAGGAAAGCAGTTTCTAAGATGCCAGCTCCTACAGGAACCAGCTCATTTTCAGTTGCCATGTTTTGTGTTCTGGAAGGTAACGGGCAGGGCACAAAATATGCTTACTTAGAGCAGTATCTTGAAACATGGAACAGTGAATTCTACTTTGCTAAGACCTCCCGCTCGTCAACACACACAATTACAAAATTTTAACCTACAGAATTCACAAGAGAAGTAGCCAGGATGAGTTTTGACTTTGCAAACTCAAAACCTAAGCGAATGTGTTAGCCTGTTTGGACTGCTGTAACAAAGCACTGTAGACAGAGTAGTTTACAAACAACCATTCTGGAGCCTGGAAATCTAAGATCAGGGTGCCACCGTGGTTGAGTTCTTTTGAGTTCTTCCAGGGTGACTAATGATCTCTCATTGTATCCTCATATAGCAGGATGAAGGCAAGAGAACTTTTTGGAGTCTCTTGCATAAAGGCACTAATCCCACTCATGAGGGTTCCACCCCATAAAGTAATTACCTCCCAAAGGCTCCCATCTCCCTACACCACTGCATTGGAGTTAAGATTTCACATAAGTGTGGGGGAATACAAGCATTCAGCCCATTGCATCAAGGTTGTCGTCTCCATCTCTGCTGTAAAAGTGACAGAGTAGAGGTAGAGAGATGAAGGTTAGAGAAAGCCTCATACGTAGTGGTTCAGACTGCAGGACTGACAGCAGCTCCAAGTGTTTTCCAAGGACTGGAAGAATCAGCAGCATCAAGAAATTTGTTAGAAATGCTACCCCAATGTACTGATGGGGCTGCAATCCAGGAAGCTGTGTTTTACTAATTGTACTAGGCAATCCTTAGGTGTGTGAAGAATGAGAAGCAATGGTCCTTGGGGTCAGATGGCCTGGATTTGCAATCCTGCTCTATCACTACTCTTGGGCTATGTGACCTCTGCAAGTCTCCATGTTTTTCTTTACTATCTGTGTCTGTTGATAGTGTCTACTTCATAGGGTTGATGAAAAGTGAGGATTACACAGGATAATGTGTGTAAAGCACTTAGGTCAGCATCTAGAAAGCAATAAGCCTATTATGGATTGGATCTTAAATGCTCCCAAAGTCCCATGTGGTATAGGCTTGCTCACCAGCCTACTCACCAGCACTACTGGGAGGTAGCGGAACCTTAGGAGGTGGAGCCTAGTGGAAGATAGGTCATTGGGGCATGTGCATTAAGGGAACATTGGGGGCTGGGGATTTAGAACAGCTGGTAGAGTGCTTGCCTCGCATGTGAAAGGCCCTGGGTTCAATCCCAGCACCACAAAAATAAAAAAATAAAAAAAAAAAAAAGAAAGGGGATATTGGGACCCTCAACAACTTTCTTTTTCTCTCTTTGCTTCCCAGTCACCAAGGTGAACAGACCACCTCTGCCATGTTCTTCTGCCATGATATACTATACTGCCACTTGTCCAAAACAACAGGGCCAAGTGATCATGGACTGAAACTGTGAGCCAAAATAAGCCTTTCCTTCTTTAAGTTGATTTTCTCAAGTATTTTGTCACAGAAATGGAAAGCTAACACAAAACCCTTACTAAAGGTACACAGAAAAATTATAGAATGTCTCTTCCCAAACCTCTAATCCCATCTTCTACCCAAAGTCTTCACTACCAACTACCTTCCAAGGTTAATTCTTGGTCCAAAGTCATCTCTCACAACGAAACTCTTGGATCCTGCCTAAGCCATTCATAACCCTTCATTTATGGGCCATGAGCAAACCACAGGCATTATTCTTGAGTCCTCCCTAGGACCTCTTCACTTCTCTATGACTCTGCAATCAGGTATGGATTCTGGTAGTCTTGGCATAAGGCGAGAGGAGGGAACTTGATGTGTTTTCCCAAGATGACAGAAACTTCCACAGAATCATTATGTAGTCTGAAGGTATTTGTGAAAAGAGTGGACTTGAACGCACTTCTCAGATTTGCTTCTTAATAAACGTTTGTTAAATAAATGCATAAATTCCATTCAACATTGCAAATACAGTAACAGGCTATGGTGGCAGGATGCTGGATTAGATTTTTTTTTTTTCCTTCAGTTTATTGCTGAGTTTTATGTATGACTCATTTAGCCATTTAGAGGTGTCAGGGCCGTTTGGCTTATTGTAGCTTCCTGCCAGTTTACATGGATGTTTAGCAGACTACTTTCCTCATTAAATTATCACAATTTTAATACAATTAAAAAAATACTTAGATTTATTCCTAAAACTTAGATTCATTCCTAAAAAAAGGCAATACACAAAGCTAAGCCACAATAAAGGTGCGAGGGGTTAGAAGAGAAATTCAGTAGATTAAATAAAGGGAAATGAAAAGAAGGAAGGGGGATATGAATAGGAAAGACAGCAGAATAAATCTAACATAATTTTCCTATGTACACATATGAAATTACCTAAGTGAACCCCACTATCATGCCCACCCATAAGAATAGGGTCCTAATTAGAATAGATATATCCTATGCTTGTATAATTTTATCAAAATGAATTCTACTATTATGTATAACTAAGAAGAACCAATAAAATAAAAAATTTTTAAAGAAGAAAAAACAATACACAAAACCAACATTAATATAGCCATGGATTCTTTAGCCGAAAAAAGAGTGAAAATCAAACCTTAAGACTAATGAGGAAAATCAAACCTTAAGACTAGTGATCATGTTTGTTGATGGTGAGCCTGTGGTGTGTGTGTGTGTGTGTGTGTGTGTTTACAAAATAAGGCCTCCAAGAAGGGGTGGAAACAAACTCGACTAGTACACGAAAAAAAGATACACACACAGATCTAGAAGTATAGGCATAGATATACAAGATAGAACCAGATCTCTTTCCCCTATCCCTGCAAAGTTCTGGGAGTACTTGACACTAGTGCTTCTCAAACTATCTGTGGTGAAAGACAAGTTTCTTTTCCTTTGGTTTTTGCTTTTTCATTTCCCATCTATCATGGCCCAATACTGTAAGTGCTTCAAAATGAATTATTTAAAAAGTAAAGTAACAATACACAAAAATACATGGCACTACCCTTTCAGACAGTTCTTCCCCAAGCTTGCCCTTGCACCAAAGGAGTGCATGAGACACTGAACCATATCTAAAATTCCAAGACTAGCAAGTGAGCAAAGGATATGATCTGTTCACCCAAAATAGTGAGTGGCAGTGATAACAGAAATATAATGGCTTTCTTCACCCCTCAGCACCTGCCAGGTGATCCCAGACTTGGGAATAACCCACTGAGGTCAAAGATGGAGACACATGGAGGACTACACAGGCAGGTGCTAAAAGCAAACCTCCTACTTCTTTCCAGTTTCCATATTTTCTGGGGGAAAGTGTAACATATATTCACATATACCTAGTAGGGATGGAAATTTAGCAAGGCTTCTTATGCATATTTGTTATTTATTTTGTCTTTCAATTATACTTATTTCTCTAAATTTGTACAGTGTGTTTCAGTCAGGCTTTTTGCTGCTGTGACTAAAAAATCTGATCAGAACAATTGTAGAGGAGGAAAAGTTTATATGGGGACTCACAGTTTTAGAGGTCTCAGTCCGCAGACAGCGGCTCCATTCCTTAGGGCTTGATGTGAGGCTGAAAATCATGGCAGAGGAGAGTGGTGGAGGGAAGTGGCTCACATGATGATCGGGAAGCAGAGAGAGACTCCACTTGCCAGATACAAAATATACACCCCAAAGGCAGCCACACCCTACCTGCCTTCAGTTCCCACTCAGTTAATCCCATCAGGGGATTAATACACTGATTGGGTTAAGGCTTTCATAACATAATCATTTCTCCTCTAAACCTTCTTGCATTGTCTCCCACATGAACTTTTGGGGGACACCTCACATCCAAACCGAAACACAGTGCTTTCATGAAGTGAGGCCTAAAGAAACTGCCTTGCTATAAAGTGTGAATTCCTGAGTGGCAAGGGCAAGGACATGGCTACAGAAGGTAGCAACAATCTCTAGGCCCTCTTGGTGGTAATAATAGGGGGGATTTGGAACCCATGGATGCCCTGACTTTTCTTCTTCCTGCCATTTGCTGTCCCACTCCTTTGCCTCAACCTATGCTTCCCTACCTCTTAATGGTCACATTTAATTCCTTAGGTGGACACTACTCACTGCCTACCATAATCCATTGTCTTTCCTGTGGGGGGTTATTGTCTCCATTTGTGGCCTGGGGCTTTTTGTGTGCTGACTCTCCTTTTTCCAAATATATCTATTAAAAACTATAACTTATCAGTAGGAAGTAAATAAATATGGCAGTTATGATAATAATGCCATTTGTTTTAGAAGTCTCCTTTGAGCCAGGATTAGTGACACACACCTGAAGTCCCAGCAACTTGGGAGGCTTCGCAAGACTGAGGCCAACCTCAGCAATTTAACAAGACCCTAAGCAACTTAGTGAGACCCTGTCTCAACATAAAAATTAAAAAGGGCTGGGGATGTAGCTCAGTGGTCGTTTTAGTCAGCTATTTCGCTGCTTTGACTAAAAGACTCAACAAGAACAATTGTAGAGGAGGAAAATTTTATCTGGGGACTCATGGATTCAGAGGTCTCAGTCCATGGACAGCAGGGCTTCATTTCTTGTGCCTCTAGGTGAGACAAAACATCATGGTAAAAGAGTGTGGCAGAGGGAAACAGCTCACATGGTGATCAGGAAGCAGAGAGAGAGGTCTCCACTTGCCAGATGCAAATATATACCCCGAAGCCACACCCACAATTCCCACCTCCTGTCACACTCTCGCTTTAGTTACCTCTGTTAATCCCTACCAGAGGATTAATCACTGACTGGGTTAAGACTCTCCTCTGAACCTTTTTGCATTGTCTCACATGTTAGCTTTTGGGGACACCTCTTATCCAAACCATAACAGTGGCAAAGCTCTCCTAGATTCAATCCCCAGGACCGAAAAAAAAAAAAAAAGAAGTCTGCTATGATTTGATATCTCAGATTCCACAGAGAAGCTCAGAGCCCACAGAGGTATAAATACATTTTGCAAAACTCTTCACATGCTCTAAATCATGAGCTTCAATCCTGAGCTTGACCTTTTACAGCTGTAACAACCTCGGCCATTCCCTTTGTCAGGACACATGATGTAGTCCCTTTGAGCTTTGGTCTTGACTTTCTTTGTGACTGAGTTGTTGGGCTCTCAGTGCATGAACAGGCATAGACTTCCAAGGCAGGCAGGACAATGTTCAAGTCTTGAGCAGGTGCATGACTTAGGGCAAGTTACTTAGAGTTATGGAGACCTAGTTTACTCATCTATGAGACAGAAATGATAGTGCCTGGCCCAAAAGGTTATTGTGAGGATTAAATTAGATGGTAATTGAAGTGCCTACATAGCAGACACTAAATAAAACTTAGCTATTGTAGTCTGGCCTTGTGGACAGGATCCAGGGCACGTCCTTAAAGGGGTAACAAGCAACATTTGAAGAAACTGAGTTTTAAATCAAGTATGAATGATCATTATAGTTGGTTCATAGAAGCCTGCTCATTCATTCAGGACATGTATATTCAGGACCTGCTTAGTGCTGCTGACTACATTAAGTTAATAAGGCAGAATACCCTAATGAGGAACTGATACATATTGGAAAAAGCAGACACATAAAATAAGAATAATTCTTGTATCATTTTTTTTTGCTAGGGTATGTACTGATGCTATGTGGAGTCTCTGGGAAACATGATTACTTGTAAAAATCTACCTGAGGTAATGGCCCCTGAGTACTGGCCTGCATTTGAAGCAGCTCCAAGGACAAGTGAAGGAGGGGAGAGGGGGGGAGCATGGCTTCCCTGGATCCTTGTCTAAAAGAGCACCCCAAACCCCAAAGACCCAGGGTCAGAGAATGGCTGCCAACAGTAGCTGCTATGGCAGACTCACCAACACACATCAGGAAGGTGACCAACCAGACACAAAAACAATCCTTCCATTAAGTTACCACATCTTCCTGCAGGGGTGTGTGGCTCCAGGTGGCAGCTCTGGCAGGGGCCCAGGCCACTGCATTTCCTTTTGCATTTGTTTATAAAACTGAAGGGGGAGAAACCAGCATCAATCTCAAATCAATCTCCTCCATCTGAAAGATTTGCACATCCGGTCCATCATTGCCAAGCAAAACCTTCTGCGTATTCTCTTGAACAAAGAGCACCTGTGCAGGGCCAAATAACATGTCACCAACACATGACAATGGAGACGGAGTAACAGGCTCCCTGGGAGCTGTTTTCTTTCTTTCTTTTCTCTTCTTTCTTTTCATTTTTTAAAAATACTTTTAAGAGGCAGCAGAAAAGGCTCTCCTTTAGAGAAGATTGCCTGGTTTGAGGGAGGGTTAAATAAACAAATGATAACAACACCAATCAACCCTCTTTGCTTACAGCCTGCAGAGTCAATCTGCCTCCTGGCTGTGGAGCTACCAACCAGCAAAGGCAAACTAATTAGACACAGACAAACACTTAGGCAATCACACCTTGTGAATGTAAGCGTCTTCCTGTCATTTGGCAAGTCTCTCAGCTGCCTCTGAGCGTGAGACAACAAATCCCCTGCAAACAAGTTCCTCGCTCTCCCTGTTAGTGAGACCTAACGGATCACAATGGCTAGAGGTGAAAGGTGGCAGTCTCGTCAGGTAATGACATCTCTCCAACAGCCCATATTAAAACAGCGGCACTTGTTTAGACTAGCCTATTTGCACCTACCTACAGAGGGCCTTTTTAATGTAATTATTAGCCTCTGCCGCCCTGCTTAGGATTTGAAAATATCGTTCATTTTCATCTTGCTTCAGCTACCGCTGCTATCTCCTATCCCGTCTCAGTCACCTCATCTTCCCACAACTAAGTGTAGAAACAAGCATGAGCTAGAAGAGCTGAATTAACAAGAACAAGTTGGCAGGTGAGCTATGTGACAAAAAAAAAAAAAAAAAACTAAGAGAGTTGACAATATATTCTAATCACTACCTGTCTGAGGAAATCTTGAAAAAAGTTAAATGACTTTTTTTAGACCAAAAAGCTATCGCAATAATTGACCAAACCTATAGATGCAAAGGAAGAAGGTTGAAATTGAATAACAGTATGTGGCCAGTAAAAAACTGTTGGTTGCTTTAAGAAAATAGAAGGCAGCTACAATCTATTGACGGGGTGGCTAGGAGTTCTGATAACTGCTCATCATAGTGCAGAATTTGACCTTTGACATGTTAAGTAGCTGGAAGGGATGGCTCCCCCCGACCTCTCTCTGTATTATACAAACAAATGCATCACCATGTAAAAGTTTGGCTGATACATTATAGACCTGTAGGTCAAAGACCAGAATTTCTAAGTCCCCCAAATGATTTCCATCTCTGTTTATAAGGATTCAGGTCATATTGGGGGCAGAGCAGTGAGGGTGTTTTATCCACCCACTATTAATTGTTAAATATCTGTGGTTGCTTGGAGCTGTGCTCACTTTAAAATGATGCAGTTGACTTTCTGTCGAGATGGTTTTCAGTTTTATTCCTCAAACCTTATTGGTGCTCTAGTTGCACTATAGTTATGGCCATCACTTATACATAGTTACAAACAGGGAGATTTTTTTAAAAGACATCAGCTTACATTGTCACTAAGGAAAGATTCTGTACAAACACAATGTATAAACTGGGCAAGGTGGTGCCCACCTGTAATCCCAGTGACTCAGGAGGCTGAGGCAGGAGGATTGCAAGTTTGAGGCCAGTCTTGGCAACTTGGTGAGACCGTGTCTCAAACTCAAAAAGCAAAAGGGATGGGTATGTAGCACAGTGGTAAAGCTCCCCTGGGTTCAATCCCACGGGGGAAAAAAAGGGCAAGTACATCTTCCTAATTTATTTATTTTCCCTTTGTCTCTTCTCTATTATCTTCTTTCTCTCCTCTTCCCCTACCCCTCCTACCAGTGGAAGAGGGATGCTATAGAAGTCAGTTTCTGAGACAGCTTTGAGAAGAGTAATCAGGACCACAGAGACCCTAGGAATACAAAGTAGTATGGAAGAAATCTCCAGGGGAGGGGTAAAAGACTACCAATGAAGACAGTAACTAGAAAGATTTTCTATTCTACATTTATTGACCTATGACTTTATGCCAATGTATGCTAGAATGGAGCCAGAAGAAAAATGTGAAATGGTCCCTGCTTCAATCTACTCAAGAAAAGGGAACTAATGGCAATTGTGAGAGGATTCCACCCTTAACCTTCTGATTCCACATCAGCTGCTGAGCAGTGCCGTGGCCACGTGTTAACACAAATTCAGCATTACCACGAGATTACTGCTCACAACTGAAAATGAGGACACAAATTCACATTCAAAACAGCAAATGAGAGGAGGTCAGAGGGAAATGACTGTTATTTCTGGTAAATGACACAATTTTAACAAAAGCCTTTAGAGAGGAAAATAGAAGAGATAAAATCGGAGTTTTGCTCTATTCTCACTAGCTCTCTTCCCTAAGCAGAAGACAGAGAACTTCAGTACCACATGGTGGCACAGAGCAGCACCTGTGACAGTCACTACCCCCAACTTTTGATAAAAGTCATCGAGAAGACTCACAAAAAGGACAAAAATTGACAACAGCCCTGGAACCCAAACATGACAGGTAATCTTAAGCCATAATCTAGGGGAAGTTTCCACTACCTGCAAGTGTAAGTGGGAATAGGTTGAAAACCCACTTTGAGATACACACACGCCATTCTCAGAATTCAAACTATATTGAGGACCTTGAAAATGATAAAGAACTTTGATTCAGTCTGCTCCCAACCCAACCCCAGAATTCACTAAGAAAGGTGCAGTAACCAGTGGAACTGTCTGTAGTTTCCAGAATATTGCTGATCCAGCAGCTCCTGCCTTGGCACCTCTTTTACAATAAGGGACCTGAGCAAATAAGTGACAGTACTTGGGGATATAGAGTCTCCTGCAGAAGGATATTTTAAGCAAGGGAGGATTCAGAAAGAGTTTGGAGGCAATGCATGCAAAAGGGTAGTTCCTGTTAGAATCCACCAGGTCACACTTTGGCCTCCTTCTCACTCTCCGGCTCAGTCTGCAACCCCAGTGCTCCATACAGAGTATCAGGGGTGAGCACATCGGACTCCCTGGCTCTCTGTCCAGTTAGTCCTAATAGTCAGAGGTTACCTGCACTTGAGGGAAGGGACCACATCATGATCCCCCTATCATGCAGCAAATGTCTCACCTGGATAGGTCCCCCTATACCTAGAAAATGATGAAAGGAAAAACTCTGGTGGCTATGAGAAATCCTAGACCTAAAGAGTTATGTTTCAAAAAATTCAGATCATACCTCCAAAATTTTTCGACAGGAAAATAAAGAAAATATGTGCTTGTCTTTCATGAAACAAAGGATAGAATACTATACTTCATAGTATAGAATACAATGGGTCAAAAGCAGGGCTGAAAGGGGAAATAGAGAAAGAATGTACTTCTAAAATATGCAAGACCCAAAATGTAATAGTTAAACATAAAGTCTACGTAAAAGTCAGAAATTGAACATTTTTCCACTATTCTTTTCCTCTGTATTCTGGAGAGTTTTCTCAACTGACTTCTCCAAATTACTGTTTAGGAATAAAATGGCAAAAATGGCAAAGACAACAGATATAGAATACCAGCTTAGATATATCCCAAAATTTCTTTAAAATTTTACGGATCAGTAGGTAGGTGAGAAGAACCCTGCAGAGAGAGAGAGATGTAGTGGCCATGACTCCCATTATAATATTAATAGAGATTTTTGCAGTCAATATAATCTACTTCTACTATTATTAAAGGTTTCTCATGTGCCTGTTTTAGAGTAGATTCTAATCATGCCATGACTTTTAAAGCGTTAAGAAGAACAACTTCAAAGAAGCAAATAAAGGCATGCTGTTCATCTACAACTACAAATTTTTTTTATTTAAAAAAAAAAAAAAAAAAGAAGAACAACTTATAGGACTGGGGCTGAGGCTCAGTGGTAGAGCACTTGCCTAGCACATGTGAGGCACTGTGTTCAATCAGCACCACATAAAAATAAATAAATAAAATAAAATAAAGGTTTTTTAAAAAGATGCTTAAAAAGAGGACAACTTATAAAACAATTAAATATAAAAAAATTACACACATGTTAATATGGAACATAAATTTCTTCATTAAACACATATTGAATAGATTTTCAACCTGTGTTTGCTAATGTTACATGTCAACCTAGATAGACTATAGCAATCAGTCATGTGGTAAAAAGCAGTCTAGATGTTGCTGCAGAGGTATGTTTTAGATGTAATTAGTATTTACATCAGTAGTCTTTTGTGGATTATTCACCACAGTGTGGGTAGGCTTTATTCAAATGGTTGAAGGCCTGAAGAGAAAGAATTGAGGCCTCCTAGAGAAGTAGGAAGTCTCACTTAAGACTCTAAGTGAAACTTTCCTGACTGTAAGAAGCCCTGCCTGGGTTCCCAGCCTATGGTCCTGTGGAATTCAGAATCAAGACACCAACCTGATCTCCTGAGTTTCCAGCCTGCGAGCCTGCCCTGCTTATCCTATATAACCAGTGTATATTCTATTGAGTCTATTTCTCTGGAGAACCCCCTGATTATGTCCTACTATGTAGAAGGCCCTATTTTTATATGCTACCACATGAGGTACACAAATAATAATACCTACATCCCCACTTTCACGAATATATGCCTCTTTCAATACAAATTCTCTCAATCCTCCATGAGCCCAGCACTATGCTATAAAACAATTAATGCAAATATAAATAAAATATAAAATAAAATATATATATAAAATACACTGCAAATATAAATAAAAACATCATGGTCTTTAAGAAATTCACAACCTAGTTGAGAATCTGACATGCACACACTACAAATCTATATGGCATTGTGGAGAAAGTGTTAGCAAAGGGGCAAAGAGTTTCAAGGGGTGTCCACAGAAAGGCAAAAGCTTCTGCCAGAAGGAATTGGGGAAGGTGCTCACACCATCAAATTGTGCCAGTCACTTGAACTATTGGAAAGTTCCATTATAGGGGTCAGAGACCACAAGTCACTCACAAAGGCCCAGAAAGCCACATACTGGAGGAAGAGATGCTGAGTTTTGTGAGGCTATGTATAGCCTCCAGGCAGAAGTTCCCCCAACATTCCTAAAATGGGCAGCCAAGACCAGGGTTATGAGAGTAACAGAGATAATATCCCAGGGTACACAAGCTTCAGTCCCTGATTTACTCTTTAATTATGATGAGCAGCCACCCCACTCTATCCAGGAGGTCCTGCTCTAGCATCTCTTGGTCTTTGTAAGCATCAGACAACCAAGGAAAAGGGCAGGGTGACTTCAGGAACATTTTCAGAGCAAGTTCCTAGGGCTTATGGGGTCAGTTTCAATCAGCTCTTTGGCCATACTACCTAACTCTGAATTTATGGTTATGACTAAGAATATGATAAGGGCAGAAAAGAAAATTATGTCCATTGCATATTGCTTCAAGGAATCAGAGAAGCACAATACCTCTTAGAAGTGTTTCCATCAAAAAAGCCACTCAAAAGTGCCAGTACCTAGGTGGGGGTTACAAATTCAGATGGCTTTGAAGCCCAGTTGAATCAGCTGTGTAAATCAGGAGGGGTCACAGTCATACAGAGTGACAGGGGTTGGTGAAAATTCTCAGGTGCATCTGCAACCAGATCTGGCTCTTTTTCCTATCAATATCTGCCCATGGCTTTAAAGGGTTAAGCTTGACTATCTCTAAGATGCAGGTATATAGAACAATACATTTCTAAAAGACTCTAAAATACTAAAATCTGATAAATCTCTAACTATGAAAGAGGAACTAGATGCCAGCGTATCCCTCATATTTTTAACTTTCCTCTTCTGAGTAGAGCAGCAGGAACTATCAGTGGCAACTGCTTGACCCAATTGATACTATGATTTCTGCAGGAAAAGGTGGTCCAAACTAGGAAGATGGATACATGTGGGATCCAGGGCTCCATATGGCCCCTCAGTCAGGGGTACCATTAGAGTACATCAAATGCATTCCCTTCTCTCAAAGAGCTGGCTGGGGGCCTTCTCGTTCCATCTGACCACCTGTCCCCTCTTCCTTCTCTGTCACAAAGACTCCTTCCTCCCCTCATACCAGACCAGTGCCTGCACTCTCAGCTTTTGTCAGTAATTATGGAGGTGGAGGAGTCCAGAGACACCAGGAGCTGCCAGCTTGATCAAGGCTTGGCACCCTTCAGCTCTCTTTAAGACTGGAGAGAAGTCAGCTGTCTCTCTGAGACAGGGTTTTAAGAGAGTTACTGGTTCTGAATACAAAGGTCATTAAGGAGTTTCAGTCTTCAAAGAGACATGAGGCTGCACCAAGATGGAAGAAGCCAGGCCCATAACTGTGTGAGCAGGGTTTCTGGATTCTCCAGGCTCATTGGAACCGTTTGCCATGCAAGGCAGGGCGCCCTGTGTTTGGCTCGTGTTCAGATGGAAATATTTTGCATTCATTTGTAGACTCATGTGTTTATGGGAAAAAATCTTTTTATAAAAAGAAAGTAACTCAGGAATGGGGAGCTGAGTGTAGACAGAAAAGACCAAAAAAAAAAAAAAAAAACAAAAAACACCACCTTCCTTCTGGCTTTACTAGAATCATCACGGCGTTTGAAACAGCTTTCTTCAGCATTAACCTGAGTGTCCAAACTGAAGACTGTCACATTCTGCTTTTCTATCATGACTCCTCTCTTATTTCCATTCATTATCTCTTCCCAGTAGAGTGCTCTGAATAAACCTGTCACCCTTCAAGCCAGCCTTTCCCCATAGCACAGTGGCGATGGCAGCCTCCATATTCACAAGGAGTCAGGGCAGAACCTGTGTGACACAGAGGGAGACCCGTTTCTGTCTGGGTTGAAAAGTGCAATCCACTACCTTTGTTTCTGAGATAGTTCAGCATAAGAAGAAGACAAACTTAACCATAAGACATAATCATCTTTAGACTTCTAAAAACATCTACTTGCTTACAAATATACTCAGCACAGGTCTATCCAGACTCACAGAGTAAGTGCTCAGCAAATACTATTGGTTAATTAATTGATCAAGTCTCCTCCTTAGCCCCATGTCCAGAAGGGCTCCCTGTGGTTCTCCTTAAAGGCTTTACAGCCGCCTGAGAATACCCTGCTGCAGAAACCCTGCTTGGAGGTGAAATCACGCAGAGAAGAAGAAACACCCACACAGCAAGGTGCCTAAGGAAGGCAGGACTCCAAAATGTCTGGAGGCACTTGAAAGCCCAATTTCACTTTTATTCAGTAACTTCACTTTTTTTTTTTAAAAGATGAATCATTGAAGCAAAAAGAGAACTTCAACTTAACCTGAACTGACCAAAAGCCCCTCCTAGGCTGTGGAATATAAGAGACCTCGCTGAAGACCTAGGAGTTTGGCTTTCACATTTTATGGTTTCCAACTTGCATTACCAGCTTTACATTGTCACCAATCTAGGGTTGTGTTCAGTGACACTTTCAGTTCACCCTTCAGTTTTCCAGAGAATCATGGTCACTTTGGGATTGAGTTATTTGTCTGTGTTATATGGTGGCAACAGGGAAAAATGAAAAGAAGTAACTGCTAATGAAATATGATTAGGGCTAAAAACTTCTACTTTTAGAGATTGACATTTTCTTTCAACTAGAATCTTGGCCCTTCCCTATCTGCCAGATGAATCTCAAATTGCTGACAACTTAACTGCCAAGACCCTTCTCAAATGCAGAGTCCTCCGTAGTCTTTCTTGATTCCACCAGATATGACTTCTCTTCAACTCTGCGTCAGATCTAATCCTGGCCCTGTACACTCTCAGCAGTCAATTTAAACTCCATGTGAACCAATTTGCCCATCTGTAAAAAGAAGAGAATTACACAATCTACCTCAAAGGGCATGAGAATTAAAAAAAAAAAAAATCAATCTATGAAAAGTACAGACGTGTGTAAACAATTGAAGCTAAATGCAATTATTGGCTGTTAAACTATGAACTCTAATAGAGTTTTATTTCTCAAAAAACTCTGCCTTACTTTCTTAATCATATGTGATCTAACCTCTTCTCACTTTTCCTCCAGGTTTAGAGAATTCATTCATTTCTTCCAGCCAGGAGAGATTCAGATGAGTTCAGGCTAAGTTGAATCTCTCCACATTAGAACAAGATGCTTGGGAGCAGGACAATGCCTCTTCTCTTTGTGACTGGGTCATATACACTCCTGGTAAATAAGAAATTAGACACACAAGATTTACCTAGTACCTTGTATGTGCTAAGCTCTGAGAATACACTTGTTGATTTTTTTGTTGACAATATTTTATACAAAGAGAAAAATCCAAGTGTCTATATCAAACTGTATCTCTCTATCAGTATGTAAAGTATGTATCTTTGAAAGCATCCACACACAACAGAGAAACAAGACATAACACGAAGTCAAATTTTGCCTTCCAGTAACCTGCCAAGACTAAAAAAGTCTGACAGCACACAGAAACTTTTCCCCAACATGCACAGCTGTCATTGGCACTTCTCCACCTTCCCAGCAACACAGAAATGCTGCAGTGGATGCCAGAAACATCGACGACCAGAGCAAGGACAGTGCCCTGCCTGTAGTTAGCAGTTACTATATTTATTCTCACTCTGACCTGCTGTCAGCCTCATTCCTTTCAGACCCATGGCTATATTGTGAGATGTGATTGCAAGTCTTCATCATTTGGCTCACGATATCCATTTTCGAAATGTTCTCTTGTGAATGCAAGGTAATTCTAACAGTTTTTTTTAATGTTCCCAGATACTCTCTGGAGTCAGCAGAAACCTCTCCTCCCTCCCTTTCTGCTTTTATCTTTTAAACTATTTCCCCTAACAACCCCTTTGATCAGTCTCTTCTTCCCAATTTCCTACCCTGGTACTCGGTCATTTTAAGCTGCTCTTATTGGTCTCTAAAGAAACAAATCTGAACTTCTCTGGGTGAACATCCAGGGAGAAATTAGGATTGTGATTGGTGTAACAGAGAGGTTCTAGCAGGTACAGAATATTCAACGAGATGGGACTCAGAAGCAATGGGATGAGGAAGAAGGATAGAGAGGAAGGACTGTTTAGAGAGCTGGATCAGAGGATCCACCAAGAGCCATAGAAGTGTCTTGGACTAGCAACAGTGAAGAACCAGTAAGAAAACAATGTTGCTGGAGATTGGTGAGAGCTGGAGCCATCTGGCCAGCTGGAACCATAGTCAGAGAGGATGCAGCCTCTACCAGGTGGGGAGGAAGTGGGTATTGCAGACAAGGGGTCAGCTGCCTGGAGCCCACTGAAGGGAAAGAAAGGGCAGCCAATGAACCTCACAGGGGAGGTGGGGAAGAACAAGCACAATGTATATATGTGAAAGGGCATGCCTCCAAACCCAGAAATGAAATTACGACCCATCACGCTGTACTCAGCCAAACTTCATCAACACAACCTCCCAGAGCAGTCTCAGGAACTTACTATCTGTTGGATTCCAACTCATCTTTATTAGTGTTTCTGGAAAAGAGGTCATTTTAATTTCTAAAGATGGAAAGTAGCATAACCTTATTTGTAAATGTGATTCAGATGTTCCCAAGATTCATGCTACATCACTCTCATGGTTATAGAATATATTAAGGAGAAATTTTTTTCTTTTCCAATTAATAATAGTTGGAATAAAAACAGCAATTAATGTGGTATCTATAGATCATGCTTCCCTTTTTTTAAGTGGGTGATTTTCTGCGTTCCAATTTCTAGATGTAAAACAGTGGTCTCAACCCTGGCCACTTGTCGGCATCAACTTCAGAACTTGTATCCAGTACAGAATCCCACGACCTGCCCCAGAGAGTCTCAATTGAGAATCATTAATTTAAAAATATGGACATATGATTAGGAAGCTGTACATAGAGATTTTTATCCAGGCCTCTTTGATCTATCAATAAAGTTTAACATCATTCTGTGTTATGTTTTTAAAAGATCTCCCATGTTAGTCTCAAGATAATTTATTAGTTGGAGGTATGTACCCAAGGGAAATAGAAATTAACTTTCACATAATTTCATGGTCTTAAAAAGAAATGGATTTATTTCAAATTGAGGCTTTTCACAGACAGAATTAAAATTAGTTTGTGGCTAAGGGCTAGGGCTGTGGCATTTCTGAAAATTAAAATGATCAATCTAAAACTTACCTCTGTAGCCTTCCAAGTGCAGCTCAAATCCCTCCAGAAAATGACCAACATGAAGCATAAGGAAAGGCGGAAAGCTTCATCCCTCAGTTTCTCCACCAAGAAGCAACCCTGTGCCCACTGAATGAGCAAAATATTTTGTTCATACACCCTATTTTGTTTTTCTTTGAGTATTTGCTTGCTTATTAACTTAAATTTTCACCTTTTTATTTTTCAAACTTTGTGTGCATGCCATGTATGAACACTTTGAGCTTAAGAATTGTTTATTTTTGCATCATTACCCATTGTGCTAATCTATTGTAGTTATTTATTCAATGTTGAACTAATACCTAATTTTTTTAAAAAAATTACTTCCTTCAAATGAGCTGAGTAAAAAAGAATGCAACTATATAGATGAAGTCATTTATTGACTTACACCTTTCCTCATCATTCCAACCCATCCACTCTCAATTCTAGGACCAAACCAGAAATGAAAATCTAGATCCTAGATCTAACAATTTCATGCTCAATTTAAATTTAAAGGTGTCATGCATTTAAGATCCAGGATTTCTGAGAATGTTCTTTTTCAGGCAAATGTTCAGATCTATTTAGTGGGATTTCCATTACTTTGTATGATGTTTTGATTTTCTACTATTATTGAACCTCCCTGCAGGTCCTTCTGATGAATTACAAACATCCCCCACTTTTTTTTTATTCTATATTATTTTTAATGAAAGTTTAAAGCCACCAGCCACCTACAAGATGGAGAAGATGGAGGATATTGTTTGAAAAAAAAAAAAAAAAAAAACTGCAGACTTTACTTGATAGCCAGGAATGTCAATAAAAGATGTGTCTGGAAACATCACCCTTGCAATCATGCACATGACGAAAAAGGACCGGAACTGATGAATTTTAAAACAACTAGGCAAAAACCCAAGGCCTGTCACACCAGCTGGTCATCCTTGCCTCAGCCATTAAAAGTAGCCTTTTTTATGTGGCTAACAACAGAAATGTCGGTCAATCAGACACAGCTGTAGGTCTGGGCTTGGAGCCCACACTCAACCTTGCCTCCTCCCTTTTTACCCCCAGGCTAGGACAGAATGAAAGGGTCAGGATTGGCAGTGGGCACAGAGAAAGGGAAAACCAAGATGCTTAAATTCAGATGAAAGATTGATTGCTGCAGCATCTCAGGCCTTAGCCCATTAGGTAAAGTTTAACCCCTGCAAAGCAGGTCACTTGGCAAAAATGGATGGAAAATACAAACTTCAGGTTGAAAGACGGTGCAGAGGCAAGGGGAGATGCTCTGCTGCATATGGTGTTCCATTAATAGGTATCACACTCCATAATGGGAACATTTTTATACAAATGTGTTCTTTGGAATTCAGCCAAGAGCAGGGCACCCTAGTGAAATCACAATGCACAGCTAATGAGCTATTTTTGGTGAATTTGGCACTAGAGACTAATAGAACCAATTTATCCCCAAAATGTTAAATCATTTAGCGCTTCTTTGGAGGTGCTAAGTGCATCTAGAACTTTTCGGGGCTGTCAATAAAAATTAGATACTACTCAAAGGCCTTCAGTCTTGGCTTGCAATCCTTTATCCTCAGATTAGCGAGCTGCTGGGCACCTGAGGAGATTCTGAGCAAAGCCTGCTAGCTCGGGGAGTGAGTGGATGGACTGAGACGCAAATGCACTCCCCTGACTAACTGCAGAGTGAGTGTTCTCTGTCAGCATGCTGTCAACTCAAAGCTCCTCTGCCATCGCTGGCATCATCTCACTCCTCCACCGACACACTGGCATCCAGTAAACCCCCTTCTGGCACCACTATTTGCCCAGGATCATAAGGGATAAATATTGACTCCTGCCTTTCATTGATCATTTTCCTGCATATTTCACTAGCCTTCAGGCCTGCACTCCTGGATTTTTTAAATTGTGAGTCAAAACTCCCTTTTACCAGCCTCCCTCACCACCAACCATCCTGCATATTGGTGCAAGATGAATCTTCATTAACTAACACTCTCAAAAAGTTACCCTCTTACTTGGAAACTTTCAATGGCTCCCTGATACCTGCCACATCAAGTCTGAGCTCAGCCATCTGACTGTCAAAGCCCTTTATAAGATGACCCCATTCAACCAAGATAGCCTTATTTTCCACGAGTTGTCTTATCCTGCTTGACTCAGGAGAATCATTAACCATCACTGAATAAATAAATCCCTGCTACTGCTCACCCTGGAGCCCACTACAAAGAGTGAGTAAGTTACACTGAGCTACCAATGTGAGAAACAATAAAATCCAGAAGTAAAGCTTGCACTTTAAAGCATCTGCCCTTGTGAATTACAATTTAGAGCTCAGGTTAACAAATGCTATTTGTTTTCTTGGTCGATGGCCCGCCCACCCCAGCCCCACAGAAAGCCTCCCTCCTCATAAATCCAAAACTGGTGCAAATCCACCAAACTATTGTTTATGCTGCAGTAACAAATAAATCAATATCATTGAAATGGTTGATTGCCCCACACATGTCCTTCACCATCCTCAGACTGTTCTGCTGTTCTAGGAACATCTGCATTCCCTCTGCCTCTGTGCTGTTGCATCTGAATTGCTCCTTTTCTTGGCATGCTCCCTCCCCTCTACTCCATCCATTCAAATCCCATTCTGTAAGGCCAGTTCTTGCCCCACCTTCTCAGGTACACCTGCACTAAATGGCCTCACCTCCAGGACATTATTCTCCATACAGTGTGTACAGTACTACTCATTACTGAAGTTCATATACTATCCAGTACTAACAGCAGATCATCTCACGGGGGTTTCTTTTGCTTCCTCAAGGAAAAGGGTCATAATTTAGACTTAACATTCTACACAATGCAAATACCTTTTGACTGGTCAATCAATTCATGCCTTAATACTGTTCCTATAGTGCCTAAAATGGTGCTGAGCATATGGCAAGGCCTTAAAAGGCTATTTAATCAATAATCAGACACACTGTTAAGCAGGGTTTTTGTTTTTATTTTATTTTGAATTGCTTTGTTTGTAGTGCTGGGAATTGAACCCAGGACCTCACACATGCTAGACAAGTGCTCTATGATGGAGTTACATCCCAAGCTGTCTTCATTTTTATTTTATTTTTAATTTTGAAACATGATCCAGGTTGCTGAGGTTGGCCTCAAACTTGCAATCCTCCTGCCTCAGCCTCCAGA